>NC_045597.1:181556593-181859623 GCF_009762305.2 Zalophus californianus
AAGACTTTAAATGACAAACTGGACCAAATGGACTTCACAGACATATTCAGAACATTCCATCCCAAAGCAACGGAATACACATTCTTCTCTAGTGCCCATGGAACATTCTCCAGTATTGATCACATCCTAGGTCACAAATCAGGTCTCAACCAGTACCAAAAGACTGGGATTATTCCCTGCATATTTTCAGACCACAATGCTTTGAAACTAGAACTCAATCACAAGAGGAAAGTTGGAAACAACTCAAATGCATGGAGGCTAAAGAGCATCTTACTAAGGAATGAATGGGTCAACCAGGAAATTAAAGAAGAATTAAAAAAATTCATGGAAACAAATGAAAATGAAAACACAGCTGTTCAAAATCTTTGGGATACAGCAAAGGCAGTCCTGAGAGGAAAGTATATAGCAATCCAAGCCTTTCTCAAGAAACAAGAAAGGTCTCAAATACACAACCTAACCCTACACCTAAAGGAGCTGGAGAAAGAACAGCAAAGAAAGCCTAAACCCAGCAGGAGAAGAGAAATAATAAAGATCAGAGCAGAAATCAATGAAATAGAAACCAAAAGAACAATAGAACAGATCAACGAACCTAGGAGCTGGTTCTTTGAAAGAATTAACAAGATTGATAAACCCCTGGCCAGACGTATCAAAAAGAAAAGAGAAATGACCCAAATCAACAAAATCATCAATGAAAGAGGAGAGATCACAACCAACACCAAAGAAATACAAACAATTATAAGAACATATTATGAGCAACTCTATGCCAGCAAATTAGATAACCTGGAAGAAATGGGTGCATTCCTAGAGATGTATCAACTACCAAAACTGAATCAGGAAGAAATAGAAACCCTGAAAAGACCTATAACCACTAAGGAAATTGAAGCAGTCATCAAAAATCTCCCAACAAACAAAAGCCCAAGGCCAGATGGCTTCCCAGGGGAATTCTATCAGACATTTAAAGAAGAATTAATACCTATTCTCCTGAAACTGTTCCAAAAAATAGAAATGGAAGGAAAAATTCCAAACTCATTTTATGAGGCCACCATTACCTTGATCCCAAAACCAAAGAACTCATCAAAAAGGAGAACTACAGACCAATATCCTTGATGAACATGGATGCAAAAATTCTCACCAAAATACTAGCCAATAGGATCCAACAGTACATTAAAAGGATTATTCACCACGACCAAGTGGGATTTATCCTTGGGCTGCAAGGTTGGTTCAACATCCACAAATCAATCAACGTAATACAGTACATTAACAAAAGAAAGAACAAGAATCATAGGATCCTCTCAATAGATGCAGAAAAAGGATTTGACAAAGTACAGCATCCTTTCTTGATCAAAACTCTTCAGAATATAGGGATAGAGGGTACATACCTCAATATCATAAAAACCATCTATGAAAAACCTACAGCGAATATCATTCTCAATGGGGAAAAGCTGAGAGCTTTTCCCCTAAGGTCAGGAACGCGGCAGGGATGTCCACTCTCACCACTGCTATTCAACATAGTATTAGAAGTCCTAACCACAACAATCAGACAACAAAAAGAAATCAAAGGCATCCAAATCGGCAAAGAGGAAGTCAAACTCTCACTCTTTGCAGATGATATGATACTGTATGTGGAAAACCCAAAAGACTCCACCCCAAAACTGCTAGAACTCATACAAGAATTCAGTAAAGTAGCAGGATCCAAAATCAATGCACAGAAATCAGTGGCATTCCTATACACCAACAACAAGACAGAAGAGAGACAAATCAAGGAGTCGATCCCGTTTACAATTGCACCCAAAACCATAAGATACCTAGGAATAAATTTAACCAAAGAGGCAAAGGATCTGTACTCAGAAAACTATAAAATACTCATGAAAGAAATTGAAGAAGACACAAAGAAATGGAAAAACGTTCCATGCTCATGGATTGGAAGAACAAACATTGGGAAGATGTCAATGCTACCTAGAGCAAGCTACACATTCAATGCAATCCCCATCAAAATACCATCCACTTTTTTCAAAGAAATGGAACAAATAATCCTAAAATTTGCATGGAACCAGAAGAGACCCCGAATAGCCAGAGGAATATTGAAAAAGAAAAGCAAAGCTGGCGGCATCACAATTCCAGACTTCCAGCTCTATTACAAAGCTGTCATCATCAAGACAGTATGGTGCTGGCACAAAAACAGACACATCGATCAATGGAACAGATTCGAGAGCCCAGAAATGGACCCTCAACTCTATGGTCAACTCATCTTTGACAAAGCAGGAAAGAATGTCCAATGGAAAAAAGACAGTCTCTTCAACATACGGTGTTGGGAAAATTGGACAGCCACATGCAGAAAAATGAAACTGGACCATTTCCTTACACCACACACAAAAATAGACTCCAAATGTTTGAAAGACCTAAACGTGAGACAAGAGTCCATCAAAATCCTAAAGGAGAACACGGGGGCAGCAACCTCTTCGACCTCAGCTACAGCAACTTCTTCCTAGAAACATCACCAAAAGCAAGGGAAGCAAGGGCAAAAATGAACTATTGGGATATCATCAAGATAAAAAGCTTTTGCACAGCAAAAGAAACAGTCCACAAAACCAAAAGACAACCGACAGAATGGGAGAAAATATTTGCAAATGACATATCAGATAAAGGGCTAGTATCCAAAATCTTTAAAGAACTTATCAAACTCAATACCCAAAGAACAAATAAGCCAATCAGGAGATGGGCAGAAGACATGAACAGACATTTTTCCAAAGAAGACATCCAAATGGCTAACAGACACATTAAAAAGTGCTCAACATCGCTCGGCATCAGAGAAATCCAAATCAAAACTTCCATGAGATACCACCAAACACCAGTCAGAATGGCTAAAATTAACAAGTCAGGAAACGACAGATGCTGGCGGGGATGTGGAGAAAGGGGAACCCTCCCACACTGTTGGTGGCAATGCGAGCTGGTGCAACCACTCTGGAAAACAGTATGGAGGTTCCTCAAAGAGTTGAAAATAGAGCTACCATAAGATCCAGCAATTGCACTACTGGGTATTTACCCCAAAGATACAAATGTAGGGATCCGAAGGGGTACGTGCTCCCCAATGTTTATAGCAGCAATGTCCACAATAGCCAAACTATGGAAAGAGCCAAGATGTCCATCGACAGATGAATGGATAAAGAAGATGTGGTATATATACACAATGGAATATTATGCAGCCATCAAAAGGAATGCGATCTTGCCATTTGCAACGACGTGGATGGAACTGGAGGGTGTTATGCTGAGTGAAATAAGTCAATCAGAGAAAGACATGTATCAAATGACCTCACTGATATGAGGAATTCTTAATCTCAGGAAACAAACCGAGGGTTGCTGGAGTGGTGGGGGGTGGGAGGGATGGGGTGGCTGCGTGATAGACATTGGGGAGGGTATGTGCTATGGTGAGCGCTGTGAATTGTGCAAGACTGTTGAATCACAGATCTGTACCTCTGAAACAAATAATGCAGTATATGTTAAGAAAAAAGAAAAAAGAAGATAGCAGGAGGGGAAGAATGAAGGGGGGAAATCGGAGGGGGAGATGAACCATGAGAGACGATGGACTCTGAGAAACAAACTGAGGGTTCTAGAGGGGAGGGAGGTGGGGAGATGGGTTAGCCTGGTGATGGGTATTAAAGAGGGCATGTACTGCATGGAGCACTGGGTGTTATGCACAAACAATGAATCATGGAACACTACATCAAAAACTAATGATGTAATGTATGCTGATTAACATAACAATAAAAAATTTAAAGAAAAAAAAAAGAGTCAGCTTACCTGGTGGATCTGGGTGAAGAGGGACAGCAGGTCTAGAATCGTCAGGCAGACCTCTGTAGCTATATTGGCCTCTGTGTCCACATGGTGCACAATGTCTATTTCATTGGAGTTGCCTACAAAATATAAGGTAGAACATGCATAAATGTCTAAGAAAACTTTTAGTATCTCACAAAGGTCTTTCTTCTATTATAACATATTCAATGTTTATTGGTATTCTGATAAGCAATTTATTAAATCAATTTATTAAATCAAGGCTCTTTTGTTTGTTCAATTACCTTATTGGCTGAGTCAAAAACTCTATACAGAATGTTTAGTGGATGCTATAGACTGAATGTTTGTGTCCCCCCAGATTCCTATGTTGGAGCACTAATCCCCAGTGTGATGGTATTTGGAGGGGGGATCTTTGGGAGTAATTAGCTCATGAGGGTGGAGCCCTCATGAATGGATTAGTGCTCTTATAAAAAGGGACACCAGAAAGATCGTTTCTCTCTGTCATGTGAGGACACAACATGTCTGCATGTCTGCAAACTAGGAAGAGGATTCTCATCAGACATCAAATCTATTAAGACCTTGACTTTAGGGACGCCTGGGTGGCTCAGTCGTTAAGCGTCTGCCTTCAGCTCAGGTCATGATCCCAGGATCCTGGAATCGAGTCCCGCATCGGGCTCTCCACTCCGCGGGAAGCCTGCTTCTCCCTCTCCCACTCTCCCTGCTTGTGTTCCTGCTCTGGCTATCTCTCTCTGTCATATAAATAAATAAAACCTTAAAAAAAAAAAAAAGACCTTGACTTTAGACCTCCCACCCTTCCAGAACTCTGAGAAATAAATGTTTGTTGTTTAAGCCACCCAGACTGTTAACTTGTTGTAGTAACTCAAACTGACTAAGACAGTGTGTGCACCCTTTTCATGTCAGCTGTAGACAAGAGTGATCCATTATTTCTTCTTTTCCATTGATGTAGGCATTGACAGAGTCACATTTCTTTCATTCCCAGTCTGGGTCTAGTTTTATGCTCCCAGGCTAACAGACTAAATGTACAGTCTCTGTGGGCAGTGTGCATTAATGGCCATTAATGGCACTAAAGGTATTTATAGGTGAAGGCCCATGCCTTCAAACAGGTAACTCTGGTCACATGCCCATAGTCACTAACATGTACATGGTACAAAACCCTGGGTCCATTTTTCCTCATTCACAAGCTGAAATGTCTGCATCATTGTGTTCAAGATGTCACACTTACTGCTTCTGGGACATGGGCAACTTACTCCTCTTCCCAAAGAGCAGAAAGTAATAATCTGGTTGAGAGAGGCCCCCATAAGACTGACAATAGCAAAGTCACTTGATACCAGAGGAGCTACACCCAGCAGATTATACTGAGCTATTTGCTTTTTTCCTTTCTTCCTTATAGAGACACTACATTTTTTAAACCACCTCTCTAGGTGGTTTTTTTTTCCCTCTAAGAAAATTCCTTGGGCTACAGCAAGACTGAAAAGCAGTGGTCTCGGTGGCATGCCAACATTTCCTATGTTTCTGACATTATAATGCATTTCATGTTTTCCACACATCTAGAGAAACACTGATTACCATTGTATTCCTATTATTTCTTGTTTACTTACTGGACATGGTATTGTCTAACATCTGTAAGAGTTTGGGGTTTGAAAGTGCATTTTTGCCTCGAATTATAGGTAAAGTTTGTGATCTGTGCTGCTTATGTCCTTCATGAGTGGACGTGGTATGCATCCTGAAAATTGAATAGGAAGAAATGGTTAAAGTACAAGAGATATGACATACTGATGTTCAATCAAGTATTCTAGATTGAGTCAAATATAAATGACTTTTAAACAGAGATGTTGTATTAAAAATATTGATTACAGGCAACATGATAAAAGGGAGTTTTAAGAATACTTTTAGAGAAATTTTATTTAAGCCAAAAATAGGTTCAGAAGGATAATCAATACCAAAGGATGATAGAAGAATAACAGATACTGAATTTAAATCTGAACAAGCATATTCATTATTGTTTATTGAGATCATGCGATTCCATGGGAATTCCATGGGATTCCATCTTGGTAAGGGAGAGAGCTAAGGGGGCCCCGAGTGCAGCTATGTTCCCAGGCCGATGACAATGGCCTGCAATGGTTCTCATTCAATGTCTCCTTTCATGTCCATCTGGGGGAATGAGCCAGTGTTATGTGGAAGTAGGAACACTTCCCATTCTTTACTTTCATTTAAGCTATCATTTGGCCAACATAATAGAACATTTTTTTTTTTTTTTTTTTAAGGAAAGCAGGCAATAGGAGATACCCTGAAGAGTCAAGCCTATAGAAAAGGCAATGGTTTTCTCTTGGTCACACACTTCAAGGCTCATTTGGTTCTGGCCAAATCAAATGCTTTGGATGGCTTGAGGCCCAGAAGATCTAACTTTGGTTTTCAGTAGCCAGGGGAGTCCGGGTCATTCCTGAAGCTACAATAAATAATGGGTTCTGGGCTGAATGGCTTAGACCTTTGGGACTGGTTTATTTCCAGGTTATGAGTCTATTTTAGTTTGGAACTCCTCAAGGAAAAATCCTGTTTCTAGAAGGGGAAAAGTAGGAATGGCCAGGGCTTGTCTAGATCATTCAAGAAGAATGACCTGAAACCTAACTGGCCAAACATTAACAAAACTACAGTGACCTCAGGTACATTATTATTGTCTTTAAACTTGAAAAGTCGTTGTTTATAGTCCTCTATTCTATTACCATTTGCAAAACATGCCTATTATGTTTTCTCATTTACTTTCACACAAGGGGCCACTTCAAGGAGTCTCTATGG
Organism: Zalophus californianus; assembly: GCF_009762305.2. Lineage (NCBI taxonomy): Eukaryota > Metazoa > Chordata > Mammalia > Carnivora > Otariidae > Zalophus > Zalophus californianus. The sequence goes on from NC_045597.1 coordinate 181,563,197, forward strand.
ACTAAGAGGCAAAATTTACTCCATAATTTATTGGTTATATACCACTTTCCTATTTCTAAAATTCTTTCTAAAATATAGCCATTTTCATATTATATATTATTATGGTATCTCTGGGAAGAATAAATCAAAGTAGAGAAAATTTTCACAAAGAATTCTTATTTACTAGACTCAGGGGAGATTTAAAGTAGGATTTCAGGGCGAAATTTTCCGACCAGGTAGATTAATAAAGGATGACTCCAGGTCCTAAATGCTAGTTAAATCAGTGTAATGACTAGGAAATCTAACATGAGCTTATGGAACCATCCATGCTTCCCCACTGCCCTTGACCCTTTAAAAAATAATTTGATCTCTAATATGAACTCTAGCAGCAGCTAACATATTACAATCATTGAGAGGAATAGGGAGATACAACCTCGGCATTTTACTTTGTCACTAGGAGGTTAGCAAATATTAAATGAGTCATTTATTGGAATTATGTCTTTTTGGGCTCAATTAAATTAAGGTACCTATTAACCCTCGTCCTATGCATGGCACTGTGCCCTAGTGCACATAAATAAAGCATAATCCTTGCCTCTTAGGTCTTCATAAGCTAGCGGGGCAGATCGGGCAGTACCTAAGAAGTTTTTTCAGAAAAACACAGAGTTACTTGAAATCTGCATTTGGTTTGAAGTATATGCATACATACATGTGTGTGTGTGTGCACATCCACACCCCCATACATATATACACATCCGTATACATATATACCTAGGTATATACGTGTACATATATACACATACATTTATACCTAGGTATATATGTGTACATACATACCTATATACACATGTATGTACACATATATACACATACATATATACGCACACGTATACACACAATAAGATTACAAATATCAAGCAGATGCGATGTTACCATTGTGACAAGGGACCTGATGCTTGGCAGGAAGGATTAGATCCTTTGAGAGTTCCATTGTTCTGGGTGGACTGCACAAATTTAAATGCAGCGGCAATTTTTCTGCAAGGAAAACTGATGTTTTAATCATAGCTCCGTATTTGTAATTTATTTATAAACACAGAACAGCAACTGGCAAAGTGATTACTGAACAATGAAATAAGTTCACATGTTGTGAAAAACAGAGTCACATTTTCTTCCGGCAGTGGGGAATGGGGGTTTAGTGAAGGTGCTGGGGGCTTCGTGGTCTCTCATGAGAAAAGGATGTCAACACAAAAGTTATTCCAGATTCATTTTCCTTTTTAGCTTACTAGGAGTATATTCTTTCTTTCTTTCTTTTCTTTTAATTGAAGAATAGTGTTATATTAGTTTTAGGTATACAACATGGTGATGTGATGAGTCTATACGTATGTTGCAGTCTCCACAAGTGTACCTCATCTGTCCCCAAACAAACCCAATGACTATATTCCCTATGCTGTACCTTTTATTCCTGTGACTTATTCACATTGGATGTATTTTCTTAAACAGGAATCTTCTACATTACATCCATACAAATGATTGATAAGTTAGTTCAGACTATATGGGAAATGCGGTTTCCTTTCAGAAATGTATGTTTTGTGCTTTTCTCTCTCAATAGCTTTAACTAGTCCTAGATCTACTATGGGTATAGGGCGATCATTAAACTCTTATGTCTACTGTGAGGTCAACCTTACAGTCCTTATGTGCATTTTAAGATTTCTAACATATATCTCTATAAGTCTAACTGGATACATCACTACTTGTCATATCTTTTTTTAAAAGACCAGACTGACCTATTGGAATTTAAAAGTTATTACCTTATTATATTGCGTTTCCCTAGGTATCTGAAATTTTGAAGACAAACACTAGAAAGGAAAAAAAAAGTCACATTCTAATTATTCATGCCCTTTTATTTATACAAACCGTTTATTAAAGTTCATTAAAAGAAAAATATTACATTTTCTTTAAATATTTCATGCATTACTATTGATGGGTAGTTCAGCATATGGGTCCTTAGAATGAAGGATGGCATACTGAACTATTTTGAAGCTTCCAGAAAAAAATGTTAACGAACCAACTGTATAACTTACTCCAAGATGCTGAAGAAGTCAGACACCTCTGGGCTGGGTGCTCTTTGCCAATAGGCAATCAGCGTCTCTAAAAAGAAACACCATGGGGCATGAGACTCTTGGAAATGCAAAGTTTTCCTTTTTTAAAAAATTTAATTTTCAAGAGCTCTTTACCCTCTGAAATGGTCTTCATAATGTGAAGAAAGCACATGAGAAGACTCCTGGTTTCTGCTTGATCTAACTTGTCAAATCGAAGCGTCGACCCTATCAAAGACAAGGGTCGAGGGATCTAGGAGTGGAAGAACAAAGAAGGATTGAGTTCAAGTGAGAGCCTGCTGACCCACAAGGTGCTGGGTAGTTGTGAGAGAAGCCCCACCTTTTCACAATTGTCAGTCTTCTCACTGCTCTTCTCATTGGTGCTTGGATTGGAGTCAAGACTCACTAAGGAGGCTCTGGAGTCAGCATGGTTTACTGTAGAAATAGCTATTGATGAAAATGCTGCAAACACAAGCCACAGCACACAGATGGTAATGAGATGTAGCGGGCACACACACACAGAGTTAAAATGATGACCCAAAAAGATGTCTGAGCATTGAGGTGGTAGCAGTGTTGGGCAAGACTGACATAACAGAGTCTGCAATTGCCATTAAAGACGTGCCACATCATAAGAATGGTCATGATGGCCACGCCAGTATTAAGGATTTAGGAAAATTTAGGCCTAATTAAATGGAAGTAAAGTACAGCTCGTTCTGTTGATTTCTTAATAAAACTTTTAAAGAAAGTTTCTCTTTTTAAAAATGCTTTCATAAATGTTCCTAAGTCTGCTTTTGGGGAAGAAGCTTTCAAGTTTTGACAGTTTATAAGAAATGAAGACGACATTTCCAAAATAGTTCTTAAAAGTAAATTTTGAACTTGACGCGCTATTATATTTTAACAGGTTGTATGCAATGAAAACTTAAAGATTGTTTCCAGAATGAAGCAATTTAGTAACATCTGAGTAGATGGCTCTTTAGCCAAGTAAAACTAAATGCTAAGTAGAAGAGGAAGCCCCTGGATGGTTTTCAAAGAAATAAGTAAAAAGGCTCTTTAGCATTTTAAATATAGTACATTTTGACATACAGAAATTGTGCACATTGAATTATGGAGTGGGTAAAAAACACGATGTAACATAAACATGGATGAGAGTGAAACACAAGTGTTCTCACAAGGTCTTAAGTACCTGCTATGGAATTTAAAACATCTTTAGAAAATGAGGTGTCCACAGAGTTTGCATGTTTCATAGCTGACTGGGTGTGAAATCCTCCGTTGGTGCTGAGGTCGTCTCTAGACCCCTGCATTTGAAGCACAGAGGAGATTAATGGGAACTGCTGTATTTCAGCATTGTAAACCCACACATGCCTTCTTTGTTATGCTTTTGATTCGATGGTATTTGATTTGATCTTTTATATTCCAGCAAAGTTCTTCTGCCAAAGCAGGCAGTAGAAATGAATACTCATAACCATGCTCTTTAACAAACCCATACTCTTAGTCACAGCTTGATTTCTTATGTGATTTTTTTTTTTTTTTACAATGTAGTGAAAATTATCTTGTAGATATAAACTAAATGGTTGGAATGGCTACTGACTTTTTACGGATTATACTATAGATTATATATCATTATTATCATGGGTTATCTTATGTATATTACTAGTACTAAAAACTAATTCCAAATACTTATTATGTGCCAGTCTCTATGATAAGTGTTTTCTACTGGACCATTTAATCCTCATAAGAATCCTGTGATGGAGGAATTCTATCTGATTCTATAAAGAAGATAGTGGATGTTGAGAGAGGCTAGATGACTTATCTAAGGTTACAGTGTAGTAACTGGTATCACTGGGATTTGAACAAGGTCTTCCTCTATACAACATTCCAAAGGCATGGCTCCTAACTTCCAGGTGGTAATATCTTGCCTTCAGCAGTGAGTTAATTCATCCGGGCTGTGAACACAGGCACCCGATCTCAAGTGGTTTGCTGTGCAGCCACTACAGTGGCTCAGTGGAGGAGGGATGACAGACAGGCCACTCCTGGGTGTGACTGAAGCACTTGGCTATGCTAACACCAGGTGGTCATGAAGCCACTGCAGAATGGTCGCGGGAGGGGGGTGAAAGCTGAGGACGCGACCATGCATGTTACAGAGGAAACTGGTAAAAACTGGACAGAACTGGAAGGTGATAGAGAGAACAGAGGAAGATGATGGTTGAGGTGGAAGGCTTCAGGGACCAATCTGGAACAAATGACACCGATGCCAACGTCTCAAAATAGTTAGCATTAGGTGTTTAGTTTGCTCACAGTTAGGGGAAAATGGCTCTCCAGGACCAAAATACAAAACAGGCAAACTCTTTATTAAAATGCACATTTGAACCATTCTGCAAACTGACCTGATTAGATGTGTTGACAGTAAAAGGATACAGGTCCTTTAGGTAAATCCTTGGCATGTTGTCCAGAAGCATGCCATAGAGGGGCATGTATAAACTTGCTATCTGGGCCTGCGTCTCCTAGGTGGAAAGGTAGCCAAAAGAAATGATTCACATAAAAATCAATAGACTTGTAGGCTTGATATGCATTTAATGCAGTGAGCCACTAAATGGTGTTTAGGGAAGGGAGAAAAGAAAATCACTCACTGGTTTTCGGTATCGATCATCAAATGAATGCTTAGCCATTAGATTTTTTAGGACAGCTAAAGCTAAGTGCCTGATGTCTTGGTCTTCTTGGAGGGCAAAGCCAACTTCTCGGAGTAGAATTCCAATTAAGAAGTGTTTGCGGCAAAATTCATTCGTGACCGAATATTCAGGCATATCTTTGTGAGGAAAGTAAAGAGATCATGTTATTGAAAATCAAATGATCATTTTATAATTCAGAAAGATTTATCCAACAACTATCAACCCTCTCACTACCAGGGAAGGATTCAGTAATGCAGTCTTGCTACAGAGAGAGAAATGGACGTGGACAGTACTATCAATAATATTCACTGTCAGCGGTCAAATTCCATAAAAGTGGTATGGCTACAATGTTATAGGGGTTGAGAGGAGAATAGTTCATTTTCTGTCTGGAGGAGTCAGGGCGTGACTGGAGGGAATATGTTGAGATGGGCCTTTGAGGCTGCTGAAGGTTTGGAGGTGCAGAGGGTCGGGAGCCAATGGAGGTGGTGGGGCGTGGGGGTGGAGGAGAAGAAGTTGGGAGGACCAGGGGCCAGGGTTTTGGTGGCACAGATTCCTGAAGCACAGTGTATGAGGATAAGTTGGGGGGTATTAGTCAGCACAGCAGTCAAGACAGGGGTGGTGGGAACTGAGACCTGAGGGGCACGTGGGCCCAGATGATGGAGAGACCTAACCACAGATTCTTTAGCCGGCCCCTGGGGCCCTCCACCATTTGGCACTGAAAGTACTCTGTAGCCGGTATTCTGGCTGTAGAGAGTATTACGTCACCAATGGCTTTGAGATCAGTGTCCCGATCAGACCTGTGCTTACTCATTTGTTCACGTGGTGACAGGATATACATGAGTTATTCTGTGGGGAAATGTGGGCAGAGGGCTATGATAGAGGAGGTTTGTCCCCAGGGGAGGGAGGGGAGAAGTGAGATGCATCTGGGCTGGGGTAGGAAGACCCAAATAGTAGAAGAAAAATCACCAGGACAAGTTGGCTGAAGGGTGTGAAAGAGCAAGAAGAGGAACATCAAAGGGGGCTGCAAAATTTGGAGCCTGAATTACAGAGAAATTGGAATGTTAAAATTTCCAGTAAGAATGCGTTTATTCAGAATTGTCCACTGTGCTTCCTAAATGTAACCATTAATAACAGGACTAGCACCCACTTCTAGAACCCGTATTGAGTGCTGACACCGGGCTAAGCACTATATAGGTGTTATCTCGGTGAATCCTCAGGGTTACCCGTTAGATGTAATGAACTGTTGGAATATCCCAGTTCATCACTGACTAGGAGCAAATCAAACATGTGGAGGTTTGTAGTCATGAAGGTGGAAGAACAGGGAACGTGAAAGTTCTGGAAACACTGGTCCATGGGCTTAGTTTGGTTAAAAACATTTCTCTGTGTAATTTTGAGTATTCGTGAGGTGCCAGACGTAGAACACAACTTTGTAATTCCCAACCTACGGCTAGAGAAAAGTTCTGCCCAGACTCTTTTACGAACCTATCTCAAGTAAAAATAATCGTCTCAATCTTGAGAAAATAGCTGCAAAACGAGGCTGTGGTTTATTGACAGAAATATAGCGTATAAAGCTGGTTACACTGAACAAACATGTTATTGCACATAGCTGGGAATTTTATTTATGATACACCCTAAGAAAATTTCAGATGATTTGGGAAATTAAAAAAGAAAAGTCAAATTCTGGAAAGTAAAATACGAAAGAATCCAAATTGGCAAAGCATTTAATTATCTGTCACAAAAGTTCAGTCAGCTTGTGGACTATTTTGATTAGTTAAACATATGGCTGTTTCTTGGCCTCTGGAAACTGGAAATTTGTAGTATGTGTAGCTACCAATATTATCTACCAATATTATATGTAGTATGTATTCTCTCAATATTATCAGATTATGATATGGTTATTGACGCTTAGATGATGTAATATAAAATATAATTATTTACCTGATGCATGTAACTCTCGAGTTGATTCTGAAGGTGTCAAAGGATCTGAATTTAATGTAAATAAACAAAAAGTTCAGGAATACCCATACTCAGATACACACTATATTCATTAACTATGGATAATTTATACTGAAAAGTTAAAATGTATTGTCCTAAACTATAAGCAAGTCTCTTCAATAAAGCTTTGTTTCTTGAAAACAAGTCCGTTTGTTTCCTTAAAAAAGAAAGCTATGAACAGAATTATTTTAATTAATTTTAATTAATTTAATTTAATTTAATATTATTATTTTAATTCCTGGCCTTGTACTTGAGCACCTATTTTTTTCCATCAGAAATCTGCATGCCACAAAATATATATTTTTATGTTCTCTGTTGATAATATCAAATCTACAAAGAGACTATCAGGCCTTTTCCTGAGCTACTGACAAATAGTAAACAACTGGAATCAAAATGATCAAACAGATTTGCTCTTCTTGAGTATCTTAACCAGCTTGTCCAACCCAATAATAAGTTGGCGCTAGTTTATAAAATAAAAAGGAATACAAAACAAGAGTTGTCCAAAGTAATATTTCTATCTTTTTCTATAAAGGCATTTAGATTAAATGTACTTCGTAAATTAGAAAAGAATGGAATAATTAATTAAATAGCTTATGTTTATTCCTTAATGGAATCAAGTAGCTTATATTTAAGATTAAAATGACCAAACCTTCATGGTATGGCACACCATAAGAGACTCTTAACCAAAGGGAACAAACTGAGGGTTGCTGGTGGGTGGGGGGATGGGCTAAGTGGGTGATGGGGATTAAGGAGGGCACTTATGATGAGCACTGGGTGTTGTAGGTGAGTGATGAATCATTAAGTTCTACTCCTGAAATCAAAATTACACTATATGTTAACTAATTAGAATTTAAATAAAAACTTGAAACATAAAAAAATATAATGTAAACACTTTTATAGGCTTGAAAATGTACTTTACACTATTTTCCCTCCAAAATATTAGTTTTGTATAATACATATAGAAGAAGCTGCAATACATGTGAGGAGGCTCTTTAGCATCTTAGTTTCTGCTTTCCATGAATATCAAAACTGTGCCCTGTGGATAATTTACTCACTGCTTAGAAGCAAAGTATTTTTTCTTTCCTCATCCCTCCTTTCCTTTCCTTTCCTTTCCTTTCCTTTCCTTTCCTTTCCTTTCCTTTCCTTTCCTTTCCTTTCTCCTTTCCTTTCCTTTCCTTTCCTTTCCTTCCCTTCCCTTCCCTTCCCTTCCCTTCCTTCCCTCCTTCCCTCCCTCCCTCCTTCCTTCCTTCCTTCCCTCCCTCCCTCCCTCCCTCCTTCCTTCCTTCCTTCCCTCCCTCCCTCCTTCCTTCCTTCCTTCCCTCCCTCCCTCCCTCCTTCCTTCCTTCCTTCGCTCTTCCTTCTTTTCTTGAGGTATGATCGACTATAACACTATATTGGTTTCAGGTGTACAACATAATGATTCCATATTTGTATGCATTGCAAAATAAGAGCAGAATATTTTAAGTTCTTAAATCATTTTAGTGTTTTCTTTGCATCTTGATGTTTGATTAGCTTCTGATGGCTAGATGTGTGATGATCATCTTGGTATCTATCTATATTGATATATAGGAAATATATATTAATAAAAGTTATAAATGAAAATATTTTCTATAGACCATTTATGCTTTAGCAAATATGGAAATGAGGAGCCCTATTCTTCCCTGCACAGACATCTGGGGCTCTTTCTAACCCAGAGATGTTGAGTATTTACAGTGCTGCCCTCCTGCCTCCCTTCCTTTCTCCTTTTCAAGGCAAAGGTTTTTTTTTTTTGTATAAAATTCATTTTGAGGAATTGCATTTTAACATAATTAGATACTTTAATTGATACCTTTAAGTGAATTTGTACTCACAAAATATAACTTCTCCTCCCCATAATTTTATGCCTTTCAAAATCAAAGGAAAGCTATCTTTTGGAGACAGTATAGTAAAAGTATTACTGTAGGTTAAAATTCTTTGATTTATAATCACTGATTTTGTAATTTTGTTGGCCTTCTCTTTAATGAAAAAGGAAACATAGACAAAAATTGAAAAATATAGAGCCACCAACTTCTTTTGCATTTTAGCCTGAATACCTGGGTCTAATGCACCTGTGACAGCTTCAAGCAAAACCAAGACCAAGGAAATAGTAAAAAAAAACCCACCAACACATAAACAAAGGTAAAAACAAATAAACAAATCCGGATGTTCACTTTGGAGGAACTGATGAAAATTCTGGGCGTTACCTGGAATGTTTGCTGATCTTATGGGGAGACACAAAGGAATAAAGTGTTCATGCTGACATACTTCTTGAAGAAAATCAAATTTATACTGGCATAAGGTCTGAAAAAGAGGCAAACTGAATGACTATTATTTCCACACCAAGAAGGTAAATAAAAAAATCTGCACTTGAATCTTATACCTAGAAAGAAGATGTAGTTACTTTTGTGTACTTTTGTTGTTGAGCTTCTAAGAGATATGATCTTACGGATTGGTATTTTCCACTTCTTTTAGCTTGTATCAGCCCATGTTTATTCTGAGAGGGATCGTGTCTCACCACAGGTACAGAGCTCTAAAACTACACTCAGCTCATAGAACAGGTCACTGCAATCAACCCTTCCGATCCAGTGCTAAGGAAAACAATGGTGCACGTGATCTAAGACTAGAGACTCTCTCCGTAGGCCCTTTGTTCTCAGAGTAAATTATTTAATTTCACCTCTTTCCTGCCCTTGCAAACAGGCCTGACTCCTCAATAATGTTTTGATTGGGACAGTGATTAATGGAATCCAGACATGGTCTAAGACAACTTAATACATGTGTTAAAAACAATCGCATAAGAAGGAACAATTAACACATTCCTAAATATTCTATTTTCCCTGTCGTGCGGACTAAGTAATCAATTTTTAAGATCCAGTTAGGTTGTTTTCATTATAATCATTAATATCAACCAATAAAATAAAATATACTCCATTTGCTCAGATATTTTAGAATTTTATTTTGTGACAACTTTAGTTAGTAATTTAAGACTCTCATTTCAAACAAGAATAGTATTTGACTTAATCCTTTGTGCATCAAAGTGAATAAGAGCATAATTAAATTGTATGCTAATTATTTTTCATTGAGTATGTTCTGTTTGGTGTCTGAAAAAAAATAATTTAGGTCTATTGGAATTATACCTAAAAGGATATTCTGCAAATTTCATGTATAATTGGAGCCCTAACAAAGAATATTCTTTCAAAAAATATTTACAGAGGGAATTGGATTCTTAAAACCCAAATGGCATATAATCATAGAATTCCCCCAGTCAGAAGTAAATCTTCATTGCCGAAAAAATAATGTTCAGATTCCTAAGCATGGCATGAATGGATATAAGAAGATCATTATTTTTGGCTTCTCTACATTCATTATTCTTTCCCAGTACCTAGATAATTACACCTGGGGGACTTTCCTTCTCCCCAAGGGGCAAAGGTTAATAGGGAACTATTAATTTAGGAGCCCTGTCTTCCTTCCTTAAAAGTCAGGCATGTGACCCAAAGCAGATTGGTCACACATCTCCTCTCTGGAATGTAAATCTTAAGCAGAGGGTTAAGAGAAAGAAAATGGTTCTTGGCAAAGCAGTTGCGGACCTTGGCCACATGGTTCTTCCTTTGCCATTATTCTTGTGCCCTGGTCCCTACTCTTTCTCAAGCTCAGCTCTCCAGCTCTTTCATGGATGCCATAACGCTTCTAATACTTTCCCTTTGTTCAAATTGGCATAAGTTTCTTTTGCTTGCTACCCAAAGAGATTTAACTGGTACAACTTTCATGATCTGGCCCATTTCCAGTCTTATTTCCCTCCAGCATATGTCCTAGGATAGCTCAGTGGTTCTCAAACTTGAGAGCACGTAAGAATCACCTGAAAGCCTTATTGCAATAGAGATTTCTGGGACCTACCTGCCACAGTCAGCTCTGACATCACTGGGCTGGGAACCACACTTAGAGAATCGCTGCTCTCTAGACAGCACTGTTCCCAGTCTATCTCCCAACACATTCTCCCTATTTGGGAAGGGGGGTCAACTGGCCATTTTGCCCTAGACTGAAGGATTTCAGAAAAGTGAGACTTTCAGTGCTAAATCCAAGACAATCCCAAGCAAACCTGACCATAAGAATTGCAGCTGAAAAGAACCACTCCTTTCACCACCCACAGGAAATAGAAGTGAAACATACATGTTCATTCCACACCCCACACTCCACAGTCCGCCATTAAGAAAGGATTTGGGAGACTAACTCAGATGGACCATTTTAAAAGTCTGCCTCTCACTGGGATAGGAACTATTTTTTGATGCAGAGAATGGATAGGTTAATGCTTTAGGCAGACAAACACAGAGACTAGTTGATTTATTTATAATGCAATGGTTTAGAAAGCAATCACTCCCACACTTGGTTCTTACCTTGAGATCACCAGAGGAGAACATGCTGATGTAATTGTTAACCACCTTAAATACAAAGCCCCGATCCATAAATGTAAAACAGCGCTAAAAAATATAAAATTGTAAATTCAGACATTTTTACTTTAAAGGTCATTAAAGATTTTAGAAAAGGTGATTAAATATATTGAAGTAAAATGACATTTAACTAAACGTGTTGTGTAATAAATGTTGTAAAAAAAACTCTACAATATGTTTAAACATTCATCCACGTATGGCAACCAATTAAAATGTGAGATAGAGTGCACACACCAGAAAGTTACAAACCCCTATTTGTCAATTTTATAAAACACCACTTGGAGTTTTATAGTGAAATATTATAGCCCTTTCCTTTCCATATAGGCTTTTACTTATCTATTTATTTTTTAATCACTTAGTTACATTTTATTATTCTTTTTTAGTAATTTGACTCCACAGTTTGTGGGGTGAAGATCCTTTGCTGTACAATACTGGATAAGAACAGGGGTAGCAGAGGTGGGTCAGGAAAGCCTTTTTAAACCTCTGGCTTCCTTCAGCAGAGTACTTTGGAGTGAGGAGTGAAGGTAAGAGACCCTGAGATTTCCATCTCTTACTCTGTTGTCAAACTCTCTTAACTATAATACGGAGAGTCTTAAACAGCAGGTAGGTTGGGAGGAGACAGGCAAACATCCCAAGTTGGCACAGCACACTCTCTCCAAAAGACCAGTGGCCGTGTAAGCAGTAACCAAGCAACAGTGGCCAAATGACTGCACTGTAAGTGTGAAGTAGGAGGTACAGACCATCTTGGGGAGGCACCACTGCAGGTTGCCATATGGAGGTCATCACTGTGTGCGTGGGTGTGATTCTATCATCTAAATGGATGTGGGAACGTACATGGGAAAATCTTACAGCTGCTGCACCATTTAGTATGGAAGGTTTCTTTCTTGTCTCAAGAGTTCAGGATGGTCCATTGCAATGGCTGTGCATTTTTTGGATCTCTTCTCAATTTTACAAACAAATCTTTTCTCAGAAAGGACTGGACATAAAATTTTGTCATAGATAGTATATGTACCACGTGGATAGTCTCCCACTGAAATACATCTGGGCATAAAGAAGAACTATTTTCTCTAATAATGTTCTTCCAATTGTTATGGAGGTCATTTCTATTTCTGTTTTGCTTTCCTTTCCCTTGTTCTTTCATTTCTTCTGAGTGGTTTTTACGTACCTACTCATTCCTGAATATGTTAGTATGCTGCCTCATTTATATTTTCATTTTTATTATGAACTTAAGTTCTTTAGATCACTCTCCATTCACCAAAAAGTAAATGGCTCCTGTGTCCTCCCATTTGTCAGTAGAGCAGTGGGGGAGAGGTAGACACCAGAGCATAGTTATAGGCTCAGAAGTTGTAAAGCGATAGGGGAGGAGGGAAGGAAAAGAGGGGCTTTTGCATCTTCTGCACAACATGCGGTCCCAGCAGGTATGCCAAATCCTTGCAGGTTCTCCAACTGCAGGAGTTAGCCCCCAACCTTGAAATATCCCTAATGTGGAGCTTTTTCCAGAGAAGACCCCTTGCTGTCTTTCTGTAGGAAAGGGAGTTGGGTATGACCTTACAGAGAGAGGAGGACCATCCAATACAACTATGGGCTCTAGAAACATCTCAATAAAAAAATCAGGTGAAAAGAACCCTGGGGATGTCAGTGGTAAAGACACAAGGGCTCTTTGACTCAGTGGAGGAGGGGTTGGTGAGTTCTGTCCCTGAACCAGAGTAGTGGCAGTTGTCACTTCTGGGGGACTACGGTGCTTATTCTGCAGAGCAGACCTGATAACTTTTGAAGGAGGTCAAACCCCAGCACCAGTGAATACGGAAGATGGGGAGAAGGCTGCCTGCCCTGGGGATCTGGGAAAACCCATTTGCGGTTTCTTGAGGTTGAAGAAAGACCTATGTGGTAAGTTTGTTATCCTCTTTCCGAGGGGCAGTGATGAGGATAGGGGGTCATTCCCAGGATATAAGATTGGCAGAATCAGCCTTCTGCCTGCAGAGGGCCCTCCTGCATGTCAAGCTTCATCAAGGTGTATCTCCTGTCATGGGTCCATCCCCACATCGCTTAACTCTGGTGCAGAGGCTCTTCAGCCCATTGCTGAAGTCTGGAGGGGCCTCTCTGCTTTTGTTTAGAAATAATCTATATTAACAGTTTATATTAACAAAAAATAATTTGTAGCAAGTTTTGGCAAACTATGGCCCATCGGCCCAAACTGCCTTACTGTCTATTTTTTTAAAGATTTATTTATTTAAGAGAGAGAGAGAGAGAGCGAGAGAGAGAGAGAGCAAGTGGGGGGAGGGGCAGAGAGAGAGAGAGAATCTCAAGCAGACTCCCTGCTGAGCATGGAGTCAGATGGGGGGGCTCCATCTCACCACCCATGAGATCATGACCTGAGCCAAAATCACGAGTCTGACACTTAACAGACTGAGCCACCCAGGTGTCCCCACTGTCTATTTTTGTAAATAAAGTTTTATTGGAACATAGCCACACTCAATCATTTACATATTGTCTATGGTGGATGGTTTATGTTTTTAACATAACTATAGTGCTACAATGGCAAAGTTGAGTAGTTGCGCCTGAGACTATACGTCCTGCGTAGCTAAAGATGTTTAGTATTTGGCCCTTTACAAAAAAAGTTTGCAGATTCCTGAACTGGAGGATAACTTACACCCTACCAAAATTTTCTCAGTTTGGTTTAATAAACTAAAAGCCAAATATTCTAAATTATGTGCAAAAACATGTTGTTGTCGTAAAAGAATATTTATTTTATTTAACCCATTGTGAGGACAACGATAATTTTAGTCTATCATTCATTAGGTGAAGAGTATGAAACCCCAAATTGCAAAACGAATCAGATGAGAGTCCTTGCCTTTCTCTACATGTTTTACAAAACCATTGGTCCTACTAGTTCCTTTTTCATCTTGGATGCTTGCATTTGCCCCTGTGCTAGACATTAGCTTAGGCACCATCCACAGCAAATTTTGCATGGATGAGCTCCACACAAAACACTTCTTTATTAAAAATCATAGAACATTTAAGTCAAATAGAGTAAATATGAAGACATTCCCCTTTTCAGAGACTCACTTATCTACCTTCTTGTGATGTTTACAGAGAAATATCGCAGATGTTTCTTTAAACGTATTTTACTACACGAAGACTGTTTCCTATGTTAGATGATTTCCAAATGTTGTCCAAAGCTAAGTGAAATAGAGTGATTAGTCAGGCCCATGTGTCAAAAGATATGTCTGTCTAAGCAGGAAAATACAAATCACACTGAACTTTCCTTTGCTATCTCCCTGGTATTATGCCTGCATAAGAAGAGTACCTAGATGGGCTCGCTCAGGTAACTGGAGTTGTGACCAGATTGGCAGTAAAAAGAAAAATGACAAAAACTCCATAGGTATTCATGGATCCATTCGTATCCTATCTACTTCCAGGAGAGAATAGTAAGAGAAATGCTCAAGGTTTTGGCTTAGTTGCTACAAAAATATTACTTTCCCATAATATGCTATAAAGGAGGGCACATTCTCACCTAGGACATTTTTATATGCCCACATCAGAGATACTGCTCTCCCCATTCTTGGAAGACAGTCTTGGCACAACTTTGATTTGAAAATTATATTTCAATTGTGAAATTTCAAAGCCAGCTCATTCACAGTATTTGATTACTAATGTAGAATTTAATAACCAAAAGAGGCGAAAGTCATTTGAAGCCCAAATTGAGCAAATAACCATTATCAGATTTCTGCGAATATAAGATATTTATAATGCCAATAGCACGAGTGGGCAATGTTGAGCAGCTGAAAGCTCTAAGTTCATCAATTCACAGGCATTGTGCCAAATGACTACATTCAATTTTACACTTTAATCACTCTCTCTCCTTTTCCCTTTTCTTCTCCTAGTTCGAAAGATTCATCTAATGATCTTTACAAAAAGTTCAAAAAAGTTTTCTGGGTCAAATAAATGCCATTAACACTAAAATTTGAAAACCATGCCTGGCAGAAGATTACAGGAAAAGGGAGGGAAAACAGAATGAGAAGAAATTAGAGAGGGGGATAAACCACGGGAGACTCTTAACTATGGGAAAGAAACTGAGGGTTGCCGGAGGGGAGATGCGTGGGGGGATGGGGTAACTGGGTGATGGGCATTAAGGAGGGCACATGCTGTGATGAGCACTGGGTGTTAAATGCAACTGATGAAATATTGAACTCTGCATCTGAAATTAGTGATCTACCATATGTTGGCTACTTGAATTTTAAATATATATAAAAAAAGACAACCATGCTTGTAGGATGGACTTTTATAATATACAATATATTAAACTGTTTCCTGGATGAGTATTACTTTTGATAAGTAGTCCACATAATCTATATAATCTTATAGGCTTTTAAGACTATAGACTTATAGACTATATTTGTTTATCTATTGTCAGTCCATGCTTTTTACCCACAAATTTCACAAAACCACTGGTACCACCATTAGCTCTCTACTCCATCCTGTCCTTTTCAATCTTGGACATTTTTCACCTGCCCCCAAGTGAGACATTAGTTTACGTACCAAAAGAAGCAACTCTTGTATAAATGAGCTCCAAAGGAAACACATTTATTCCAACAAATATAGAGCATAAAAGCCAAGGAGGGTAGATAAAATTCTTTTCTCTTTTGAAAAGACTTGCTTATTCGTCATTCTTTGCAATTTAGGGAAGAATATTGCAGATGTGTCTTAAACATAATTTGCTTACAAATTGGACAGTTTATCATTTTTTTTTCCAAATTTTCTCTTCTATCCAACACTTCAAGTAAACTACTAGCATAGTAATAAACTTTATTCCCATAGGTCTTAAAATGTGGTAGAAAACTAGAGTAATTTTTTTCTTCTTTACCCTCTTTGTCACTAACTCTGACCATCCCTTTTTCTTTCTGAAAGCAAGAAAAAAGCAAAAAGAAGAGGCAAAATATTGAAGAAAAACAGTGAATTTAAGATGAGACCACATATAGTGTATAATTTGAAATGATGTTTAATACATTAAAAACGGATTTAACTGGGTTAAAACTCACCAAGAATAATTTGGACTAATTTTATATCTACCTCCATGGCCTCTTAGCTTTCTTTATATGGTTAGTATTTATTTATAAATTCTTACCCTTATCTGGTATGTTCTGGTGTGTATCATAAAGATACAAGAAAAGTGGCTTCATCAAAGTTACAATAGTCAATAGTTGGGCAAAAGAAGGAATAGAACAAAAACATTTTCTAGTTGGATGTATTTTTTTTTAAGATTTTATTTACTTATTTATTTATTTTAAGATTTTATTTATTTATTCATGAGAGACAGATAGACAGAGAGAGAGACAGAGGGAGAAGCAGGCAGCCCGATGCGGGACTCGATCCCAGGACCCTGGGATCGTGACCTAAGCCGAAGGCAGATGCTTAGCCATCTGAGCCACCCAGGATTTTATTTATTTAAGAGAGAGAGAGCAGAGCGAGAGAAGGAGCATGAGCGAGGGGGGAGGAGGGGCAGAGAGAAAGGGAGAGGGAGACGCAGGCTCCTGACGCAGTGTTTGATCCCGGGACCCTAGGATCATGACCTGAACTGAAGGTAGATGTTTAACAGACTGAGCCACCCAGGCACTCCTTTCTAGTTGGATGTATTATCTGTTAAGTGATATACCATCATTTTACATTAGCTTTGTTTTTGTTTTTGTTTTTTTTTGACTAAGCATATTTTTTTCTTCTCAATTCTATCTGTAATCCAAAGAAACATAACTATAATACTATATGTTTGTGTGTGTGTGTAGAGTTTAATAAGTAGTTTCTCATTACTTGAATTAATTGTTTTTAAATCGTGATTAGTGCATAACAAAAATGCCAAATTACCAGAAGTTCCTAGAGTGGTTATTTGACATCATTGTTGGAACTATAGCCAATCCAGAACACCACTTCAAGGGCAGAAATGCCCAAAATCATATGCCGCAGTGCAGCTTTTCCTTTAAAAACCTCATTTTTCTCTTTAAGAATGTTTAGAAATACTATGATTTGACAATAGTCAAACGGAGACTTTTATTAAAACTTGGTTTTTGTTCTAGGTGACTCCAAATGGGAAAAAAATATTAAAAAGTATGATGCATCTATAGAAGTATTCACCTAATAGTGCTCGCTTTGACTCTTTATCATAAACGGAGATGTGAATTGATTAACCTTTAGAGTAGCTCACAACCAAGATCATGAAGGCATGAACGGAACTGCAAACTTTTAGAACTGTACCTTAAGAAATCTGGCAACGCTGTGATTTGCCCTTCTTGTTTCTTCAAGGGCATCCTTGTATTTCCAAGTCACGTGATCGCATAGAACCATGACAAGATTGTCCAACTCATTCTGGTAAGATTCAGGAAATCTTTGAGCCCGAGAAAGCTAAGGAAAGAATGGATCATTTCTTTATAATGTGGCATGTGAAATCCTAAGCCTGGAAAAAAAAAGAAACTGAAAGACTGCATTTTGTATATCATCAAACAAAAAGAGTCCTTTTGGAAACCTGAAAGTGATAATAAAATAGAAACCCTTTTAACGTCAAGATCATGATTTACACCATTTCCATTTCATGTTTCCTTCTATTTTGGCCAATGATCTTTTCTCACTTTTTCATTAAAAAGTAAAATACATATTAATTGCAAACTATTCAAACAGTGTAGAAGTGTAACATGTTCTATGACCTCTCACATCTTAATTCCCCCCTTCCCTCTTAAAAAATAATTATAATGAATATTATTCTAGATTTACATTGACACAGTTCTCTATTTAATTTAAAATCGATTATTTTGATTTTTTAAGACTAGGCATCCCCCAAATATAAGACTTCAATGAATGAGTAACTGAGTGAGTACAGATGTTGGCTTGAAATATTCTCTATTAAGTTCCAGGTGGTCTTTTCTGAAAAATTGATTTCAGCTTTATTGAGGTATAATTGACATATAAAAGTATAAGAAAGTTAAAGTGTACATTGTGTGTTTTTTTTAAAGATTTTATTTATTTGAGAGAGACAGCGAGTGAGTGAGAGCATGAGCACACAGCGAGAGGGGGAGAGGGAGAAGCAGATTCCCCGCTGAGCAAGGAGATGCAGGGCTCGATCCCAGGGCCCTGAGATCATGACCTAAGCCAAAGGCAGATGGCTTAACCCACTGAGCCACCCAGATGCCCCTACATTATGGTGTTTTGAGACACATGTACATTGTGAGAGATTCCTTCCATCTAGTTAATTAACATATCCATCATCTCACACATTTATCTTTATTTTTTGTGTGAGAACATTTAAGTTTTACTCTGTTAGCAAATTTCAATCATATGATACACTGTAATCACTGTGTTTTACATAAGATGCTCAGCCCTTATTCATCTGTAGCTACAAGCTGATCCTAACCTCACAGTCTCAGCATATGCAGCAGCAAGGTGCCAGTGGGACCTCACAGTCAAGAGATGTGCCACCAGATACATGCATGGACCTAAACTCTCTGGGTCCCCAAAAACCACCCTCAGGTCCAGGAATATACTCCTCCTGTTGGACCTCCTGCACAGGAGGGGAAAATTTCAGCAACTAAGTCTTCCCATCTATCTGTAGTTCGTGAATTTACCCAGACCTTCGCACGAGGTAGGTAAGTTTGATTCATCTTTACAAGTTGGCTTTAAAATTAGACTCATATTTTCACTATAGATAGAAACACAAAATTTAGAGATCGACTAAACTATATATTTCTAAAATTCTCTGCATCCAGCCTTCCATGCTGCAAGAATAAAAACCACGGAGGATGAAGTTACAGGAATCACTTAGAACAAACAGCGGTTCCACCGTGGGATGCTGCTGTGGGCTAGCGCCGGCTTTTTCTTTTCTTTCTTTCTTTTTCTTTTTTTTTTTTTAACTAAGTCCAGGCCCTCAGGTGCTTCTGTGCACTGGATTTTTTTAAGTCAATTTACCAGGACATTGCTATATAGATATTTTGGGGTATTATGATTACCTTCCATATATACTTAACACTTAGTGTGGAAATTAAATTAAATTTAACAACAAATAAACCTAAGTGATTTAATCACATGCATCATTTTTTCCTTCTGCTCCATATACCTTGGGAAACAAGGGTAAACAGTTCATCTACATGAAAGCAACATTCACTTTTTAAATAATCAAAGCACATTTGTAGATTTCCTCTTTTCCTTTTGTTTATCTTCTGAGTTGCATGGAACTGACCAGCACCGACATTTTCTTCACACGAGGACACGTGTTGACACCTTGGGCTTTGAGATTCCCTCTGTTTCTCTCTCTTTTTATCTTCTTCTCAAACTCCCCTTATGGCCTACTCCCACTCTTAACCCAAAGATGCTCTGACTGGTAAATACATGAGTAGTATTTTCAACTGTTCTCCAGAAGTATACCCCAAAGGCTCCAGGTGGGAGAATTTCTGCTCCAGTGATTGTGGATTTCTGTCTCAGGACAGAGCAAGAAAGGGGGCAAGGGGTTGGCATAGTCTGATCTCAAGCAAAAGAGCCAGAACGGGTTGGGAGAATCTGGGCTGTCGTACCACGTATGTCTCCAGGAGCAGGCATAGAATGCATGGGCTGATGTTCAGGAATTGGGCAGTTTTTTAGGAACAAGAGGCTGATGGGAAACAAAAGGTTAGCCAGTACAATGAACTTTTTGCTCCTAGAGATGAGTGCAGGGAAGGCATCAAGCAGTTCTTAGTAAACAGAAACTCGCCTTGGTCAAGACAGCAGGGGTCACGTGGAGGTGCTATCTGTCTGCCTCTCAGGGGATTTACCCAGACAAGCTTTCTGACCTCCTCTAAACTACCACACTCCATGATGACAAAAACCGTTCTAACAGTGGGGAAAGCCATCCACTTCACAACTGAAAAAAAAAAAAAAAGAAAAGAAAAGAAAAGAAAATGCAGAGAGCTTGAGAGGTATTTACTGTGAATGCTTTTGAGTCAAATGATGGTGTCAGGTCTTTCTTACTCTGATGCATGGAGATGGTTAGAAAACTGGAGGGTGATGGGCCCCTGGAAGAAAACTGGAGTGTGGGCTTGCCCATGAAGGGGACAGTGAGAAGGCAACTGGAATTGATGAAGAGAAATGGTTAGACACAAAGACGTGGCCCGTAATGAGTCCCTTTATTCTTAACTGTTCACAAGGGCATCTGTGACCTATTTGAGCAGGTATGTACTAGTGGGAATGAAAGGATTTTAGCCCAACTGTCCTCTTTACAGATGAGAAAATAGGCTTTGGAGATATTAAATGTCTTTTTTATCATCTAACCGGTTAGTGGTAGGGCAAGGATTAGAGTGGTGAAGTTTCCGAACTCCAACACAGCTTAAAAACAGAGAGATAGGAATCATTCTTATCTTCACATTAGATTTTCTCTTCCTTCCAGACAGGTTTTTATCTCTGGAAGAGGGAGGGCAGACACAGCTAAAAAGCAAATATAACCTAAGAGTTAAGTTAGGGAGCTCCAGAGAGGATTAAATGTCCAGCCAAGGGAGATCTGTTATGCTTGGGTCAAGCCATGGCTGGAGAGACCTGTGGTGTGGAGGCATGGCTGGGGACATCTGGGTGGACGACCTCAGCATGGTGGCTCTGCACACTTCCCCAAGCCCTCAGCACTGGTAGAAGGGCCCTACTCCTCCCTACTAGGAGATCACCTTTCTCCCAGGTGGGAGATCCTGCAAAAACCTTTCCCCATAAGGCAGTAGGCATATCCTTCAGGAGATGTCCCTCCCCCTCCCCCCAGAGCTCAGGTCAATAACTGGGGTTAAGTCCCAGCTTAACCCAGCTATAAACCTGCTGTGCTTAAGAAGATAAGACAGAGAGCATACCCCAAGGAGCTGTAAGAGCTGGCCTGTGCCAGGCAGGAGCCACGGGAGTTCCTTTGAGATTGAATGTTAAATGTGTTTTGATCAAGGGGGCCAGAAAGGAGAGTGAATAAGTTAAAACTCATTGACATGGGGGCACTTTATCAGGACTTGTGATGAAATAATCCTGTTCATTGTTAGGATGGCTCTTAGAACCTGGAGCTAGCACATTCCAAGCAAAGGAAAATGAGAATGCTTGAGGTGCCCTGGCAGATGACAGAGGAAGTAATAAAGAGGCCACAGGAAAGTGGACATGTAGGAATGCATATATTGGGACCAGAAGACCCACTGGAGGATCAGGTTCTACAGGAAGGTCCGGGAGACACACCATCCACACCAAAGCCATCAAGAAGGTGCTGGGACCGACATCCCTCAGAAGTTCAGTGGTCTCCTGTCTGAAGGTGAGATGGGCAGTCACAGTGCTGGCTTGCTAACAGCCATGCAGATGATCTTCAAAATAACAGAGGCCACATGATGGTACTTAAACTCCAGGAGCCAGAGGGCTGTGATTATCCTAACAGATGGCAAGGCTGGAGGACAGCCAAGGGGGCTAGACTCTCAGGGAGTTGTAGAGCTAGTTAATAATGTGTGTGGGGGGATCCCTAAGGGAAAAACAGACAGCAACCAACAATGACAATGTTTAACCCACCAAGAGGGCAAGAATGGATTATCAGAAGATGAGGATGTTTGCTCCAAAAAATATTGATGATGCCTTTCTCTGTTCCTGGACCTGAGTCAATTTTCAGATCTGGTACACACCGACTGAAGAAGAGACAAAGTCTCTAAAAGACACCCCCTGCAATACTTCAGTAAGCATATGCTGTAATGAATCTGTCAGTCCTTCTACAAAGGACCCTATAGCCATTTACTCAGGTGACCACACTAGGGAGAGAGGATTACTCATATATTTCAAGCACTATTAAACACAAGATCTGAGTTGATAATGATATCCAAAGGCCAAAAGAATCATCACATTCACCCTGTTAGAGTGAGAACTTATAGGGATCAATAAGAGTCCTGACTAAAATTTTGTTAATAGTGGGTCCGCTGGCTTCAAAGATCCACCCAACAGTCATTTACCTGGTACAAATATATAATTATACATTATGCATTGACATAATTAGCATTTAGAGTAGCCTTACACTGGATGTTTGGCCTGTGGAGCTTTCCTAGTGTAAAAAGCCAAGTGGAAATGTCTGACACTGCCCCTTCCTGACCAAGAGTGTAAATGAAGATGGTATTAATATTCACCACCATCCCCACCCCAAGCAATATTCTGATTTACTCTCTTGGTGGCAGAGGGGTAGAGTCAGAGGTTTCCCCTTGGTCTTACCCACTATGGGAGTTCAGAGAAACTTCTGTGGCGCTCAGGTGGTCAATCCACTTGAGTCTTTCTTGATCCCCCTTACCCAGCCGTAACTACGAAGTCTGAGTAGAGTGTGATTATCAGAGGCTGAGACCACTCTGGACCACTCTGATTGAGGGCTGGGTCACACCACAGTGTGGTAAGTCACCAAGACCTTCAGAGCTGCTGGCTGAGGGTGAGAGGAATCAAAAATGGACAGTAGAGGAGGGAGATGATGAGATCAGGTAGGGTCCTGAGACATACTACCATGACAGGAGTTATAGGCAATTCCATTAGCCTCCCTCTTGTCAATTTCCTTTCAGGAAGAGAGGCCCATGGGAACCGTGGAAGAGCACGTTCAGGAACTTGGGTGACATGTGGTCCAAACCATGGACTGTGGCAGCCATGGATATGCACAGCTCAGATGTTCCTTCAAGACAAAAATCTACTGGGCAGAACATAAATAGTTGCTAGAACTTTGGGATCCTCTCAAGTGTTCATGCCAAGGCCACACTCTCCCGAGGCTGCTCCAAGCTAATAACTGAGCTTGCAGAGACACCAGAACCAGACCATCTGTCCCATGCAGGACTCTTCTAACAAACGTTCTCTGCTCTCAGATTGTCCACTGGCCCAGCCAAAATCTTCCCACTGCAGAGCGATTTTTGGCCAACCTTCCCCTCCTTCCTTCCTTCCCCATCTCCTCCTACAGGTGTCAGAACTTCCTGGTCCTTTTGTATCATTTTGCACTGGCTTCTGAAGGACCTGTACTGACACACACAATCATTTCTCCCACTTAAAAAGCAATTAACATAAATTGCTAAGGTTTATGAAGTAAATAAAAATGGAACTAATGAGAACATATTCATCAGCACAATTGTTGGATAATATTATTTTACCTATAATCTTACCTGAATTTTATTTGTGTCAATCAAGTGCTGGGCCATTGATTTTAGGATAATTGCAAAGAAGAACCAGGAGTGCTATTAGAAAAAGACAGTAAGAAATTTATGATGTTGTAGCAAAATTATGATGATTCTGTGCTCTACAACATGTAATATTATAAAATCTTGATTTTAAAATGTATTCTTTGAAATGGATGGGCCAACTGCACACACGTGACTGTCCAGCTTGCACAAATGGACTTGGCTCCAGCCACACGGGCCTCTCTGCTGTCCCTCTGACACTCCAGGCATGCTGCTGCCTTGTGATTTTATATATGTCTCCCCTTTACCTTTACTGTTCTCCAAGCATTCACATGACCAGTTCCCCGTCTTTCTTTGCATTTTTTGCTCGAGGATTACCTTCTCCATGGGCTCTATCCTGACCATTCTATTTAAACTGCAAACCTCACTCTGTACCCCCAGTGCTCCCTGTTCCCCTTACTGGCTCAACATTTTCTTTTCCCATAGCACTTCTTACTTTCTAATATACAATTTCATTAATTTTGTTATTATGTCTGTAGTTTATTGTTTTTATCCCCCAGTAGAATGCAAGCTTCTCAAGGGCAGAGATCTTTATTCTATTCTCTGATGCCTACCAGGTTGGTGCCTGTCCCATGGGGGGTACTTGGAACATCTTTGTTGCATGAACAGAATGAATATACTCATAAGACTAAACAAACTGCTCGGCCTAGAATAATTTGAGTTTAGGGAACTCATGTTGATGCTTATTGATCCCGCCCTCTCTTTCCAGCTACATACTAATCAATCAAACATCTGTCAAGTCATGATAGATAATTAATTTAGCTAGGGACTAAGTCTGTTCTTCTATAATAATTTAGAGTTATCTCTTTATAAGCTTCTCACCATCTCTTCTTTATGTACCATTTACAAATGCATGTGTTTCAGCTTTCTGCGGTCAAACCGTGGTTGTTTTGTCTGCTTCCTTTCTGTTGTCAGTATATTCATTAATACATCATTAATCCTTTTGTTGGTACATTTCTTCTTATCATGCCTAAAAGCCCCCAAAATTTTATTTTTGCTACAGTTAGCACTTTTGAGTATTTCAGATGATTCTTAATAGTTATTTATTCTGTCTTTAGGTCAAAGGACTCCACTTCGGTCCATTCTATATCTTCTGTTCTTTTGACACAGATCTCTTTTGTTTAATGTTTTTATATACTACAGTTTCAATACAGCTTATGACGCTTATGCTAGAAACTACAGGAGAAATGATCTATGGAAATCAATGAGTCTTACTGCCTTCCAGGGGTGAGATCAAACAATCCCTCGTGCCAGCAGTTGAAGGATTGTTTTAAATTCTTTACCTTCAGGACATGCTTTACTGTTGTTGAGTCATTTGATTTCAAAAGACCGGTCACATTTTTAGCCAGTTCCTCATGTATTGTTCTCTCCTTGCATGCCATGGTCTTGAACACGAACTGAAGAAAATCCAGAAAGTGAAAAAAGTTGAAGACTTAAAAAAAAAAAAAAAACCTCAAAAATTATGTTACACGAATAACTCATATCTCAAAATTATCTGTTCATGCCAGATTTTGTCATGAAATCAATGAAGGCCCAATGATAAGAGGAGTACACAACTGTTCCTATTTAGGGCTTTGCACAGAGAGGGCTTGGCTCACCTAAGCTCTCCTTGAAACTCTTTTTGTAGAAATCAAAAGAAAGAGTCAGAGAGCAATTTAGCAGGTTCAAGGAAACATGGAGGGCTTTGACCCACCTACTTAGGACACATTTCCCCTTCTCCTTCCTTCCACTGGTAACAGGTGGCATGGTAGCATTTCTTCATCCTGAAAGGGTAGAGCACCCACTCAAATAGCCAAGTGGGGAAGCAGGTGCCTTCCAAAGGCCAGTAGGTGAGCTCCCCACATGCCCAGTTTCTATCACCTCATACTTAGACACAGCTATCAGAGGGTTCATGAACATTGGCCATCAGTAAGATAACAAATGCTGCTCACATTTTTTTCTCTCAAAAGACTGGTTTTGGTGTGCCTTTCTGAATGCATGTAATGGTTTTAATTTTCAGTATTTCCTCATAAATTTTAAGGATATCAATACCCATTTATGCACATATTTTAAATATAAAATGTTTATCCCTGGATTATACTATTTTACTTATGAGTTGGGTTTGCCTCAAGGAAGGCCATTTCTTCATAATCTTCACCACCCAGACTTCACTATAATCAAGAGTGAAGACAGGCAAGAAACTCAAAGCAGACGCTCATTCACATTTGGATCTATATAATTGTTTCTTTGGATTTTGCAACTCATGGACACCTAAGTTGCTCTGATGGAGTCTGACTTCTCCAAGCTCATCCCAGAGGAGAAAGACAAAGCTAAGAGATGCATAAAACTGGCCAAAATCAAGAGTAATATGATGTTTTTTCCCTCATGAATTGTGACTCATGTGAGGGTAATATCATCACCAACTACTTAGTCCCATGCACAGTTATTTAGCCCCAATAGCATTACAACTAGATCTGAGATATTCTTATTTTAAAATTTTGGCATGGAACGTGACAGGAATGTGTCAATGCCATGAATTGCTGTAAACCACGGCATTTAATTAGATTGACTAGAGACACACATCTTTGCAAAAGACATGGTGTATGTGTGCAGTTTGGATATTGTAAATGGGGTGAGTTAGCAGCATTAGCACCACTGAACTTGAAATGGTGTTTAGCCTGCTTCTGAATATATATAAATTCCATTGAATATATCACATCTTTTAAGAACATCAAAGCATATACTGGTACCAGCCCATCAGTTTTAATTATACACCTAGTTATGGGGCTTAATATCTATCCATATGTTAGAAAAATACTTTTTCCCACAGGGAAGAAAAAAAAATCAGACTCGGTCAAGGTCAGGGTGTCAATCATGTACTGCCATAGGAGTTCAATCACAGAATCATAGATTCACAATCATGTTCATCAGGTCCATCCCTTCACAGAGGAGAAAAATGAGGTCCAGAGAGCCTGATTGCTCAAGTTAACTATTTAGCCTTGACTAGAATCTAATTTCCCACTTGCTAGTTTAGTGTTCTTTCTGGAGTAAAATTCCAGGTGATATTTATTAGGATGTGTCCACTTTAGATATGTGAAAACATTTTCATGAAACATCTTTAGGAACTGTTATAAGCTTGAAATCCCACTTAGGTGTATATTTCTGGATTTTACCCACTTCAAAGCAAACTAAATAAGCAGTCTCTTATACTGCAAAATCAAATGGTCTCATCAGGAGATTTCAAACATCCTGGTTAAAAATAAAGACCATACCAGGATACATTCCAATACACCTTTTCAAGAACATCACAGAATGAGCCTGGGAGCTGATTTAAGGTTCTCATAAGGAACTTTCTTTGGCTGTCACAAAAATAGTCACAGCATAAGTGAGTTCTTAATGCAATCTTCAATGATTCCATTGGAATGAGGTAAATACTTGTGTTGAAAGGAAGATGCCTTTGTGTAATATGGACTGGGGAATTGTTTTCTTCTTAGCCCCTTTGGTGATTGAAATGGAAAACTTGTTAAGCACTGAGAGAAAGTTCTGTAGATGATTCTGTTGAATGTAAATTCATCAGTACTGGATTAAAGTATGCTACCACTCTCTTAGACAGCAAACTAAACAAGCATTTGTAGGTCAACTGTCTTTCTGCAACTGAAATGTAGATCTCGTTGGGTAAAACTATACCATAGGGAAATTATTGTGAAGTTACTGACTATTTTTGGCATATGGGATATTTTAAGGAAGGGCACACGCTCATACTTGGGTATTTGGGAAGATACCTAACATTCCAGGCAGTTAGAAACTATGCAGATATAAAACCATAATGTAAAAGATCCCTCAGAGGGATTCACTCCAGAATGAAATTTCACAGGAAGCTTTGTTTTCTTTACTCATTTCTAGCACAAAAAAACCCAAATTCTTTTCTAGTCACCTTTCTAGACATCTAAATCATAGGTGTATATGTCTATTCATATAGATTAATGGAATAAATTCTTTCAATTAAAAAAGTTCTGTGTCTCACAATGGTTTAATCTACACATAAAAAATAGAAATTGAGCTCCTCTATGCACTATAAAGTAATGCAAGTTACTCTCGTTTATCTCTGGATGGAGTCTTTCTTTTCATTCAAGAAGATGACATTTAGGCAGGAACTCTAATGTGCAAACATCATCACAAGTTCACTGGCATTAATTCATAGGCCAACTGGAAATGAGAATATGAACATGTCTGAGTGAACATTTGGCGAAGGACACTGGAAGAAGCAGTGCACAGGGATGGAATGGGCTAGTGGATCATGCCCGAGGATAAAGGACTTAACATACCAGAAGCAGGTACAAATATACAGTAACTGGGAAAATGAAATAATGCCTGAGAAAACAATAAAAAGAGCTAAGAAAACATTACAGAAGAAACACAGAGCATTCAACAAACCAACAAGAAAAATATTCCATAACTTTACATAGGAATTGCATTTATTTGTAATGTGGACTTAAAGAGGGTAATACTTTCATTTTCTCTTCTCTTTCTTTGTTCTTTCTCCCCATATAAATATTCATTTGCACAGGTACATGTTATTATACATTTAAACAATACATCTTGACCATCAAAGCAAAGAGATGGAATTCTAAGTAGCTAAGGGGAATGCTTGATATTACCATGGTGAGCCCCATCCAGCTAAAGGGAGAAACGTCCCACTTATTGCAGACAGGAAATGAGACAAACCACAGAGCACAAGGGGATATGCCCAGGGTCCAAGTGGCGATTTTATACCTTAATGTACGACTGGACGGAGTGGTCCAGCTGCTCCTCATGGCACTTGGCCACAATGTCGGTCAGAACCCTGGAAAAACAAAACTGTTCAGTGGCCCTTCTGGAGAAGGCAGGAAAATATCACTTGGTTGGGCACTGGAGTTTTTCATAAACTGGGTGTTTAATAGGTACTGAATGAATGCATGAACCAATTTCAGACTCCCCAGGTTTTGATCCGCCAAATCCGTATCACCTGTTAACCATCTCCAGCGTTGAAATCTCTAAACACTAAGATACAAGGAATATCTATGGCTTCAAAATCACACTGGAGACTGTTATGGTTTGCAAGTTTGCTGACACTGTCTTCTTGGAAAAAGGATCATTTTTGGTACCTGATTAAAATTGAAGACCTTTAACCTCTAATTATCATAGTCCATTTAAAGAGGGCTTCCCTTCCAACATGGAGGCACGACAAATGATTTTGTAAAAAGCCATTAGGTTTAGATTCAGGGTTTCGTTTTTTATTTCCCTCCTTAGCTGGTGAAGTGTTTCTAGCAGCAGTGGTGGTATTATTTTCACATTAATACATCCTGTTTCTCCATGGCTGTAGTGTTTTGGAATGTCTTGGAATTTCAGCAGATCTATCCACTGAAATATTTCGGAGTCTTGTTCGCAAAGACCCATATATAAATGCTGAAAAGAGCCTCAATTGAAGGCACAGTTGGGGACTTTTAATCTGGGCCCAGAACTGGCTGCGGTGGGACTGTTAGACATACTTTAATTTTCCAGAGCTTCAGGGTGCTACTTTAAAAACAAGGCTAAAGACTCTCATTCTGAAAGAGGTTAATAATATGCATGTGAGTTTGGAAAGTTCTGGACACATTTCAAAGCCAAGAGTAATTTTTTTTTTTCCAGAATTCTGTGACTAATATATTTTTTTAAATAAACATTAGACATATATGATGCTTTACCTAATTTAAAACAGTATGCCTATAGAGAGGAAATTAGGATCATCAAGGTCACTAGACAGGTTAGAAATGTTGGAAGAATGTAGTATAGACAAATTTAAAGGGAGAACAGTTAAAGAAAAATTTAAAAAAATCTAGTGCAAATGTGAAATGGTATAGCCACTCTGGGAAACAATTCAGTATTTTCTTAAAAACTGCACATGCAACTATGATATTACCCAGCAATGGCACCAGGCATTTATCTCAGAGAAATAAAAACTTGTCTTCACCCCAAATCTACCCCAAACTGGAAAAAACCCAGATGTCCTTCCTATCTATCTATGGGCCTAGCTCTATCTATCTATCTATCTATCTAAAATTTTAACAGACTAGTAGTTACCAGTGCTAAGGGGTGGGGGCTGGGGACATGAGGGATGTAATTGTGTGTATAAAGGGCATACGTGGTGATGGAAGTGTTCCCTATCCTGTTTCTATCAATTTCAATATTCTGGTAGTGATACTGGGCTACAGTTTTGCAAGAGGGTGCCATTGGTAAACTGGGTAAAGGGAACACGGGATCTCTCTGCATTATTTCTCATGACTGCATGCAAATCTATGATGATCTCAAAATAAAAAGCTTGATTAAAAAACAAAAGAAAAAGTTAAAAAAGAGGTCTAAAACTTTATCCAAATGATAACAACAGATTTGAAGGCAAGAACTCAAGAGTGAAAAAATACTTAAAATTTGAGACATGTGTTCAAGTGAAATGTAAGCAGGTACAAATGAGTGGCCATTCAGTTATCATCACGGTTTTGTGCAATCACGAACTGTAAGATCTCTTCTCCTAAGACCATGGGAGAGATACCTGGTCACAGTCGTACTTATTTCATCTTCTTCATTCTGTACCAACACCTTGAAGAGCTGATTCAAGATTATAGGCAGAAAACTCATGATTGCGTGAATCTTTTCCACATTCAATAAGTTCTGTAGTAAGTTAGTGGGAGAAAAAGGGCACTGATTAAATTTAAAGCACGTTCTGATGTATTTCAGAACTCAAATATGAACACTCTAGCTCACCTCTATCTAGCTTCATCCTTCATTGCACTTAGCATGGCACACGGCATGGGAACATAGTTGCAAGGACCCAATATGCAATTACCTAATTTAAAATCAATTGATTCTGATTTTCAATCATTTTTATTTTGGAAAAAACCCTGATGTTGGTTTGTAAACAACAGGCAGAAACTGTTTAGGAATTGAGAAATAACCATGCACTCTCTGAATTGATAAAGCATTTAAAAATCCTCTCTTCGTTTGCTACTCATTGGAAACTATCAGTGTCTCGCTTGCCTATTTCTGCCCTAGAAACATGGAAACTATTTGCATATCATGTTACCTTACAAGAGCGGATGAAATTCGAGGTAGGTGACTGAGACATATCTTTCTCTCTTTTTTGGCACTGTCGGAAAAATGCATTCACATGGGGATCCTGAAACAGCAAAGAAAGTGTTTAATTCTGATGACACGTAAGCTATATAGGAATTATGGTGATGGAGGATGAGCATTTCTGGAGGACAGATACCTCGATGAGGAGGTGCTTTATCAAGGAGTTGAGTGATGGCTTTGTAAGTGTGCTTTTCTTCTCGGTCACGTGACAGTGGCTGGAGAAGCACTTCCCTTGGCTCTCCCCCCATTTTTTAAAAATTGCCTTTTTTCATCTTCCTGTTTTTTTCCACAGACTTTTATGTATTTTTCTTACATATTTCTTAACACACATGAGAAGGTGTACTCTTCGTATGCACAGGGACATTTTCAGGCTTACAGTGCCTGAGCTAGTAAAAAATTAGGAAGTTCACACTAACCTGATGAGATAAAAGCGATTTGTATCCTTTGTTATGGGCTGAATTGTGTCTTCCCACAATCCATACGTTGAAGTCCCAACTCCCAGGACCTCAGAATGTAACCACATTTAGAAATAAGGTCTTTAAAGACATAGTTATGTTAAAGTGAGGCAGTTAGGGTGGACCCAGTCCAATATGACTGATGTCTCCATAAAAGAGGAAATTTAGGGGCACTGGGTGGCCCTGTCAGTTAAGTGTCTGACCCTTGATTCAGTTCAGGTTTTGATCTCAGGGTCACGAGTTCAAGACCTGCCTACTTAAAAAAAAATTGAAGAGGAAATTTGGACACACAGATAGACACCAGACATGTACCGGCATAGAGGAAAAGACCGTGAGAGGACCCAGCAAGAAGATGGCCACCTACAGGTCAAGAAGAGAGGCCTCAGAAGAAACCAACCCTGCCAACACCTTGATACTGGTCTTCTGGACTCCAGAATGGGGAGAACATAAATTTCTGTTGTTTAAGCTGCCCAGTCTGTGGTATTTGTTACAGTGGCCTGAGTATGCCCTTTAATGCTATTTCCTGAAGAGGGCGGCACCTTAAAAATTCTCTAAGTTCTGAGCTGAGGGTCAGAATTATATAGTCAGAAAGTGAGACACAGAATTTTACTGGAGATACACATTCTGGATATTTCTCTGGAATGTGTTGATTCTAGAAGGACATCTGTGATTTGGGTTTCCCTCAGTTCCGGTGTGTGTGTGTGTGTGATATTTTCAGTTTCATTTCACTTATTCATCTATCTAACAATTATTCATTGAAAGTTGACTACGTGCCAGACCCTTGGCAGGTGTGGAGGACAGCGTGGAGGCCCAGGAAAACCCAGTCCCTTCCTCTGTGGTCCTTCCATGATTCCAGGGAGACAGGCACCATACAGCCATGTCAACACACACCTACTCGATCACAGTTAGGTAAGTGCTTCACAGGAAAGCAGGGTGCGACGTAGGTGTATGACAAGATGACACAGCATGTCTGAGGTGTCAGGGAATAAGAGAGGCTTCATTGAGAAAGTGACATTTGAGCCAGCGTCTGAAGGATGGGTGGGACCTGACCAGGCCGACGCGGGGAGGGAACGAAGAGAGAGAGAGATTGATCACTGAGGTAAATACTGGGTTTGATGAAGGACGAATGTGTCCCGCCGGGGCAACGAGCATGTGGGCAGTGGCAGCGGATGCAGAGAAAGGTGAGTGGTGATGAGTCAGAGAGACACCTGGCCCGTTGGAAGGAAAGCAGCTGGGCGTGTGAGGAAGGCAGATTGGTATTCTGAGGTAAATAAAGGCAGGATTGGGTGGGGAAGGACCATTCTGTGGGACTTGAGGAGTTTGGATAGAGTTCTAGGGAAAAGGACTAAATTTGGCTTGAGGCACCAGAGGTTATGAAGACAAATTCTGAAGCAATATGTATGTAATACCTGGATGATTTCTTTTTTCTTAGCAAGTGAGTATTAGCAACACACTGAATTTAAGAAAGGAGAAATACAGTTTGTGTACTTAATGATTTGCTTTGTACTTTATAACTGGTATCATGAAAGTCTTCACACTGGTAAAATCAGCTGTCTCGCAGGGGAAGGGGTGCGTCTGTGGTAATTTAGCAACAGCAGTAAGAACATTTGTATAGCATTTTGCAGTTCCTGAGGTATTTTCACATGTGGTTTCTCATTTTGGACCTTCGCCCAACCTTGGCAGATATTATTGTCACCATTTTCCTGGTGACAAAATAAAGACCTCAAGGACGAGGCAACTTGTGTGGGATCACTGAGGAAGAATTTGGTGAAGGAGACTCTCCAGTGCAGTTCTGCCAACATCATGGTCACCAACATCAGGAGCACCAGTTAGGCACTGGGAATCAGAATTATTTTTTTTTTAAGATTTTATTTATTTATTTACAGAGAGAGAGAGAGAGAGCACAAGTAGGGGGGGAGGAGCAGAGGGAGAGGGAGAAGTAGACTCCCCGCTGAGCAAGGAGCCTGATGCAGGACTCGATCCCATGACCTGAGCTGAAGGCAAACACTTAACCGACTGAGCCACCCAGGTACCCTTCAGACTTAGTTTTGAGGTAAAGATCCAAAGTTTTTCATTTTGAGGTAAAG
The DNA here is from genome assembly GCF_009762305.2 of Zalophus californianus. Taxonomy (NCBI): domain Eukaryota; kingdom Metazoa; phylum Chordata; class Mammalia; order Carnivora; family Otariidae; genus Zalophus; species Zalophus californianus. Next base: position 181,596,260 of record NC_045597.1, read on the forward strand.
ATCCAAAGTCTTTCATTTTGACTTTTCCCATTTTTAACACTTGGATGTTGTCAGTGGAGGCAAGCCATATTTCCAGGGGAGCATCATCCCGAGACATACACGTCTGGTATTCTAGGCTGCAGTTTATGGCCCCAGGGCTGAAGGGTTGGGGCATTCTATCTCTCCTGGGAGAGGCATAAAGTTATGCCTCTATTCTTCCTTTGCAATTCTCAATCACCTGTCCCTCTGACAACTTGGGAAATGGTGAGTCCCCTCCTCTAAATACAAGAGCCCCCTGAGGATTCTCCGTGTTAGAGCAGATGCTGAGATCTCAGGACAACACACTCACCTGAGTGTTCACTGTGGATACCACAAATGTCGATACTTTGAAGAGTGGTTTACCACCGTCAACCCACTTAATGTCACTCCCACCGTGCTGTAAAAAAGAGTGTGGTAATTGGAAAAAAGAAAACAAACAGGTTATATAGCTCATGCTAATTTGCCATCCTGATCCGTTCACCTTACATGACTCTAGAGAGGCAAAATAGAAGATGCAATACATTTGACAATATTGGTGAGGGAGACCAATGTGATATCAGAAGGCCGTTCTAATGGATCATTTCTACTGGCCACAAACCAAACAAGACCTCTGAAATATTGTAGGTACACAACTCACCACTACAATGGATGCATACACTACAGTCCTTGGGTTCATTTAAATAACAGACAGAAGACAACCTCATGTCATTTAGCTCATGTATTTTTTTTTCTCTTAAATTATACATCACTCAATACCTTTCCGCTTGCAGAGTCTTGAAAGCTTAAATAATTAGGAGGCAGGCTTGTTGCTATTGGGATATTGTATTCTTGAGAAGCTATCTGATCATGTTTCATCAGGGGAAGCCAGGCATATCCAACTGTGCAAAGGAAGAACCAAGAGAAAACTTCTGAGTACAAACCTCCATGGTGAGCAGTAAAAACAAAGTTACTTGTCACTTATGAATAGAACACTTCACTAAAAAATTTTAATAAATGGGAGCTTTAAAATACTCTCCAGTTCAAGTCACACAGATGACATGTAATGCTGTCTCACATCACATCCTGTCAGTACCTGATGTTTCCAGGGTCTCCTTTTTCTTGGCATTAGCCTTGGCATTTATGTCACAAGTGATATGATAAAAAGAAAACAAAATATGGTGTTTCTCATGGAGCTGTGTTGGGAGCTCAATTTTCACCTGCAAAGAAAGAGATAATAGCCGGACTGGGATGAAACTCATTTGCCCCGGGTCAGGGTAAGACAAAGCATAGGCAACTCAGCCTTCTAAAAATTCTTTCACTGAAACTGAGGACCACGTTTCATAGTTAGTGTTAAAAGTACTGATTTCACTCTCAATGAATATCTGTCCTGCTAGCAGTCACGTATTAAGGGGCTGATATTTTTACTTCTTTATTGTGGTGGGGGACGATAATTTAGAATGCCTGGTATTTGTCATTTGATAATGTATGCTAATAGAGAATGGATTAAACACACACCCACACAGACTAACTGTAGGGTGTCAAAAAGACATAGATTGAAGAACCTATCATCAAGGAACATACGCTGAGTGAACTGAGGCTTTGCCTCTCGCAGTGTGTGCATTGGGCCAGTGCGTGAGCATCACTTGGGAGCTCATTAGAAATGCACAATCTTGGACACTGCCCCAGACACATGGAAACAGAATCTGCATTTTAATAAGATCCCCAGGCGACTCATAGGCACAGTGTTGAGAAACATGGCAGCAGGGAATGATGTAACTTAAGCACAGAATCTATTCCTTTTTAAAAAGAACAAAAAATAGATGAAGTGTGTTATTGTGGTAACCAAGTAATGAGCTGTTTTGAGGAGACGTCATGTTGTAGCTACATAAAGAATACTTCCGAATAAATATAAAGCATAAAGTTGATATACATTAAAAATAGACGTAATGGGGGCGCCTGTGTGGCTCAGTTGTTAAGCGTCTGCCTTCGGCTCAGGTCATGATCCCAAGGTGTTGGGATCGAGCCCCGCATCGGGCTCCCCGCTTTGCGGGAAGCCTGTTCTCCTTCTCCCTCTGAAGTTCCCCTGTTTGTGTTTCCTCTCTCGCTGTGTCTATCTCTGTCAAAAAAAAAATAAATAAAATCTTAAAAAGAACAGACGTAATGAGGAGCCTCCTCCATCTTCTTAAGAAGAAATGTTTTGACACCCTCTATATTTTATAGTGCTTTTCAGTTTCCAAACCTCTGAAACATACATTGTGAAGTAGGATGATACAGAGGTAGGAACTCAGTTTAGAGATGGTTACAGGGCTTTGACTCACTAGGAGTTTGCGGCCTAGTCAGTAATAGAAATCTTCCAGGATGAGAAACCATGTTTTTTGATAACTACTTCATGCTGGAATCTCAGGAACCCATGCATGTAAGCTGCATTCACCCCAATATCAACAACTAGGTGGTTTCCAGAATGGTCAAGCAATAAGGTGTTAGAAAACCATGCAGATTATCTGCCAGATTCTTTATGAGACTCTTTGTGCATCTGCCCATCCAGCACATATTTTCTCATTGTTCAGGAAAGGATTTATTACATTGATTTTCAAAATGTTATGCCTGGAACAGCAACATCAGCATCATCTGGAAACTTGTTCTAACAAGTATCATACCAATTTTCAGGCCCCGTTTTCAGATATATGGAATCCAAAAATCTGGGGCGGGTTACAGTAATCTGTGTCGTAACAAGCCTTCTGGGTGATTCTGATGAAGGGTAAAATTTGAGAGCTTTTCAGTTGGAATAATTTACAAGCTTACATGTTCTTTATATACCAGTATGTTAACCTGGCAACAAAGGCTGATGTACATTTAAGAATATACAGTAATTAGCCATGTACCAGAAAGAAATTTTCTTTTTCTTGGCTAACGTAAAGAGCATACGGGAATGCAATACGCCCTCAAGAATTCCAGTTAACTATGAGTGCAAACACCCTTCCCTTAAATACTGCAAATATTTACATTATAACATCACCTTGAAAGAACTTCTATCAATTTTTGCAATTAACGTAACCTTAGTTTTGAGTCTACACTGCAGAGTTCGCTGGGCTTTCATTGTATACATGTTCTCCTGTGGAAAAGTCCATGGCTTTTATAAGAATTCTGGGAAACACACACGAGCAAGAGAGATTGAAAGCCAGAGTTAACAGTGAGAATATCTTTTTTTTTTTCCAAAAAAAAAATCTTGTATGTCTACAGAGAATACATCTTTCAGAGGGGCTTTTCCAAGGGGTCAACCAATACAGTAAATATTCTGTAACGTGGTGGTAGCTCTGTACCTTAATTTTTTTTCATCTTCTGTCCTGAATTTATAGGGAACAAAGTTTAAGAGCATTAAATGGATGTGGAGGAGGGAGATAAGGTCAAGGTAAGTCTGTGGTTTCACTGAAGTTCCTTCAATTAGTTTTAAAATGACTGATGTGGAATAAGATGTGGTAGGCAGAATAATAGCCCCCAAAGATGTCCTCCCTGCCCTAATCTCCAGAATCTGTGAACTACCCTGTTCACAGGGATTTTCGAAAGTGATGAAATTAAGAATTTTAAAATGGAAAGATTATGTTGGATTAACACGAGTGCGCAATGTAATCACAGAGTCCTTATTGGCGGAAAGTCAGAGTCAGAGATGTGAGAAAGGAAGTGGAAGTCAGAGTGAGGAAACTTCTGGAAGAGGGTCACCAGCCAAGGCCTGTGGAAGCCTCTAGAAGCTGGAAAAGTTGAGGCAAGGGGCCTCCCCTAAAACCTCCAGGAGGAATGCAGGCCTGTTGACACCTTGATTTCAGCCCTGTGGGACCCATTTCAGAGTTACGACCTCCAGAACTAACTGATAATGAACAAGGGTTTTTCTAAGCCACGAAACTGTGGTGATTTACTATAGCAGCCATAGGAAACTCAGGGAAAGATGTGATCTTTTTAATCCCCGACACCATATCAGCAGGTTGCATTAGTTCAGACTTTTGCTTTGTGGTCAGAAATTAAATTTAATCACTAACGCTTGTTTGTCTGAATCTCTTTATAATATAAGCTGACACGCATAGAGTAATTTACCATTGGCCCGACTGGTTTTTTTTCACGCATTTTAGAGCAGAGTGGTATAGCTTGAGGCCCCGGAGTCATGTGGCCTGGTCTGAATTCTGATTATTGCTCATTAGTGGTGTGGCCTTGGCAAAGTTACTTCTCTGAGTCCCATTTTCCTTATCCAAGAAACAGGAAAGTTAATTTTATGTCAGTTTGACTGGGCTAGCAGAATGCCCAAAGAGCCAGTTGAACATTATTTCTGGGTGTGCCTGTGAGGATGTTTCTGGAAAAGATCAGCATTTGAATCTGAGGACTGAGTAGAGCAGATGGCCCTCCCCAGCATGGGTGCTCATCATCCAATCTGATGAGGACCTGAATAGAACAAAGAGGCAGGAGGCTGAATTCTCTCTCTGCCTGACTACTTGAACTTGAACACTGATCTTCTCTGTCTGCCCTTGGTGCCCCCTTCAGACCAGAACTGGAATCTACATCATAACCTCGCTGGCTCTTAAGCCTTCAAACAGTACCGCTGGCTTTCCTGGGTCTTGGGCTTGCTGATGGAAGATCATGGACTTCCTGTCTCCATAATGACGTGAGTCAATATCTCATAATAATCCACCCATCTATACATCTATATCTCCCCCTACTGGCTCTGTTTCTCTGGAGAGTCCTCTGGGACTTGAGATGATGCATATATGCATATAGCATGGTGTCTGGCACATAATAAGAGAGTTTCAGGAGTTGGCCAGTGTAGGTCTTATTCCATGCCACACTCAGAGATGTGATCACTCAAGATCACTCAGGGTGATAGGTCATAAGCCATAGTATTGGTTCATACTTGGTCTATTCCTATGTTCTTTCCATTATGACAAGAAATGCGGTTATTAATTGGTAAAGCTATCTAACATAATCTTTATTATATTGAATAATGAAGTAAAAGAAAAAATGTTATTCTGACTTGAAAAGAATGATACCATAACAACATTGTATTTTTGAAGGGTGATCCTGTGTTGAAACATCTGGATTTGCAACATAACTCTTGGAGCAACTGTCAATTAACATAGTTTCTAAATCTCACTTCAGTAAATATCAGCCAAGACATGTCCTCAGTCTGAGATGTGGTCTAGAGAGAGTGTTTATCTTTGTGCATTACCTGACCCACGCACCCATCTTTTTAGGAGATCCTGGGTGGCAGTGGAGGCCTGACCCTTACCTCATCGGAGAAATCCGGATTCTGGGAATGGTGCAGAACTGCTGTGTGGGCCGCTGAGGTGAAGAGAGGCCCTCCAGGTTTTCCGTAAATACACTGTTTAAAAAGTTACGAGTTGAATGATTATGAGTGTCTGAAATTAACCCTGAGCATGCAAGAAAGTCACAACTCTTCGGTTACCAATCCTGGAACAAGGATGAATTTTGTGATAACTTGCCAGGCTTAACTGATATCTAATTCACCTTGAACCTCTTTCACCTGCTGCCTTGTATTCCTTATACCAGGGTGCTGCCAAAGAAAATCTGAAGGCTTTAATTCATCATGTAGCTATCACATCAACCTGAATCAGTTCGTTACTTTTGATTACCAGGAGATAAGAGCTAAATTGTTCAATTCTGATTCCTGTAAGTTGGCCTCTTGAAGGGGCCCATGGTATCCAGCTCTGGTTTAGAGTTTAAGGCAATCGTTCGTGGGTGACCACAAGGTTTGGTTGGACCCCAGCCCCTGACATGTCAGCTCCCAACCAAGAATGCTGAGCTAGAAGGATAGGGCTGGTTCCAGGCTCCACCATATTGCATTACTATTCCACCCCAGCCCCCAGTCAAAGCCAGGGGGTGTCATATGGTATTTTCCTAGGCACGCAGCTTCAAAGTTCCCTTAGCCCAAGGCTCCGGTCCCTCTTCTGGAGTCTGCTGTATCTCTGTGTGATCCTTTAGAAGGCAATGACACAGGAGACCCATTCACCTGCTATTATTCCTCTTTGCTAGAATTTTCCTCATAAACACTGTACTAGAAGGCCTGCTGTGCTTGCCATCTGGTCATTGCCTTTGTTTGAAAATTCCATTTTGCTTTAATTTTTCTCTCCTGATGCTAACTGATGTTACTGTAGAACTTGGAACCTGTGGAGACTGACAGTGGCTCAAGACTATTTAAAAGATCTCTTTTTTCCCCTGCATGATTCATTCAATCACTCAGATCGATTCTCCTTCTTCTGAATCATGCTACGAACCTTCTTGGTACAGAGAACATGACTGGTACCTGACAGAGAGCTTTAAGAGATTATCTCAGATAATCGTGGGGGTTAGTTAGAAATGGGCTTTGTCCTTTACTATTCCATCCCTCTGATTCATTCAAACTGGGAAGATCTGACCACAGGCACACTAAAAATAATTTTCCTCTCTTTTTATGGGTTACTCTATGTTGTTTGAAGTCCCTAAAATAAAAACAGTATATATCAGAGATGAACTCTGAAAAATGACATGTAGTTGCACTTTTGGAGGTTAAAAAGCACAGTTCATACAAACCTTGTAGTCTTATGTGTTTTATTAAATCACGTGATCAACAACAGGGACCAACTTTCCCGAGCCATCTCCCAGCTCCTCGGGCAGCAGGCCACATGCTCCTTCCATGGATGTGAGCATCCCATGGGCCCGCTGCCCTAGCCGCTGGGCCAACATGCTGCAGCCCTTCGGCACAGGCCATGCGAGGGCCAGCTGGGATGTGGCATTTTAAATCAAGCATGCTGCTGAATTGAGAGGCGGGCTCTTTGAAAAGGGCAGTCTTGCAGAGGGGAATCTTTGCATTTATTTCACACTAAAGTAGTTTCCTTTTTTCCAAGTCATGAAAAGCTAGGCAGAGCTATGAGACTGGCATTTCTAATAGATCCGGTTAATGATGGCTATTAAATCAGGTACATTTTAGAAAATCTAACACAAATGTATTGACTTGCTCCTCTTTTAATCACACTCAAATAAAAAGCTCCTTGGTGGTGAGGAGAACCTATGCACCTGCCTTCCCCCCCCACCTCCCCCCGGGTGCCGTATCCCCTCATGGACTTGGCTCACCTTCACGGGCTTGGCATCTTCTTCATCAGAATTTTTGAATTCAATGCACACGGTTATATTTCGAGCCTGGAATTATAGAGAGGGGAAAATGGAAATTGTAATTTCCTGTTAAATAACACCAAAAAAAACCAACAATCTTAGTGTCTAAAATAAGTAGCTTCTAATTAAATCTGAAAAATGTAGAATACCCAACATTTTCTTGTGACATTATCCATAGTGCTCAGAAATAGCAGAAGGACTTGGAGATATTTAAAAGGGAAGAAAAAACTCACATCAAAAGGAAGCAGATATGCTATTTTCAGAGTATCTTAAGAAACTACAAAAAAAGAATTCTAGAACAAAATAATTTAGGGCTGACTTTAGAAAGGATTATTAATATTTTATAAACTGTGCATCCTTAAACACTTTTAAGGTGAAACTCATCACTGCCCCTTATTAAGCACATTCTGCAAATGGATTTTTATTCCAAACTGTTGACCTGTGATAATTTGTATTTGAACTTTCAAGAATCCATCTTAACATGATCTCAGGAGGGTGCAAGAGAGAGCACAACATTTCAGAAACATACCATACCTTGTTGAAACATTTCTGGCTATCATACTTGAGGTGCCTGGGGTAAATGTAAATTTGATTTTTGTATACTCTATAAGGACGGCAGTACTTTGTTGAGTCATAAATAAATTCTTCCACCTCGACTGTGGGTTCTGGTTGAGCCATCACATCAAAAGGCTTGACAGGGATAAAGGACGATGTTACACAGTCTTTAAAAATCAGAAACAAGACTTTGTCATTTAATGTGATTGTTTAAGGTGAACAATACTTAACAATTTTAAAGTGAATCCACTTGAAATAGAAACTCTGTATTTGCAAAGGAATTTATGTTAAATTATGGAAGCATGAAAAATTTGTAGGAGGTAGGGATGATAGATAATCAAGCCATTTAATATCAAAATTGATGTCTCAAAAAACTGGTAAATCTTTTGGGATGGATTTATAACTATTTTATTTTTGCATTAAGCTTCATATGAAAACTAAATTTTAACTGATGATTCTCTGAGCACACTAACCACGTATTATAAGATAAGGATTAATTCATTGGCCTTTACCTAACATTATAAAAAATAATACAGATATTGACAGAACAAACTTTGTCCAATGGGTCTATTATGGATAGTACCTAATGGATTGATAGTAAGTTTTCCCCTTGGAATGATTTCACAATACAGGCCTGCAGCACCCCCCTGCATTATTTGATATAATTTATTCTATTTTTCCTCTCCAGTTTTTATAATCTTGAAAAATCTAGTCTTGTAGGAACAGCCTAAGGAAAATAAAAAAGACAATTTGAAGTTTATAAATCAAAAACTTCTGTCACTAAATAGCTTGGGGGCTGATGTTGTGGTCATTGGAAGACAGCAAGGCCTTCTACTTTCCTTTACCCCATCTGGAATTTTCCTGTGTTCAGATAAGCAAAATGGTTAGCTAAAGATGCTTGGGAATCAGATTACAGATTTTTTCCCCCCAAAATCAATTATATATTTTTATTATATGTTCAAATTTCTCTAATGTCCTATAGTCATTTCAAAGAGAATATTTATCTTTCTCTTTCGTTATTTTTCTTTTCTGTAGATAATAAAAGACAGATACATATCACAAATCAGGTAGAGGAAATGGCTTAGTTTATTCTCTGCTTTTCTACACCAATCAATAGAAAAGTGATTTCGAACCATGCGTAGGTTAAAATGCTCATTTTATTTCATGTTAAAATGATTTGTAGAAAAATTATAAGAATGAAAAACTTAATAGTGCTAATGGTAATTCAAATATCCCTGTGGTAATAATCTTCTCTGTCTCTCTGTAGTTCATTTTAGGATGCCTTTATTCATTCTTTGCATCACTGAGAAGTCACTAAAAGGCAGAATCAGAAGTAACAAAACAAAAGAAACCAATCTCGTCACTTATGAAATAAATTCTGAAATTCTTATTATGAGTTAATAAAGTCTCCTTCTAAAATTCAAATTTTCACTGACATAAATAGGACTTTAAAAAAGATACATGCTCCCTGTGTAATAACAGAGTCTAAAAATATTCCAGCGATAATTACAATGTGGCCACTTGGGTGGCTACCCACACATAGTGTTTAGAGCAACCCTGTGGCACACAGTATGGGGGAACCAGCCCAGTATTTTGAGTCAGATGAACTGGATAGAATATAAATTCTCCCATTATGATTACTGACATTCTGAAACTGACATTCCTCATTTACAAACCTTCAGGGTTTTGAGGATTAAATGACGTATTTAATACCTTGCTGGCTGCATGGTGCATACCAGATACATATTAGTTTACACTGAAAATGGTTCCTGTCCTATCATACTGATAGTCTGTCTTAATGGAGAAACAAGAAGCCCCAAATTTCTATAAGATAATGAATTCCATTTATCCCAAAATTTGAGAAAAAACTCACAAAGTATTGTAACTAACCAACTATCCAACCAACCAACGGATCAACCAACCAACCAACCATCCAACCAAAAGACCACTAACTATTCAGAACTCTACAAGCAAACCATGACATCATCATCATACTTGGATGCTCCAACGGAATGTTGTCAACAGCAATATCCAGGCTTCCAGGGATGGTCTGTGTTTTGCTTACTCTGTCAGCCCTGTGAAAGTAGGGAACAGAAACACACACACACGCGCACGCGCGGCGCGCGCACACACACACACACACACACACACCACACACTGAATTATTCTAGTTGTCCAGAAAATGAGTCAACTGTAATTCTGAGCCTTGATAAGAGTAAACAGTACAACCCTAAACAACTTTGTGAATGATTTCATTTAGCTGGTTTTATATTGAAAACTAAAATTTATGTAATATTGCCAATAAAAACAGAAATCAGTGAGGGGTCAAGTTACAGATATTCTGAAGAACGTTTTAGGTTTATTTGCACCTTATTTCAGGTAACATTATATAAATGGCCAAACAAGCACAAGAGTAAATACAGTAATAGATCATTTGTTGTTAATAAAAAGTTCTAGTATTTGAACTGGTTTAAGTGATTTGCTTTCCTGAAAACTCTTAAGAAGTCTTGAGGACAAGGCTGGTCGTTGCTACAGTTGCTAAGTGGACAGTCTGCTGGTTCCCTCTTCACCAACAATCAAGGGACAAGGAGCCTTCTCCTGACTGTTCTTCTGCCATTCCCCTGCTTCGTGAATGGTGAGCAGACACCCTCTCACTACGTATCCCTGTCGCCACATTCACTCCAGTTCTCTCCCTCTCTACCCAAACCTTCTGACCTACTGTCCTTTTGCAGTAAGGTGAAAGTTCCTTGAAACTGGTAACAATTTCAAGTGTTATCCCTTCTAGGAGACCTAACAGGTAGAATAATTACAGTGGTGGGTCCAACCCAGCTCTTCCCAGTGTGTGAGAGCTGACTGTTAAATTTCAATCCTGTGGGGTGTGAGGGGAGTAAAAGTTTAAGGTAAATTGCTTATCACGGGAGATCTTATCATCACCAGATGTTGAATGCGTGGTGATACATTAGAAAACGCTGTGGCTTTTTTATAAAGTTTTTCTTCCTTTAACTTTCATTGTCTTTTCCAAAATGAATTTGAACTACAGAAATAGTATGAATTATTGTATTCACAGCCATGAATTGCTCTGTGGAATCTCAAAACATAGTTCTAAAATTCCTTAACACACCTCCTATTTAGAGGTGTCTATATCTCCTTTCTTTGAATCTAGGCTGTGTGACAGCTTGACAGTATATTACAGCAGAAATGCCACCGGGACAGTTTCAGGGCCCTGGTCTTAAGAAACTGGTAGGGATCATTTTCTGTCCCTTGGGACACCTACTTTTCGAACCCAGCTATCCTTCCGTGAGGAAGCCATAGTATTTGATGGAGAGGCTCCTGTGGAGGAGAACCAAGGTCTCTAGTCCACAGCTCCAGCTGAGCTCCCAATCAACAGCCCATGTCAACTTGCCAGTCATTGAATGAGCTGTCTTGAACGTGGATCCTCTGTCTCCAGTTGACCTCTGCCAGCTGATGCCATGTGCAGGAGAGATAAGCTCTCCTTACCTAACCATGTTTAAATTATGGACTCTGGAAAGTAAGTGATGTTGTTCTTTTAAGCCACTGAGTTTTGGGTGATCTGTTACATGGCAGTAATAGTTAACTGACATGGTTTCACACTCCTTCCATATAATTCTAGCAACTTTACTTTTGTTGTGTCATTCAGGCACATTTGAGTTCATATGTAAAGCATCTACTTTCCAGAAGAGTTTGGACATTCAAGAATCAGGTAATCAAATACTGTTTATGCAGAGTTAATAAATAGATAGCAGCAATGTAGGTGATTCATGTTAATTTCAAGAGTATCCAAAAACCCTACCTTCTGTAATCTGACACTAGTTTTAGCAGGTCCTCTGTTGAAATCTTGCTACTTTCTTGTCTATACAACGGTGAAAATCGTGAGTCTCTGTCCACATTTCCCTGGTTGTCCTTAAATACTGATCTGAAAGAAAATGATATTTGTTCAGGGTTGGCAGGTGAAAATTGTTTACCAAGTTGTATTTTTAAGGTGACCAATGATTCAATTTTCCCATTTGGAATGGAAGACACTCCAGGAACTAATGAAATAAAAAGGACAAGAAAACTTCTTAGACAAAAGTTTCATTTAAACACTATCTTTGTTATCTTTAATCTTTATTTTCAATTCAATATCTATAGGGACAGCAGTCCACTTATATTACAACTACATTTATTTATGACCTTAGTAACATATCAAACCTTGGAGTATTAGGAGAGGAATAAGAACAGGTTAGACCTTTTTTCATTATTTTCTGGGCAAGCCAGGGCCACCTCAGTTTGGGTGTGCCATCAGAATTTACAAATAGTGGAAAAGGGATAAGGTTGTGTGTGTGGGGGTCTAGAGGGCCAGACTCCTGAAACACTTTCTTAAATTTTAGGACAGAGACAAAGATCAAATGAAGAACACTTGAGTCAGAATTTTGTATTAAATTAATTAATGCCATTTATGTTTTTCCTTGGTCCATTTAATTGGAACTAGATAGATTTAGTTAGAACACACAAATTGTTTTTGTCCAAATAGTATAGTAATGTCAGACAATACAAGGAAGTATACATAGCAAGCTAAGGTTAGTGTTTCTTCCCCATAACTGATCATATTCCATGCCTATCAAAAAAATTAGACCTGTGTGTAATTAATTTTCATTAATGTTAGAGAATGCTGAAATTTTATTTCTTCGAACTTAAGGAACTTGACTAGACTATTTCATTACTCTTTAAATTAACCATAGATTTCAATACACAGGCTGAAGTGGACATTTAGATAGATATCTGATCGAAGAGCTTTAGTGTCAAATAATACAGAAAATGAGCCAGAATGATATTTTTAGACTGCTTCAATCTTTCTGCTCATTTTTCTCTGTTAAATTGTCAGGGAAGGGGAAAAAGTTTCCGTATCAAATAACACTGGGGAAGCAGAATGAAAATACTTAACTCGAAGATAATTTTTATTTAAATATTATACAGGGCTTCTGTGTGCAGGACATGTTAAAACCAACACGATGTATTTACAACGCAGGAGGAGGTTGAACTGAGCTTGAGTAGTGTGTGTGCGTGTGTATGTGTGTGTGTGTGTGTGTGTGTGTGTGTGTGTTTTAATTAACCAGTCACTATAAATGTATCAATAGATGAGAGTTGTATAACTCTGCTTTTAGCCACAGCTCTGTCCTAGAAAGAGCTCACTTACATTGGACACATTGTAAAGAGAATGAAGAGCACAGCACCGTGGAGAAATACTGCTCACAGAGCCATATACACTGGCCTTGCTCAATAAATATGCTCACTGGCAAGAGAACAGAGAACTGATTCATTTACACAGATGGCTTCAGGATGGCTGGGATGTTGTGCTTCGTTCCAGCTGCCACAGTTGGGCAATGATAGTATATAGGGTGAGGGTCTCAAAACCATGACATTTGGGGTATGACTGAAGAAAACGCATGGTTTAGTCTGAAGGAAAAGCAGCTTAGGTATCCCCAAGAGCCTCGTTCTTAAGCAGCATGAATAGCTGTGACCCGTAGAAAGAATACGGCAAGGGGCGCCTGGGTGGCTCAGTCGTTAAGCATCTGCCTTCGGCTTAGGTCATGATCTCAGAGTCCTGGGATTGAGCCTCGCATCGGGCTCCCTGCTCAGCGGGAAGCCTGCTTCTCCCTCTCCCCCTCCCCCTGTTGTGTTCCCTCTCTCGCTGTGTGTCTCTCTCTCTGTCAAATAAATAAAATCTTAAAAAAAAAGAAAGAACACAGCATATTTTTTTGTGGTTAATGCAAGATAAAACATAAAAGTAATTGTTGCACTGTATGCCTTCTCTAAATATATAGATATAAGAATGAAATTGTTCTTTAGTTTTGTTCAGTTTTAAAGAAAATCCAGGGTTGTGCACTGTCCATTCAGAATGTCGTGTAAGAGGGATTAAAAAAAAATCAGTCCTGGTGTGGATTTAGGCACATATGACTGTGCGGGCAATATGCATGGAAAGAGTTTCCTTTAACAAGACACATTGGTAAGGGTCGACTTTCTCCCAAATCAAAGAGTGTAAAATACCCATTGTAGCCATCTGAATATGTTCTCTTTACTTCCTCCAAGAATAACCTTTTCTTTTTAAACTGTAAAACGCAGGAAAGCTGGTGCCAAAAATAAGAAAACACACCAAATTCATTTCAGAAAAAATGTTCACAGTGATGAACATCTGTGCATGCAGCAGTGGGTGGGATGGGTTGGATCTGGGTAAAAATATGGTCATAAGCTAAATTGTCTATTCTACGCTTTTTAGTGGCAGTTGAATTTTAAGGGCCGAAATGTTTTAGGGTACACTCAAAGCTATATTATTAGGCAAACTGCAATCTAGAAAATATAGTAGGAAAAAACCTGGCCAGACAACCGGCATATCTAATAAAGGACTGAAATATGTCAGCAAGCTAGTTTATATCAAAACGGCTTGAGGGACCAGAGCCCTCCTCTGATTCAGTCGCCATTCATTTGAAGCAATTTCCACATTGTGAAGAGGAAATTAAAATCTTCTTTGGCTGGATCTTTTACTTATTTTTTGTGATTAGTGTTTCAAGCGGTTTGACATGAAATCTTTAGAACTGTCTGCTAACCATTTTTTCTCAGATTGTCAAGAGGTTTATGTATATGCAAGCCGTATGTTTATATACACAAATTGGTGGTGTCTCCTGTTTCCCAATCTACAACCAAACCACTCATCAGGCATTAATGTAGCATGACTTGTGATTTTGTTGGCTTTCCTGTCCTAGACATAATTACTCTGATAGCCAGTAATATTGTCCAGTCTCCCTTGAAACGTCATCTGTCATTCTTTCAGCATATTTTACTAGACAACTTCACAGTACAGTTGTTACTTCTCCTTACAGCTCAGGTAAGGGGGTAATTCTTTCCCTTCTTTTCCCCACATTATTCTTCACTGCCCCAAATTTACCGGGAAAGGGGATCTTGCCGAAAATATTATCTCCAAAGGTAACTTAATAATAATCATATAAGAATAGTGACTTCTAACCATGGCTGTATTTTATTGGGTACATATCTGTACTCATTAATCCCTGCAACAATAAATTAGGTATTATCAGTCCTCTTTTGTACATTTGAAGAAAAAAAACAACTGAGGTAATAAGGGCAGACTATGAGTACTTGTTTAAGTTCACTTGGCTACTAAGTAGAATTGAGATTTCAAAACCAGCTCTGGCTCTCAAATGCCTGCTTCTAAAACCTCACAAGAGTTCTGGATCCTGTAAGAGAAAATATGTTCACCATTGTAATTATGCTATATTTCACTCTTGCCAAGGGATACCTTGCCTCTACATGCCCCAACGGGTTTTCTTGGGGGAACTGAGAATACCTATCAATATGAGAAAACTTGACCAGCAAAGTAGAACTAGTTATCTTTTCTCTGGAAGCTTATGAGAAATAAAAACAATGAAATTCAACATAAGGGGTTCAGTATAGTCAAATACTATCTGTTCCATGCATTAGATGTGGGCATTAGCTGTCCCTGCAGGGAGAGAGACACAAGAGAGACAGAGAGTTATGGTTGATCTAGTTTAGGCCAAGTACGTTTGTATCTGAGATTGCACCCATTGCCCACGAGGTGGGTGCAGTTAGCTTCGTTCTGTGGATGGACCCTGAGACCAGAGAGAAAACTTGCCTTAAGTTACCATTCATAACTAGTGGCCTGATTTGGACCATGTCTGTCCAACTCCTGGGTCTGGTCTCTTTCTCCCTTATAACAGGGCTGCCTTAGGGCAAACTCATTCCTGGAACGTCTGCTCACGTTTCCCCCTTTCCCTTCCCATGCCACCTGTCCCCAACCTCAAGGAACAACCTCAAAATGATAACAAATATTGGTGGATTCACTCTGGTTATGCTCATCCTTGGGTATTGGAGAACTAAAAATGGCAAAAGTAACAAATTCTGTCTTCTCTCTGGATTTTAAAGTTACTGCCACTGGGACAATGTTACCAACACTCAAACGAATACTTACGAGGCTGTCTTACTTTGTAGCACTAACTTTTTAAAGTTCTTTTGGTTTATATGTTGCTGCTCTTTCTTCCTTATGTCTGTGCCAGGCTTTTCCTCTTTTTAAATCTTATTTTATTTAGACTCAGTTAATTAATATATAGTGTGTCATTAGTTTCAGAAGTAGAGTTCAGTAATTCTTCAGTTGCATATAACACCCAGTGTGCATTACATCATGTGCCCTCCTTACTGTTCATCACCCAGTTATCCCAACCCCCCACCTCCCTCCCTTCCCCCAATCTCAGTCTGTTTCCTATAGTCCAAGAGGTCTCTTATGGTTTGTTTCCCTCGTCTGATTTCATCTTATTTTATTTTTCCCTCCCTTCCCCTATGGATCCTCTGTTTGGTACTATGCTAAGCGAAATAAGTCAATCAGAGAAAGACAATTATCATACGATTTCACTCATATGTGGAATCCTCTTTTAAGAAATTCCCACAGACAAAAGGAGGCAAAGAGATTGAGAAGGACAATAGGAATTGATCTTTAACCATTTCCAAAAAGCAATGTCTTGCTCTTTATGCAGGGGTTATATGTCCAGGAGGATGATTCTACCCTCAGTGTCCATATAACTCAGCATTCCTAACAGAGAGTGAACTGGTACTGATATTTTAGCTATGCTAATCAGTAGCGAAATCAAAGAGAGTTTAGATGATCAAATTGATGGTTTCATCTGGACATCCATATATAGGCCTGTGCCCTGCACATAGAAGAAAATATGCAGCTGCATAAGAAATCACAGTGCTTCCATCTGAATTTTATGCACGCCAAACTCTCAGGGACTGATATAAGGGTTAAGCATTTATTGAACCAAATATGCATAATAAACAAGTTATGACTTCGATTCTACCAAGAAACCAGAGCGTATCTGGTCATGCACACACATGCACTCAAGTCATAGCTTCAATCTATGATAAGCTGTCTTGCTAAAGAGTCTTGTAAGACACATGTTTCTGGGGAGCACTGAGTGTTAAGAAGATGACCACAGTAATATTCTTCTAGCTGTTGATATATTAAAAATACTGGGGGTTGCCTGCATGGCTCAGTTGGTTAAGACTCTGCCTCTTGATTTCGGCTCAGGTCATGATCTCAGGGTCATAAGGTTGAGCCCCATGTCCGGCTCTGCCCTCAGCGAGGAGTCTACTTCTCTCTCTCTCTCTCTCTCCCTTGGCCCCTCCCCCCCTGCTTGTATACAGGTAACAAAGAGATGTTCAAACTGAAGCTTCCAATGCAAATTATAAATTCACTACTCTTCTGTTGATTGTAGTTGTCAACCTACCTTACCCGCCCAAGCAAAGGGCATGCGGTATTTTCCCAACTTGCTGAAGAACTGCCTGTTGGATTTTAGTATCTTTTGTGCATACTGAGGGGAAAAAACACATAAAAATAATGTTTAGAACACCTCTTTATAAATTGTCCAAGTAAAAGGCTAATACAAACTTTTCCAGATTATCTTACATTGAAACTCTCAAAATTCTGCCTCACTGGCCTGCAAATTCTGTCTGGTAAAAAGCCAAATGCTATTCTCTGTGTTGGATCTACTGTATTGTGTTCTGGAATTTTCACCCTGGCAAATTTTCAAATATAGAAAATACCTTTGTCTTCTAATGCTAACTACCCCCCCCCTTTTTTTCAGACTTGAAAGACCTTAAAACATTGAATGGAAAATGTTTTCAAATTTGCACTCACAGACTGTCTTATATTTTTATTCATGATGGCAGGGGTTGCAAACTTGTTCTGCAGAGGGTCACACAGTAAATACACTGGGCTTTGGTGGACCACATGGTCTATGTCGCAGCTTCTCAACTCTGCCTCTCTAGCAGGAAAGTGGCCATAGACAATCCATAAATGAATGAGTGTGACTGTGTAAATAAAACTTTATTCACAGAAACAAGTACCAGGTGGATCGGGCTCACATGTTGTAGTTTGCCAAACCCTGAATCTCATAAATATGCTTAACACTGCACTACATGGTTACACAAGCTCAAATTCAATGGTTAGGCATTCTTTCCCCAATGTATTTCTTTTGTGTGAAAAATACAGACTTTTTAATATTTACCTTTCTATTAAACAGTAACATTTGATTATTAAGGAAAATATGGTTATAGAAAAAAGGAAGAGGGGCGCCTGGGTTGTTCAGTCCAGTATAAACCCTCCGACTCCTGATTTTGGCTCAGGTCATGATCTCAGGATAGTGAGATCAAGGCCCAACATCAGGCTCCACGCTCAGTGGGAGTCTGTTGAAGATTCCCTCTCTCCCCCTCCCACTCCTCCCACCTCATGTGCCCTCTCTCTCTCTAAAAAAGTAAAATAAAATAGGGTTTAAAAAAAAGAAAAAAATTTCCCGTAGTCCCACCATTCAAAGAAATTTCAGTATTTCCTCTTTCTTCACTTAGGTGTTAGAACAATTTTATATAAAATTAATCTTTCTTACTTTTTCACTTAGTTCATCATCAGTAAACTATGTATTCACTTGTTTTAAGTCAGATTAATACCTAACTTTTCATTATTGCTAACACTTGATCCTTGGAGTTAAAGCTTTGCCTATATTCAACTGATTTCTACTAATAGATTATCAGGAAGTCAGTCAGAAACATAAACTAAGAATATATACTTTCAAATTTCCTGATTGATATTCATTTCACTAAAAAGTGATTATTTCAAGACCTCCATTGTACTAAGCTGATAATTCATCAAGGCAGGGTGATTTATATCTTGAAAGCAATTGAAATTATTTATGGGAAAAGATTATGCATTACCTTGTTGGAGTCCGGATTCTTAATATAAGGGTTCAGCACCACTTGCAATGTTCCCCATCAGTACTTTTTCGATTTTGGCCACCAAAACAATTTCAGAATGCGGATTGCTTACAGAAAAATATAGCCTATGTACAAAGAAAACAGCTAATAAGTATCTAAGGAAGCATATTGAAGACATTTACAAAATTCCATTTTTTTTAAGGGACTGCTTTAAGGGAATTTTTTATTTCAGAAACTGATGTCATCTTTTGGTGAGAACAACGAAACGAGCAATTTTTGGTGTCATCACAAGTAAACAAAAGTGCAACCTGCTTTGGGAAATTTTAGCCATTCCTCTGGAAATCCTTTGACGTGAGGTTCTTCTGATTGTCTGGGAGTGACAGTGTCATGTTTCCATTTTCCAACGCCCCGGAAGCCCCTGACAGCATTTGCCTGACAGGCAGTGTGATTTAGATCCACGTGGAAATCGGCAGAAATCTTCCTGCTGTCTCTGAGGTCATAAAGTGCCACACTCACAAAAAAGGGCTCAATCTGCAAGAAAAAGAAAGAACCATTTGTTCTGAATAAAATCATTACACCTGCAGTTTACCCTTAGTATGTTTTTTTTAGGAAAACAATAGATAAACAACTACTATTTATATATAATATTTTTAATATCAATAATATATATCAAGTGGTAAGTGATCAGCAGTTTTGGAGAAATATTCGGGAAATTACCCCTATGTCTTGATACTCACCAAACCCGACCTACACTCTGTAACTCCCACTGGAATCAACCACCACTATGATGGCTACTAAGGGTGGTTTTCTAGTTCCATCATTCTTTCTACATTTATTCATTGACATTCTACGTAATGCTGTAATGATGAGCTTTCCCTTCTTATTTATTTATTTATACAAGTATAGATTCATGGATTACTACTATTTTATTCAACATATTTCAGTCTCTTACTATCATTATTTTATAGTGATGCTCACATTGTTCCAGTTTGGCTAGTGGTAGCTCTTTTGTCTCTTTGGTAGATCCCCATAATTTTGGGGGACACCTCTTTACTTAACAAGACGTTCTAGGCTCATCTTATACTTTCAATGCTTCAGTCATTTCTCCATATAGCCCTGCTTCCTTTCTGTGAGGGTGACATTTAGAAACGAAGAGCTCGGTGCTCATTATGCTCATTGTTACTGGGACACACCTACACACGTACACACACATACATACGCACACACATGCACACGCATGTGTCCATACATGTAACATTCACATCTACAGTGATTTCTTTATCTCTATCTGTACATGAATATGTATGTATGTATTTATTTA
Source organism: Zalophus californianus (assembly GCF_009762305.2). Lineage (NCBI taxonomy): Eukaryota > Metazoa > Chordata > Mammalia > Carnivora > Otariidae > Zalophus > Zalophus californianus. Next base: position 181,616,073 of record NC_045597.1, read on the forward strand.
TTTTTTAAAAAAGATTTTATTTATTTATTTGACAGAGAGAGACACAGCAAGAGAGGGAACACAAGCAGGGGGAGTGGAAGAGGGGAGAAGCAGGTTTTCCGCTGAGCAGGGAGTCTGATGCTGACTCGATCCCAGGACTCTGGGATCATGACCTGAGCCAAAGGCAGATGCTTAACGACTGAGCCACCCAGGGCATCGCCTGGGTTGACTTTTAAAGAAGCAAAACTTAGATAAAGATGCGGTTAGAAGGGGCATCTATGGTCGGTTGAGGTGACATGTACAAAGCCATAAAGTCATGAAAGGAACATAAAGAACACTGAAGGATGCATTTGTGGGAGATGCATTGAGGGACATTAAGGAGGTACAACCAAGGAGCGCAGAGTCCACTGGGTGTCCTGGTGCTTGGAGAAAAGTGTTCCCAGAGGCACAGATGCATAAAAGAAAAGTCTAGGTTTGGGGTATGTAACAAATTAAGGGGATGTCAATGACACTCACTGATATAACACGATAAAGATACAGAGGTGAGTTCTGGATGGTACATGCAGAGTCATCTATAGGACATTCCAATCACAGTTGGAGATACGAGTTTTGAGCTCAGTGAAGGAAGGTGGGCTGGGGAGGTTTATATGTGGGCTCCTGTCTAAACCATGAAATAAAGAGAAGAGAATCAGAATGGCATCCTGGGAAATATCAGCATGCAAAGGATTGAGATGGAGAAAGAAAAGCAGTTTATAAAGGAGACTGGAGAGTGGAGAGAGATTTAAAGAAAGCACATGACAATTTTCATGCAGCCAGAATATCATAGAAACCGAAGAAAGAGTCAAGAAAGAAGGAATTTTCAACAAGAAAACCATCAAATGCAACAGAAATTAAATAAAACAAGGACTGAGATAAATAAATATATGCACATGTAATTGCATACATATTATACATATGTACATATATACACATATAATTATAACCACGAAAATAGACGTAATTACATATAATTACCTATAGGCTTCTAAAAATGGAATATGCTTACAAAAAACATTTTTACTTTTGTTTATGCTACTTAATTTTGAATAGATGCCTACCAGCATGTGTTCTGTGGACAAGCAGGTTATATACAAAAATCACATTATGTTCATCATTGTACAGACTCACTCATGCTGGGGATTGTACTGAATGTTTAATAGGTATCTCATGTTTTGAAACATAGTAATATGGCTAGTTTATAACAAGGTTATTAGTGTAATTCCTTAATAATAACAGTACTTGTCAGCTCCTTTACTGTTAGAAACAAAACTACACATATAAAATGAAATTCAATACATTATTAAAAAAATAAGACAATTAAAAAGTGAAAGTTTTATATTTTACCAACTTAATTTAGTTTAGAAAAACTTTTGGTTTGTAGTAGTGGTTGTCTGCCAAGAGTTGAAAATGCAAAAATTACATGAAAATAACTGAGGTAGGAGCTCAAAACACATTGAAGGTCAAAGGAAAAAAATCCTATTATTTTTCGTGAATTGGGGCATTTTGATTTTCATTCTGCTTGGTGAATGGAAATAAATTACCATACTTTGATAATCCATCAGAAATTAAAGCTCATATGGTGATTCATTTATTTCTTCCAATCCACCTTTTCAACTTAAATGTCAAATCTTACTTTTTGAATCACTGGTTTTTCAATAAGGATTTGTTTAATCAGGCACTTGAAAGCCTAACAAATTAAGTCATAGGCTTCTTATGTTTAGAATTCTGTATTTTCTTAAAAGAATCAAGAACATAAGATTTTAAAGCAGCTCTGCTGTGAAGCCGGTTTATTTGTTCAGATTTTTGGAATCAATTGCTATTTTCAAAGAAATATTTTATACTAGAAAACCATCAACTTGAATTTGGTTTTCAATGGACTGACTAAAAGATTATATGCTGTCAAATATTGTTTCCTCATCACGGAAAAGTTCTTTGAAGAAGTCGTTTTAGAAGCTCATTCATTAAATACAGGAGAGGGTTCTTCAGCAACCTGGGGAAATATTTCGATTAACTTAAAAATATGCCCACAGAATTAAAAAGGATGAGTTTAAAAACAGCTACATTAACAAAAGAGTGTCACTGAATAATATACAGAAGTTTTTAAAGACAATGCCATTACATAAAAAATTATTGTGGAGTTTAGGTGAAGTTATTTTATTAGTTTTTTGTATTATTGTTTATAAGCACAATGAAATTATTTTTACCAAGTAATTTTCTATTTTTTAAAACATTTGTATCAACTTTAAAATAAATTAAAAACAACATGGGCATTTAAAGCACCTCAAATCAACTTGTCCCTCTGGATTTACAGACATAAAAGGGCATACTGATGCTGGGTTCTGAACTTGGGCATGTTCTCGTGCTTGGCGAGACTGGCCCAAACACAAATATTAAACTTCTGAATATGAGTTTTAGTACAAAGAAAGGAATCCATGTGGAAGGAGTCATTTGCCCGGCACTGGAAAGAAAAGCCCATTATCTTCGAGTTTCAGTTACTAAATTGGACTTTTTAATCACACTTAAGGTTGTGCCTAGTCAAAAAAAATTATTTTTATTTAATAAGATGGTTAAATGCAGGTAGGATTTGGGTTACATTTTCCTGATATTTCCAAGTAGTTTCAGGAAGCAAGTTTCTAGTTTTTCTGTTTTTTCAACTTTAATCCTGAATGAAAGTATGTTCTGATCGCTCCTCCTAACCCTTTCGCTCCAGTGGAAATTTCTCCTGCTGTAGTCCCCCGGCATCCTCCACGTGGCCATAGCTGCTGGGCTCTTCTCTGGCTTGCTGCCTCTCTCAGCATCTCAGCCTATTCCACACAGGTGATGCTTTCTCTCATGGCATTAGGACCCACTCTTTTCTTGTTTATCTCTATTTCAATGGCCATTCCTTCTTAGACCTCTTTGGTTACTCCTCTAGTGATCTGTTAAATATTTGTTTTCTGGAGCTTTTTCTATGCATACAGAAATTCCCAAATATGTCCCTCCAGGTCACCATCTGGCCCAAACTTCTAAGTTTATGTCTCATTCATGGCCACCCCCTCGAATTCTAGACTTGTATTTGAATCTGCCCAATGGACATCTCTGTTTGGATATCTACTAGGCCTATCCAGCTTAACATACCCATAATGGAATTCTTGGCCAATATCCCCCAAATCTGCTCTTCATCTAGTCTTGTCCTCTTAGTAAATGGCACCATCATGCATAGAAGTGTTCAAAGCAAAAGCTGGAGACTCATCTTTGAAATATTCCTTCCCCTTATCCTGTATAGCCAATGGATCAGAGAAACCTGTCCATTCAATTTACCCAAGATCAGTCAAATGCATCCATTTCTCTCCTTCTTCCTTGGCAGTCCTAGTCTAAACCATGCAATGAACTCTGGTGGTAGCCTCTTACCTACTCTCCCTGGTCAACTCTTGTTTCCTCCAATCCATTTTTTTTTTTTCCTGATGGGATCTTTAAAAAACAGAAACCGAACCACACCATTTGAAAGTGTTTTAAATCACTCTAGCCTCCACTCAGGATAAATCCAGACTCTTCACTGCAGCCTGCACCTAACACGATCATACTTTGTAGTTCCTCCCATCTCGTTTTCGTCTGCTCTTCCCCTCAGAGCCTGCTTCCTCTTCCTCGAACTTGCCAAGCCTTAGTTGTTTTTGAGGTATTCCCACTTTCTCTCTCTTCTCTTTCTTCTCTCACCCTTTTGGTCTCTGTAAACTGTCACCTCCTGAGAGAGGCCTCCTATGAGCACCCCACCCCGAAGAACCTGTCTCCTAGTTGCTCTGTATCACATCTGTCATACTGATTCATTTTAAAGAACTGTGAACCTAGGGGCGCCTGGGTGGCTCAGTTGGTTAAGCGACTGCCTTCGGCTCAGGTCATGATCCCGGAGTCCCGGGATCGAGTCCCGCATCGGGCTCCCTGCTCAGCAGTGAGTCTGCTTCTCCCTCTGACCCTCCCCCCCTCTCATGTGCTTTTTCTGTCTCATTCTCTCTCTCCTCTCTCTCAAATAAATAAATAAAATCTTTAAAAAAAGAAAGAACTGTGAACCTAGCATGATTATTGTGTTAATTTACGTGTCTTTTTTTTTTTTTTTAAATGTACTGTTTGTTCTTTCCAAAGAGAATCAATCTTTAAGAGGGCAGGGGCCTTGTTATCATGTTCCCCGCTGTTCCCCCAATACCTAGAACAAGTCTGGCTCCCAGGGGGCGCACTGATTAAGAACTGGCTGAGAAATGAATAAACGTGACCTCCAATGCAATCACATTTACTCACACACCTAGTGCACCATTACAGTTATAAAATAGGAGAAAGTTTAATTCTGGGGGAAGATTCTTACGGGTGACACCTTTTGATTTTAGCTTACTTGTCAGCAAGATTCTCATAAGCAACACTGAAAATACCAATACGTTGGCTACATGGTATTCAAAATTTCAAAGCCATTTCCCACATATTGAAATAACAGTTAATATGTAATCACTGCTTCCTGCGCACCAAGCATTATCTAAGTTCTTTCCATATGTTACTTCATTTAATCCTCCCAACAAGCATTTGAAATGGTTATTGCTATTATTATCCTGTTTACAGAAGAGGAGGGTGAGGGCAAGCCACTTGCCCAGCATGGCAGAACTCATCGGGGAGGAAGGTCAGGTATTCTGACCCAAGAGAGGCACAGGTCCCTTGGTTCTCTCTCCTCACTAAATCTGAGGGTCCATAGCATGTACCATCATCCTGCTATCACGGGGGAGGAAGGAGCCTTAGAGGATCGGTGGTTGCCTACAGACAAGGGCAGCAGGTATGAAAAATCTGCTGGCAAGATTTTAAATCACAAGAAGGATGGACCTTGCCATCCTTCTTGCCAGCCACTCATTGTCACAACGAAAAAGTCTCCCATGTCATAGAGAGTGTGCGGGATTGCGTGTGCTCAGTCTGTAGAGAAAACTTATTACTGTTCTGTCTTCTAAAGCTTACTAAAAACAAATGTGGCTTATATCATGGATCTAGAAATAAGTTTTCTTCCTTAAGGTGAAAGATGACAATTAAGAGATGATTTATGAAAAGTTAGAGTGGAATGCATTACAAAATAATGAAAGGGAACGTGGCAATAAATAACACTGATTTTTCCTGATGGTCAGATTATGTGTGATTTTTATTTTCTTCTTCTTTTGAAAGACTTATTTATTTGAGAGAGAGAGAGGAAGGAGAGAGAGAGAGTGTGCATGCCCGAGTGGGGGGAGGGGCAGAGGGAGAAAGAGAGATTCCCCAGAAGACCCCATGCTGAGTGTGGAGCCTGATGCGGGGCTCAATCTCATGACCCTGAGATCATGACGGAGTTGAAACCAAGGTTCGGACATTTAACTGCCTGCGAGCCACCCAGGTGCCCCTATTTTCTTCTTTATAGTTCAACTTTTGATAATTTTTATGCTCATAAAAATGCCCCTTCCAAGATCCAGCTATGACTGGTATAGAACTGTCCCTGGACTCTTACAAACTCTCAAGACAGCTCACTTAGTAGGAAAAGGAATCTTGTGTTGATTTAATGAGCACTGTGGTGGTTCCCAAATATCAGTGAAGCACCTTTTTTTCCCTCCCATTTCCATGTACCACCTTACTATTACTTAATACTTATCTAATATTACTTTACTTGATTCACTATGTAGCCTGGTCTTAAGCAGTATTAGCTATGAAATCACAGAGTTGACTTGCTTACTTAAACTATTCTCTAATATACATTCAAATAAACTTATAATACTAAAATGAGAAGCTTGATTTAAAAGCCATCTCAATACCAAAAAGATATAAACAGTATCTTTAGGAAAACTGTGATGAATCACTGTGTGATTTAATGGAAAGGACCCCAAAATACAGTCCCTTTGATGATGCTTCTTCAAGGTAAGAGGAAAGTTTTATGGCAATATATTCACAATTCCACTTCAGAACTTGTGCACTTTTGTAACGTGGAAAATGCTGTCATTCGCACTCCCTCGGAGGCTAGAGGGTGTGAACTCAGCGCTGGAATTATCAGCAATAGAAAAGATTCTGGCCAGAGGGGGGTGTGAAGTTGGCTGATGCGTATAGGATGTAACAGAGGAAAACTTACGTTCGTTATCGGATCATTCTCATTTCCTTAACACATCCCTGAAGATTTAAGTTGAGAGATTTACAAATGATCATGATTCTCTTGGCAGCTTTTTCTTCAAACGGTTTGATCACAGAGTCGGGTTCTAAAAGGTCCTTTTCTGAAGTTTCAAGGTCTAAAAAAAATGTTGAAAGTCTTTCTCAACAAATACCCATTATAAAAAAAAGGAATTCTAAATCATAAGCCACAATTGTGTGGATCAAGTTCACGTCTGCTTAGAAAGAATTCCGACTTACATCTATATCTGGATCCAGCGAGAACAGATTTAGCCTCTCCATATTTCGAGTTGTTTTGACAGTCTCTTCAGTTTCTGTGAGGTACTAGAGAGAAAACTGTGTTAGCTCTTAGTAGCTAAGTATCCAGGTACTTACAGCCCAACCCCATCCACGTGGCCCAGAAGTTGCTCCTTAGTATTTATCACTGTTTTAATATCCTCCATTAACACACAGCAATTCTTATCAAAACATGCTTTTATTTTTAAGTCTTGTTTATCTTAGCCTAAATCTTAAAATACAGTATTTCCATCTTTTCTATGAAAGCAGTAACTAATAAGTAATTCAAATTTATTTGCATAGAAAAATGTCAGGTATTACTTTTTGCGAAGTCTGGGTGTAGGCTGTTCTCTGAAGACTCTGTGTCCTCTGGTGTGCATTCACAAGTTATATGAATTATCCAGCGTATCTGGAAAGATACACCAAGTGAGGTTACTAAGTAATGCTTATGAATCACACATTTCTCTTAGGCTATGACATATCAAAACTGGATTCGGGGTGGATATTGATGAGCAGATGCCTTCATTGTACCCTGGTTCTAGGACTCCATATTGTTGCAAGATCTGGGCTGGAAATCAGACCTCCTGATTGTCATTTTGGGATTCTTTCCATGACACCGTCCTGAGCCCATAAAAACTCTTGACCCTGCTAATACTACCTTTATACTGGGGTTGTCATGACTTACTTCATCAATGCGACTAAAGTTTTCTTATGTGTGTATGTATTTTTGATAATTCTCTCAGACCATCAATTTCAAACCTGCATTCTAGCTTCAGTTAGTTAAACTCTTTAAAAATTCTATAAATATTAATGTTCTCGTTGATCATTATTAAGTAAATCATGAGTGTAAAACACCTACTGTGGTTTATAGCAGTTGCGTTAAAGTCAACGCAGTTTTTTCCTCATGACCACATGCCTCTTTCTTGATAGCATATGATTATTCAGACTACTAGAATTTAGAGACTCTGGTTTCGGACGTCCATGGTGCTGGGCAAAAGGTCTTAAAATAGTTTTCTTTGGGAGGAATGACCAACTCTGAAGGTTGTATTTGTCTTTCACATGTCACATGTCTATGACATGGTTATAGACCTGTTTTTCTACCTTTCTCATCACCTGTCCTTTCCTCCCTCTTGCTCTTCTCTTTGCCTAGAATGAATTTAGAATCCTAAGAGGTAATAAGGATGGGGAAAAACAAATATTTTTTTATCTTATAAAGATCTTGAATATTGTGCAAATTTATGGAACTTTCACATATAAGCTGATCTCAGTATGGCCAAAAGGCGTACATGACAGATTGTCTTCCTTTCTTTTCTTTCTTTTTTTTTTTTGCAGGTATCTTTCAACTAAAGGAAGTAATGCATGTTTGTCTTATATTTAATATTATCTTAATTAATTAAATTAAATGAAAGGCTATGAAAAGCAACTACCCATCTAAGGTAACCTCCCTCACACCTGGGTACAATTTTAATACTGCTGACAAATGACTTCCATCCTCAAATCATTGCCAGTAAACTCAAAATCATACCTATGTGTGGTGACCTTCACTATTCAGTGAAAGTCAGATTTAAGCAAATGCTCAGGGATGGATGAGCCAGACCCGACAACTACCACAGTTACTAACAGTTTAAATCAATCCACTGCACAGATCACACTTTGCAAAGGAAGGGAAGTTGGTGCATGTGCTCTCACCTGCCCAGATCTGCAAGCTCCGTGCTCCTCCTCCCCTGGAGGGCCCTCGGGACTGATTTGCAGGATACGGTTGAGGGTGTGGATCCATTCATCCATATCTGACTCTGTTTCAGCCGCCAGCACAAAATAAGTTAGGTCATTCATTTTCAATTCAAAGGCATATTTTCTTAGTCTGTTATTCTGTGGTATAAAAAAGAAAGAAAGAAAGAGAAGAAAAGAAAGAAAGAAAGAGAGAAAAGAAAGAAGAAAGAAAGAAAAGAAAGAAAGAAAAGAAAAAGAAAGAAAGAAAGAGAAAGAAAAGAAAGAAAAGAAAGAAAGAAAAAGAAAGAAAGAAGAAGAAGAAAGAAAGAAAGAAAGAAAGAAAGAAAGAAAAGAAAGAAAAAAAGGAAGAAAGAAAGAAAGAAAAGAAAGAAAGAAAGAAAGAAAGAAAGAAAGAAAGAAAGAAAGAAAGAAAAAGAAAAAAGAAAGAAAGAAAAAACATCAGACAATAAGTCTTAGAGAGCAAGAGACATTTTTTATGGGGTCGCCCTTCCAAAGTGTTTCCATACGGGAGAGTAACATAAAGATCAAGAGAAAAATTTGGATGGGTATGAATTGTTTTATTTGGTTTCTTTCAAGGCTTTTTGTATGAATAGATATTTTATTTAGGTTTTTGTTGATTGGATGAGCATGGTGGCTCAAAAACTTCTTCTTCAGGTACCTGTGGGAATATACTCTAAACTTCTTTAGATAGTTGATTTGAGTGGCTACCTTCACTTTCTCATCCTGTGTTCTGTCCACTATTCATTCCAGTTGGGCTTCTGGCCCCATCACACCCCAGGGCAGCACTTGTCATGGTCACCAACAAACTCTATGCTGCTGTATTATCCAAGGACATTTCCTTCTTTGTATCTTCCTTGACTTTTCAGTAGAATTAACATGGTGGCCACTTCCTCCTCTTGAAATCTGTCTGTGTCTGATTTCCATTACCACACTCAATTCTGGATTTCTTTCTTCTTCACTCGCCACCACTTTTCAATCATCTCTACTGGCTCTTCCTTATCTTGGTGACATCTAATGCTAACCTAATGCTATCTGAGGCTCTGCCTCAGATTCCTTTCTCTCTCATCTGCTCCAATGGCTTTAAAGGACATGGCATCACATGGCAGGGCACCCCATTCCTTTCTGTGGCTTTGGCTTTTCCACCAACCTCCAGATTTTTCTCTAACCTCACATCTCTACTTTGCCTTTGTGATGAACCCATGAGGCTTTGCTCTCGTTCGTGAATGTGCTCCCATCACAAGCTGTGTTCCTGCCACAAGCCTGAAGCAGCCCCTCCCACAAAGCATGTGCTTGCACACAATCAGCACCATGTTTGCCCTTCATCTACTTGGGGGACTCATAGTCACTCTTCAGATCTCAATTGAAGTTATACTTGCTCAGTTCCTCAGTTAAGACAAGGTTCTTGTCTTCCAGGGCACTTACCGCAATTTGGAATTATATACTTATTCATTTTCATTTCTTTGCTTTGACCAACATGTATCTCTCCCTCATGGCTGCCTCTAGGAAGACCAGGCCAGTTCTTCTCACCATTATGCCCTGCACTGTCTCGCAGAAGGGCTCAGGACCAGTGGGTTCAAAACAGTCACCTTTTATAAGGGAATAGGTTCAGTTCCTATTCTTAGGGAACTGATGTTTGTAGGGAACAGTGAATGAACAAAAGATTGAAGGAATAAAAAAAACTACTAGAAAACAGATTTTGTGCTGTGCAGAGTGAAAAAGGGCTCAGAGGCTGAGTAGCTACATCAGACTGGTCTTCCATGGAAGGGGCATCCAAGTTGAAATCTGTCAAATGAACAAACTGTTCCAATATGGGAGAAACCCACTGAGAGTGGAGGGAATACAAGGGAAAATTATTAGGGCACTTTTATATTCCATCTCTAATTCACTCTCAGGTAATTCTGATACAAGTAATCGACTCTTACCCATACTGCTAGGAAGCCATTGGGCACCCACAATTATAACTGAGTGAAGCCTATGTACTTACGATAACCAAGTAAAATACAAATAGGAGAACTGTAAGATGAGAATATCGCTATAGTGTGAGATTGTGGCTAAATATCAAAGTATAAAATTATTTTTGACAATGGGACTGCTATTCTTGGTGGCAAGAAAAAATAATTTTTAATATCCTCCCGTTAATATCTTCTTTGTGATGTTCTCAGAGACTATCCTAAAATAGCTTGTTCTTTTCTACTCCACAGTATCATGATTACTACCACAAATATGACACTAACTAAACACTTGTCATCTAGAAGCCAGGTGCCATGCTGAGCATTCACAGCCGTTATTCCACTTAATCCTGTAACAACTCTGTGAAGCAAATTGTATTATTCCATTTAACATATAATGACATGAGGCTTGAGGAGATAAATTAAAATGTGTTTGGGATTCCACAGGTAGCAAGTGGCAGAGAAGGGAAATGACCTCTATGTACTCTAACACCCACTGAGGTGACCCAGGTTCTCCTTCCTTGCCCCCTCCCTGGCACAATCCCAGACCAAAGGGATGGTCATGGTCTGGGATGTCATGGATTCTCTCGGTGCTGAGAAGAGACAGGAGGAACACATACCCCTCAAGAAAAAATAAAATTCAGGCACTCTAAGAGAAAGAATTAGCTAAAAAACTAGCAGTGATTCTCACTTAATTGCTGTTTTCTAGATTCTTCCAAGGACAAACTCTTGGCTCTGATCCATACTTTTGTATTATCATCAAGTATTATTTTTCCTTGTAATGACTCACTCTCGCTGGCTGGCTGGCTCTTTTAATAGCCTATGAGCTAGAGAAGCGCAGAGGCTGGGTGGTTATCCTCAGTGCTCAGTGCAGTGATGGCATTCATTCATAAAACGGTGTCTATCCTGTTCACGTGTTGTGCTGGGCAAAAGAGACAGAGTCTCTGCCCTGCCAGAAAGGGGAACAGGCACTAACCAGTGAATCATACAAATGTGAAATTGGAAGATATGTGAATGTGTTGAAGATGAGGTATACAATAAAGGTATGAAAATTCTTCTTGAGAACGGGAATCCTATCGCAACATGAGGATACCTCTATTCTCCTAAGACCCTCTGGGTTCTATGAGAGCAGAGGACAGCGGATTTTGACTAATAAAAGGCCAGAGTTGCATTTTGAGACCATTTTGGCTGTAGTATACACAGTGTGTTGCTAGAAAGGCAGCTATGGCCCCAAAGTTGAGTGTGCAAAAGCAAACATCTAGACAGCTTCTTTATGAATACAAATTCTTAGAAGCTCTGATCTCTGCAGGAGGTGTGGGTGGACTCCCTGCCCACACCCTGACACACACCTCCGGGGTTCTGACGAAGGAAGTCCATAAAGCCATGTGCATCCTGCACTGACACAGTGGGTCTAAGGGCAAAGACAACTTGGCTGAGAGCAAGTATAGAAGGAGACACAATTTTCCTTTACAAAACAACAGGAACAGAAACAGACACAGAGGAAAGAACTCAAAATGCTCAGAGTTCAGGGCATAGCTTTGGCTAGAATATTGCTAAGTATCTGAGTACGGCAAAATGCAAACAAGTCTCAGTGTTGTCTTGAAAACAAACAAATGAAAGAATCTGCTTCATTAATCTCATGCTGTAAGTAATGTGGACAGGGAGATGCAAAGCTATGTAAAATGTTTATATTAATTATATTAATTAAAAGTCGACTGAGCGGCAACCTGCTTTCAAATGCAGATGACAAAGAACTAAAAGAATTCTAGATAGAAAACATGACAAAACATGGACAAAACTTGATTTTCTAAATGGCATTCTGTACTTCAAAGGAATTGAATATGGTTGCTGACTTCAACAATGTTTTCAAAAATATTATGTAAAAATTCAAGCAAAGTCTAACAAGCCCTTGTTTTTCCCAAAAGGGGTTTTTATCAGTGAAATAAATATTCCATTTGCAGCTTCTCAAAAACCAAATCATCTTTTTCTATTTGGAGTGAAATTGAACTACTTACTTGCAGTGTAGAGAAGCTTACGCTGGGGAAGATTATGATGGCCTAAGTGGTTTTCTATCTCACTCTCCATGATCTCTAAGATAATGGCATATAAAATAACAAAAAAGAAAGGACAAAAATAGAAAAATCCATGGGACATTTTAATAATCTCAAAATGCAACTGTTATGGCATTACAGTGGTAATCAAGAAATAATCATATCTTTTTTTGTTGTTGTCCCCCCAATTTTCCTGTTTCCCTGAAAACAGTGTCCTTTGTGGCAGATGCAAATACTTTGTCTACTCAAGCCCAACACAGTCCGCCTACACGGCTTCATAAAGAAAGGAAACTGCGAATATGTCCTAACGCCATCTGATGTATCTCATGAGCAGTAGCACACTGGTCTGCTTCTGCAGTATTCCTCTGGAAAGGTTCCAGAATAGATAATCTAACAGAGCCACCAAAACCAATGGAGAACCAAATGTCAAAGTAAGGAACCTAAACAAAATATTCCGTTGTGCCGAATTGTTCCAATGTGTTACGAGCAACTTCTGCAGAATTTTGCAGGAATAAAAGAAGAGTTTTTAAAAGAAATTTTGCAGGAACAAAAGAGTTTTAAAAAGAATTTTGCAGGAACAAAAGAAGGGTTTTAAAAAGAAACACACAATGTCACATCCAGGTTACTGGGGTTGGTGGCGACCATTTATAGACCATTTATAGAATCCTTCCCATTCTCTGCATGTTTATTTATTCATTTCATTCAACAAAAATGCACCAGCGACACAGCATTAAAAAAAAATTCAAGTAAAACACCTGCCCTCACTGATCTTAGATTCCAGTGTTATGGAGTGTCAGTAAACAAATAAGCAGAAATACAGCATACGTGACATATATGTATATGACTATATATAATATAATAAAGCCTCATGCCATGATAAATGCAATTTTATTCTTGCATGTTAGCAGAATCTATTGTTTCAGATGTGTCACTAATCTTATCTGCATGTGCTATATTTGTTTTGTTTTGTTTTTTGCTGTGCATCCTCCCACAGGCTGGGAACTCTTTGAAGACAGGAGCTGCATTTGATTCATATTTGGCTTTCCCACAATGCTTTGCACAGCAAAATTTTCAACATATATTTGCTGAAATAAATCCTGCACCGAAAACTCACTGCTTAAAACAACACGTGAGCATATCTTTGTAGTGTTTCTCCTGTCCGTGTGGCATACGCAGGATAAATGGATGTAGGTATGCCTACCTGATGTATAATAACCAACTCATTTCCTTGGGCATCTTTCCATGATTTTGGATGTCCCTCCACTTCAAACCTAATTTTGCTATTTACCAGCTCTGTGATTTGGAAAGCCACTCTAGCTCCGTGAGTTTTATTTTAATAAACTGGGACAATCATCATGCACGTTCCATTAACTGCTATCAAACAATCTATTAGATGAAGAAAGTGTCATTCTGGTTTTAATTGTTATCATTGGAAATGAGATTCTGCAGAGCCAGAGTTTGCTAATGGAAAGTTTATAGGTCATGTGTAGTTTCTAGATTTGTTTTCCTTGGCAAGTACCCTTTGTTTTCCTTCCCAATTTGACTCCCTTTCTGTGGGTGAGCAAATCTACATAGTCCAAGCTGCTCCCTGGTGTCTCACACCTGGCCCTACTTCCTTCATGTGGTGGGCTGCTTGGTCTGCAAATGCATCCAAGTTTCTAGACTTTGGTTAAGCAGAGGAGGCCATTGTCTTTTTTTTTTTTTTATTTATTTATTTACTAGAGAGAGAGAGAGCATGTGCCTGTGAGCTGGGGGAGGGACAGAGGGTGAGAGTGAGGGAGAGAATCTCAAGCAGACTCTGCACTGAGCGCAGAGCCCCACACGGGGCTTGATCTCTTGACCCTGGGATCATGACCTGAGCCGAAACCAAGAATTGGACGCTTAACTGACTGAGCCACCCAGGCACCCCAAGGCCATTGTCTTGGAACCCGTATCCACAAGGTGGCAGATTCAGCACTTTCGGATGAAAGAAGCAGTGTTTGCCCCACCCCCATCCCATTTAAGCCTGTATCAAGTGACATTGGTCATTATTAATGTTGTGGTAGAAAGCCTAACAGATGGGATTCTTGGACTATTCATTCTCTTCCATAGTGGCAGAACCTTGAGTGGATGGATGGGCCAGTAGGTGAATGAGTAAGACGCTGAAGGAACAAAATAGGATCATACAGGCTGGAATATCTCTTTGTATCATATCAAAAGAGAAGCAGCAAAAACTGGAAGTTCTGCTCCAGATTGGGAGTGCATGGGGGATAAAACAGATCTAACGTTACTGTTTGATGATATTATGAAGTGGAAAACTACTGTTATTTTTTTCCTTTTTAACTAAGATCCAGAAAATTCCCAATCATAAACATCACTAAAAATCTCTGAGAAATTTACTGGGTGGGTAGGAGTTTTTCTCTACTTGATGTCATCCTTGAAATATATTTCTAAGAATTCCAAGGGCTATTCTTAGAACACAATGATATAGATCGGGTCTGAATGAAACAAATGAAAATGGCTTGTTTACTAAGACTCTTAGGAGCTTGGACTTCCTTAGAATGCCAGATGGTAGGTATCACTTATAAGGTAAGGCCTTTGTTCCTCTTTTCTGTTTTATTTAAGGGAAATGGATAATGATTCTTAACAAAATAGGTCTGACTCATTCTATTATTCATTTGTTCTGTGTTTTTGTGTGTATGTGTTTCGTCTTCAGGGACATTTTGTACCTGAGAGTTTGTGAGAGCAATGACTAAACTTGCAGTATCTCATTGAGAATCCTCCTTCCAGTTGTAAGACCTCCTAAGTCAGAAAGAGCCATAAATAAATATGTAAGAACCAGGATCCAGAAACAAGATGATAAGTAACCCAAATGTCTATCTCCCCAAAGTGATCTCAAGAAGCTGGAGGTCCTTTCTCCTCAAAGGGTTACAAGGTCTTGATAAACAGGAATAGAAATGAGGGGGTAGAGAGCTGAACTCTTTAAAAGATATAATAAATGTTCCCAAATATTTGAATGGCTCTCTCCTGGAAAATGAAGTAGGATTATTCATTTGTGCTTTAATGTATAAAATCTACCTTAGGGAATCCTGCTAGCTGACCCAGAAGAGTTCATCACTGTTCTGTGCTCCTAGAACGCTCAACAGAAGTTGTCCTTTATAGCTTTTGTGACACTGTGTAATAGTTAGGAATGAGCCTGTGTCCCTCTCTGGTTATGAGTTCCCGATGCCTGAGCACAGTTCCTAGTATGTCACGGGGACTAAATAAGTTTGTTGAATGAATGAATGAATGAATAAAAAATGAATGAATAAGTAAACATATTTAGGTAGAAATTTCAGGAAGGTGAATTGAATTTTTTCTAGGAAGGCCTTTCCACAGTTGAATGTCTATCTCTCAAAGTTGTGACCTTTGTACTTAATGGAAAGACTATCACCAGCTAGATCTGACCTTCACTTCTTACTTGCTTGTGCCCACTGACTTTTGTCCCGCATTTTTCCTTAAGCTCTTCTTTCCGGCTTATCTCTTAACTCAGGCAAAAGACCTGAAGGGCACAGCATCCCATGATGGAAACCAAAACTACTCCTCAAGCAGTAACTGCCCATATGAAGAGCTTCTGGGGCCCAGAATGCCCAGACCGGTTTGAATTCGACCCCCACCCCTGCCTGTGTGGATGGATTGTGGAGCGACCCACGGAGTAACCAACAATTACTTTTACCTCATTGTAATATTAAAAATCTCTGCACAAACCTCATTTACATAACATACATTGTCTGTATAAGCATGTTTCCTTAAGACACATGTATGACCTTGTACCTGCCTCTACATACATTGGCAAGGCTCACCTTTCTAAATATTCATCCTAATCTTAAGTAAAGGAAACCCACTCATTCTTGCTGGGGAGTCAAGGCTTTAGAAGTTATTCCCCATGATTTCTGTATTTGCTGCAAATAAAGTTTCCTTTCTGTGACAACTCACCTGGTGTGTTTCTACCTGTGACTCACCAGGGAGTGAAATCACGTTAGTTTGGTTACAAGACGAGGGAAGAATAACTGAAGGCACACTGTCTCCCAGATCCTTTTTCCTTTTTACCGATGAGGAACCTGAGCTCAGAGCGTGAGTAACTTACTCAAAGCCTCCAATAGCAACTGGTGAAACCAGGACTTGAATGCTGATCTGTGTGAACCCCAAGCTGTATTTTCTCCTAGAAGACACTCTCCAGCTCCAAGGCAACATTTAAGCAGAAACTGAAGCACAGCCTAAGACAAGGTGAAGAGGTTCCTGTAGTGAAAGGTCACATTAGAGCACAAAGGTGTGCGCTCAACCCCGAGTTATAGGATTCTTTGAAGAAAAAATGTCATATTAATATGTATCTCTGCAAGCTTGATATGTAGCCTGGGCTACAGTGATACTTCCTAAAAGATGATAATGCATTTGCTAGAGCAGGCTTTGAAGGAAGAAATGGAAAAGAAAATATTTAAAATTTTTAGTTCAATGTCTAGAAAATGTAATCATTGATCTTTAACCTAATGCTAAGGTTTTACTTGATTATTTCTAAAGCCAAAGAGTTTCCTTTGTGATCAACAATAAAAAACTATCTCCACCCTCCATTAAGACCCTTATTGCCCTTTCCATATGGAGAGTTGGCTTCTGTGTTAAAATGCAATTATCTTTCACTTCCAACCCAGTGCTCAGCAACACTTAATTAATTCTTTCCTTTTAAGGTTCAGCATTATTACTTTCTGGAGGAATTCCAGATTTTAACAGATAAACTATCCAGAAAAAGGCTAGGCTTACGAGGCTGGAGAAAACTCCATTTTGCATCTGCATATCCAAGTGTCCCTGGTATTAATCCAAGATGTAATCTCAGCTATTGAGCAAGCTATGTGAATGCCTATGGCTTAGTGAGAAGAGAAGGGTCTGCTCCTAGTGGCCTGTGACCAGAAACACAGTCCCCAAGCTCAATGAGCCAGCATCTTTCTGTGAAATTCAAGAAGAGTTTGCTATAACATTTGGTTGCTTCAATTTTTATGTAAGAAGGAATAAGGATACTTACCTCATCAGAGTGAAAAGAATAAATGAAAGCAAGATGACCAAATGAAGCCTACGGAATTCTTCTGCTTCCCTTTGCCACAGTGGTCCATGTCACATCGAATACTATGAACAAATAGTTTGAAGACCAAGAGCTTGCATAGCAGCATTGTCTGTTAAAAGCACTGTGTCTTGTTTCTTGAAATTAAGTCTTTGGGAATTGATGTAATCCTTGTCTTTGAAGGAAACTTCCTCTCAGAAGGAAGATGATGCATATGCACACTGTAAAGTTACTCTCTCATTATTACCCAATAATAAAGATAGTATTTATGAAGTATAGCGAACTCTATGGTTTATATATTACCTTACTGAATCCTTTAGCTCAGTGGCTCTCTGCACTGTAGCCACATAGGTGGTCATTTTCCTCTTCTCCTTAAATACACCCAACTTGCTCTTGCCTCAGGACTTTTGCACTTGCCGCCCTGCTCATTCTTTAGTTTTCAGATCAAATAATTTTTCTTTTAAAACATTTTTCCTCACTTCTGGAGCATTAACATTGCTTTCTGACCTTACCATTTGTCCCTCTCCCTTCCCTAGCCCTATTTATTTCCTTTATTCCAGGTTTCACCAACAGATTCCATTCTGTTCATTTCTTTCTTTTCTTATTCTCTGTTTTTCTTCCTTTATTGAAAGTGAGTTTTGTGAAAGCAGAAATCGAGGCTGCCTTGTTTTCTACCGAATCCATAAGGTCTAGAACAGTTCTTGGGTCATATGAGGTACTCCATAAACACTTACAGAATGAATGATTGATGACTGGATGAACACACTCATTGATTAAAAAACCCAAGGAGGAGGAGGGATTTCCACTCACCTGAACCACACCTGTACAGGAGTCCAAAAAGATGCAGCCTTTGGGTTCTTTGGATATTTTTTCATCTTTGTAAAAATTCATGATGTAGGAGTTATCTGGCAACTGAGTCAGCTGGAAGTAGCGCTTTTTGAAGGACTAAATAAAGGAAAAGATATACAGAAGTAGTTCCAATTGTGGTGTGCTATTAGAGAAATTAGAACTTTCCTAATTCCTTCAGGAGCGCTACAGTTCTAGGGCACCGTTCTAGAAAACAACATCCACCTGTCTCATAAATAAAATATGACATGAAACATAAACTCAATGCAAATGACTCTCCTCCGTGCTGTGACCGAAGGAGCGGGGTGTCAAGAGTAGTGGAAGAAACAAATATGAATCTTGATGTCTCCTTACCCGAACAGTAACGGTATTGTTCACCGTGCTGTTGAAATTCCCTTTGTAGAGCCAGCCAGACTTGAAAACTCCGGTTCCTCCCGTTCCCCCACCGCCCTTAGACGACGAGTGGGAGGTAGTATCCTGGAGAAGAAGCATCATTGGCATGACTGCAATCTTTTGTGGATCCCAGGTCTTCGACCCCACACTTAAAAACGAACCTCCTCTTTCTCCCATTGACTCATCTTAAATAATCACGTTCAATTTCAAACAAATGTGACTCATTTTGACAAAAAGTCCTTCCACAAGTAGCTACTGTTGCTTTTATGTTAATATGGTCGGAGTGTGAAATGCTCTAGTGAAAGACAGGAACAAAGTATCTTCCGTTTTAAACATTTCAATTT
The DNA here is from genome assembly GCF_009762305.2 of Zalophus californianus. Classification (NCBI taxonomy): domain Eukaryota; kingdom Metazoa; phylum Chordata; class Mammalia; order Carnivora; family Otariidae; genus Zalophus; species Zalophus californianus. Next base: position 181,634,878 of record NC_045597.1, read on the forward strand.
CAACAATGTACTTACTTCATCCTTATCAGCATCTTCATGGTCAACCTCAAAGGAATGTGAAGGAAGTTTCTCTGGCTTGTATTCTGCTCTGGTATTAAAAACAAACAAACAAACAAACAAAACCAGTTTCTGATTTGTCATTTGAGACATGGCTTTCGTTTTCCACTGTTCCCTAGGTAACAACTATTGTGTTTTCTTAAATAAAGTAATTAATCACGTGAGTGCCCTATTTCCGTTGGAAGTATTAACTTCCCCTTACACCACTGCATATTATCTCTTGCAAAGAAATCTTTATTTTTTAAACCACAGAGTTACTATTTATTCAGATTTGACACGTCTTCTTGAAGGAGATGAAGGCAAGGAGGACACTTTTAAAGGTTTGGTGGTTTATGTTTTCCTTTGTCCACATTCTGCAGTGGAATACGAAGTAGTGATGTTTTCATTTCTGTTTTGTCTTTCAATGACATCCCCTTAGGGTCCTAGATGGACACTTGAAAAACGAAGTTCCTGAAAACCAGTCTGAGCTCTGGCCACTAGGGTGCGCTGCTCTCCTAACCGTGGCCTCCCCCAAAGAAGGCCCCAACCTGACTTCATGGAATTGTGCTCACTTGGTGCATTTCCGTGGTAACACTGGAATGCTGACCAGCCCGCAGCAGCAGGAGTGTGCACCTGGTACTATAAATGGTCAAACAGGACAAAAATAAACTTCTCTTGGCTTGATTCTATTTCACAACTCATGGCTGAATGGAAGTGATCAACAGCATCCCTTGACACCTAGCTAGAAAATCCTACATGTAGGATTTGCATGGAATATTTATTTTCTTTAAGGTGATTTATATTGTGTAGAAGCAACCCCAGAATCTGACTATTGAGAAAAAAAGCCCAGGGGTGCTCATTGTTATTCCTATCACAAATCTTTTCCTATGTTGATGGTATTCCAGATAGAAAGGGGCATGACCAAGGACTCTTTATACTTAACTACGCATACAATTACCAGACTGCATTCACATAGGGATTAAACACATTCAAATGGGTTCATAATATTCTTTACCTTCCCTCTGAAAGACCTGAAAATGCCCATTTCCGCTTCACAGCGGGGCAAGGAGGAGAAAGAACACTGACCTCATTTTTTAAAATGGAAAAGCCTGAGATCAGAGCCACATTCTCTCTACCTGATAAGAATATTTTTTTCAATTGTAGTAAAATGTATATAACAGGACAATTACGATTTTAACCATGTTTAAGTGTCCAGTTCAGTGGCGCTGAGTACATTCACATTATTGTACAGCCATCACCACAGCCCAACTCTAGACCTTCCTCATTCCTAAAATGACACAGTATCCATTCAACAACAGCTCACGTCTCTCCCTTCCCCCCCCTGGTAACTACTGTTCTACTTTCTGCCTCTATGTATTTGAACTCTTCTGGGTACCACAGGTAAGTGGAATCATGCCATATGTGTCAATTTGTGTCTGGCTTATTTCACTTACTGTAAAATGTCTTCAAGTTTCATTCATGTTAGAGCATGTCTCAGGATTTCATTCCTTTTTAAAGCTAAATAATATTCCATGGTAGTCTAAAAAGAGTTCATGTGCCCAAAGTGGTTTCTACGAAGGCATCCCAGACTCTACAAATGAGGACTTTCTCCCTGTAGATGCCAGACACACAACTCTTTCAGTGCTTACCCAAATCTGTTGTGTGTGCACCTGTCTTACCCTCCACCAGATTACATGTTTCTTCTTTAAAAAAAAAAATGATTTATTTATTTATTTGAGAGAGAGAGAGAGAGAGAGAGACACATGATTGGGAGGGGCAGAGGGAGAGGGAGAGAGAGAAATTCAAGCAGACTCCCACTGAGTGTGGAGCCTGACACGGGGCTAGATCTCATGATCTTGAGATCAAGACCCTGAGATCAAGACCTGAGCCAAACCCAAGAGTTGGACCCTTAACCAGCTGAGCCACCCAGGCGTGCCAGATGACGTGCTTCTTAAAGCCAGGGCCTCCACTGAAGTCCCATCTACACCTCTCCCAGCTTTGTCTTTTCCTACTGTAGAGATGCTCAGTACGCATTTGCTAACTGCATCATGACAGACAAGGTGAACAAGTAGATGGCAGACATGAAAGAATACAAAATGGCAGCATTTAAAACTGTTTTTGGAAGACATTTTGGCGATGCTAAAAATGCATATTTTGGTGATCAACATCATAAGAGGTACCTCCAATGTGTTAAACAGGTTTCTAAAAATGATCTTATTACTATAGTGAATTTATTTTATAAATTCAAATTAATGTAAGTTACTTGCTACCAAAATCAATAATTAAGAAAAATAAAGCTATTCTGGGGTACACAGTAGTTGATATTGGGTATTAAAGACGATATCTGGGGCCTCACTTCAGACCTAGTCTCGATTTATTTATCTATTTTGTTTTGGTTGCGCAGTCTTGATATGAAATCCCAAGATCCATAGGTAAGTAGGTGTAAATGGTAACAGGTTTATTAAAAAGCCAGAGGCTTGAAAGAATGGTTGTAGGGAATGTGTATTTTAAGATTATCTCCACCATAGGTTCTGGCACAGGGTAAGAACATAATAAATATTTGTTCACTGATGTATATTAATTTACTCAAGTGGGTGTGCATTATTCCAAATTCCAGAAACATATTCATACATACATAATACAACCTTCTTCATCCATGGCTTATCTGCAAGTTCAAAGAAGTTCAAAAATCTCTACCAAGATAACAGAACATTTGTACTGAAGTCTCAATATGTACCAAGCAGCATATTGCTTTTTATTAAATTATATATGTGTGTAATCAGACATTTGTACACAAATGCTAGAACTCCACAGTCTAGTCTAGTCTCACTGTTGTACTGAGAAGAAAGTGAAGTCTTAACAGCTACTCACATAAACACATAGTGGAAGAGGTGGGATTAGAAGCCCTATTTCCAAAATGCTACTTCCTGTATGTAGGATAAATGAACCCAAACTATCTTGAATAAGCATGTTAAGATTGTAGCCATTGTTCTCTTCCAAAGGATCTTGGCGTACCTGTACATCTTTCTCCTTCCCACAGAGCCTTAGAGATGCTGAAGCATATCTATGCTTACTACCCTTAATGTTAACTTGTTCTGCCTCTTTGGGTTAGGGTCAAGTTTATGTGAAGACAGAGCCAGTGGCCAAGGACCGTGTTATTTTAGGACCACTGGGAAATTTTTCCTGTCCTACCCAAAATATTCCTTTTCTCCTTAACAATATCTTGACATTCCTGAACAAAGAGCAGTCCTTCACCTTTTCATTTGACTGGCAAAATAAAGCCCCGAAACACAACCTTTCCCTCTCTCCCTCATCCTGCATGAGGCAACACATTGCTTGAGATTCAGAGGCAGATTCATAAGGTTGATTTCAGAGCAATTACTCCAAGTATTTTGTCTGCAGAGAAGAGAACATGAGTATTCCAGGATTCTTAAAATGATGGCAGGGCAGTAAAGGGAATATTAAGAAAACATCCCGAGTGAAAGATAAAAGAATGTGTAGGGAGAGGCAGCAAGGACAAACTTGAACATGGGATGTCAACATCTAGCTCAGGGGTGGTCCTATGCTATATGCTAATTATTTCCTGTTAATCTCCCTTCGATCTTGACACTATTCTATCCCTTTCTGAACTTCATATTCTGCCCTCTTCTGCCAGCTTGACTTACCCTTTCTTTTCTTTTTACAAAACCGATTTGACAGGCATTTGTTCTTGGTAACTGTGGATCACAATAGTGGTCCTGTTCCTCAGTGATCGATCGATTGATCGATCGATCTACCTACTTACCTACCTACCGACCTACCTACCTACCGACCTACCTACCTACCTATCTATCTACCTATGTATCTATCTCACATTTTCTTTATCCGTTCATCCATCGATGGACATTTAGGTTGCTTCCAGGTCTTGGCTATTGTAAATAATGCTGCAGTGAACAGAGGAGTGCATACATCTTTTTGAATTAGTGTTTTTATTTTCTTTGGATAAATACTCAGAAGTGGAGTTGCTAGGTCACACGGTAGTTCTATTTTTAAATTTTCGAGAGCCCTCCATCTGTTTTGCATAGTGTCTGCACCAGTTTACATTGCCACCAATAGTTCATGAGGGTTCCCTTTTTGACACGTCCTCATTACAACTTGGTATTTCTTGCCTTTTTGATACTAGCCACTCTAATAGGTGTGAGGTGATATCTCACTGTGGTTTTGATCTGTATTTTCTTGATGATTATTTGTATTTCCTAATGATGAGTACTTTTCATGTACTGATTGGCCACTGTCTGTCTTCCCTGGAAAAATGTCTATTTGGATCCTCTGCTCATTTTTTAGTTGGGTTGTTTTATTTTTTTGCCATTTTTTGCCACTAAAGGAAGTGGAAGTTGATACCAAGTATGAGTATGCCATCAAGCAAAATGAGTTTTCTGTATATTTTGGATATTAACCCCTTACCAGATACATGATTTGCAAATATTTTCTCCCATTCAGTAGGTTGCCTTTTCATCATGCTGATGGTTTCCTTTCCTGTGCAGAAGATTTTGGGTTTGATGTAGTCCCACATGTTTATTTTTTCTTGAATGCAGTCAGATCCAAAAAAATCTTTGCCAAGACGGATGTCAAGGAGGTTACCACCTATGTTTTCTTCTAGGAGTTTTATGGTTTCAGGTCTTACATTCAAGTCTTTAATCCATTTTGAGTTAATTTTTGTGGATAGTGTCAGATAGGGTCTGGTTGCATTCTTTTGTATATGTCCGTCCAGTTTTCCCAACAGCATTTATTGAAGAGACTGTCCTTTCCCCACGGTATATTCTTGGCTCCTCTGGCATCATGTATTTTCTGTCATTCTTGTCTCCTGTGAATCCCAAGTTCAGTGCTGATTTTTATGTGTGAAGGCTTATATTTTACACTCTAGCTTGAAATAATGTTTCTCTCTAGTATCTTTCTATGAACACCACTTAAAAAAAAGTGAGATTCTTAAGCGTTAATGATAACACAATTTCAAATTTAAAAAATAAAAATTAGGGAGATAAACACATGCTTCTTTTTTCACTCTACCATAATTGCAAGTTTTTATTTTGGACCCTCAGGAACCCATAAAAAGAAATGATCAGTTTAAATTGGTAGCAGACATAGGCGAATTCTTCTAATCCAGGAGGCATGAACATGATTTATTCTAATAGCCTCTGAAGGCCAAGTAAATGATCTGTTTCCACTACTGACCTAAATATGCGTAGTCTTTAATGGGGAGTGCCTAGGCTTTGTAAAATCATTTTAAAAATAATTTTTCTATTCAGTGTTATGGTCTTCATTATTTCAGGAGATGTGTGAGGATTATATTCTGGAACTTGTGATTTTCACTTTGAATACACATAGTTCATTAAAATCTACTTTGTGGTAGTATTATTCTTCCCCTTCTGGGTATCAACTTCCACTTCCTTTAGTCAATTAAGGGAAATTCTCAACAGTATTTCAGTTATGTTTGTCTTGCTTCTCCTGAGGTTTCTTCTCATGCTCCATAAGAATTCTAATTCGACGATGATATCCAGGCCCTGTTCTCAGTGGAGGTGTTTCCTCTGTTGTTTTAATAGGGGATGAATATGACAAAGGTGAAATCTTTCACATATTTATTTTGCTTGATGGCATCATGGACATAAAAAAAGGTGTGTGGGGGCAAAGCCTTTAAAGATTTCAACAGACCTTGATCCCAGGGTCCTAGGATCAAGCCCTACATTGGGCTCCCTGCTCAATGGGGAGCCTGCTTCTCCCTCTCCCATTCCCCCTGCTTGTGCTCTGTCTCTGTCAAATAAATAAATAAAATCTTAAAAAAACAACAACAAACAAAGATTTCAACAGACCTGAAGTCAGCAGGAAGTCATATACTTGGAAGGGCGGCTAAATGCCACTTTCTACAGTCTCTCACTTCATATAAGGTCCTGCAACTGCTTGGACACAGCTTCCAAGTCGTAACCGCTTCTCAGAACAGTTTTTAGAAAGAGGAAGTCTCTATGTTAAAAAATGCTTTGCTTTTTAGTTGTGCCTACAAAAAGCGTGTGACTAAAGTGCAGACATTCCAAATACAGTAATTACTCAGGAAGGCCTAGCATGTGGTGGGACCTTACCAACACGAAGTTACAGGAAGTTAACTATCAGGAGTAACCTGAATTTAAAGGGATGTTCAGAGATTTGGTAAAAGTTGATATTCACTGGTTTGCAAAAAAAAAAAAAAGATTTGCTGTTTTGGAGGAACATTGTTTTGCTCTTAGTAATGCAACTGAAAAATACACGGCCTCTTTTCCCTCCACCTCTTTTTTTTTTTTTTTTTTTGTATACTCACTGCTACAATCCCATTCTCCTTAGAGTAGATCGAGTGATTTTTTTAAAGAAGAAAACTGGATCACGTCACACTAGGTTAAAATTGCCGCAGGCTTCTGTCGCGGTAGAATGAATCTAAGCTCTTTTCTGGGGCCCACCAGGCCCCTGTCTCCTTTTGTGGTTTCATCTTACTCCAGCTTTTCTAACCATCAGTTCCAGCCTCCCCATTCTGCTCAAGAGACCAAGCTGACTCCCAAGACAGGGCACCTGCCCTTGCTTTTTCCTCTGGGAATCCTTTCTCAAGTTCACGGTGCTGGTAGCTACTGTCCCTTCAGACCTGAGCTCCGATGGCACCTTCTGTGAGCTATTCCGTAGCTCCTTCAAATTCTGCATTCAGGAGTTGAGAGCATCCCTTCCAAGTATCCGAGTCTGGAACAGTTGTTTCTGGGAGCATAGGAAATCTGGGCTAATAGTGCCCAAATCTAAACCATGTATCCACTAAAAACTTAGGCGTGATGTGTATCTTCTCGACATCTTCACTTCAGGAAAGGGTTAATAACAACTTCACTTTTGGTTGTTGTGTTTTTCTGGATTATTTGCATCATTTAAATGGATGACCCAATGCATTAGGAGACTCCAATTCATTGCAGTTCTTTAATTTGAGCCACTCCAATCCCATCCAGGAATGTTATATTTCAAAATGTGCCATGTACTTGGTTTATTTATCCAGTAAGTAATAATTGTACACCGACCATGGGCCAGGCATTCTCCTACCACGCAGGGGATCTGCAAGGAAAAGCCCCGCCCTTTGGGGATTTTTTGCTTTCCTGGGGGACACAGACACTGAATAAATGACTAGTTCAGGTAGTAGGTCAGGTGTGAGCTTGTCCCTGAAGGTGACATTTGAACAGGTGCAGAAACAAAGATACCTTTCCCAAAGACTTTTTTTTCCCAGAGTCCAGAAAAAAAAATAGCCATTTATTTTCCCTTTTACGATTCTTAAAACATATGTCACTTCTGTGGAAGTTGTTTATTTACATGACTTTTGATATCACAGTATGAAAACACATGAAACCAGTGGCAAATCTGAACGCAAAATACAGAATCTCGTCAGAAAAATGTTTTGATCCAAACTGTTCTTTTCCAGTCATGTTATATCTGCTATTGAAATGACAGCTCACAAAAGAATGGTATAATGATACTTTAAGACTTTGCTCAAAAATTAAATAAGAATAATTTGTATCTCACAATCGATTCTGTGCATATACAACAAAATATATGTTGTTAAACAAAATGTTCTATAGTAACAATTATTTTTAAATTTTGTAAAATATACCTTGACACTAGATTAACATACATGTATTTGTAAACAATGGTAGTACTTAAACATAAATCATATTTTATATATGGAAAAACCCAACCTATCAAGATAGGTTCTTACCGGGGTAACTGTCGGATATCTCCAGAATATTGTTCATATTTGTAGTTTACCACATACCATTGGGAACTATAAAACTTACAAGCCTGAAAGAAAAAAAAAGATAATTAAAAATTATCATTAAAAAATTCAGCTGTCCTGGCAGAAAGCACAGCAAATACAGCTCTCGTAATCTCAGGGGTAGTGTTAAGGTGGCTATATTAGTGATTTTAAGGTAGGTAAGGGGGCTTGCTCGTCACAATCATTTCACATTTTCGAGTGAAATGGAAATCAAACCTTTCCCAGACTCTTGGAGGAGGAACTATTTAACATATTTATTCTATTTTATGCCATCAAGGAAAGCCTAATTGAATCACCCAATGAATCACCCCAGACACGTTGCTAACCTCAAGTACTGTCATTTTTTAGCTTCCCTTAGCAACCTTCCATTATTTAACAGTTCTTAGTGGTAGAAGATATTATTATTTCTATGTGATCTTTTCCTCATAATTCTGCTCGTTCTTTCGTCAGTAACTTATCTTTTCTCCTCTCTATGTCAGGTGTGTTGTTGATTTGAAATCAATTTTTCAGTTTTACCTCAAATGCTTTCTCGGGTCCAGGCTTCTCCATGATTACTCATTGATTTTTACAAATATATATGAAAAAAAGATGACCAAAAAGTTGGTACATAGTGGCTGATTTTTCAATATTTATTGATGGCAAATATTTCCCAAACATCTACCATGCACCTAGCAATGTACTGACCATGGAGTGGTAATGGGGGTTTCACTAGCTGGCTTCTTTTTTTTTTTTTTTTTTTTTTTGAGAGCACACTCCAGGTGGGGAGGAGGTAAGGGGGGTTAAGGGCAGAGGGGTGGGAGGGGCACAGGGAGAGGTAGAGAGAGAATCTTAAGCAGACTCCATGCCCAGCGTGAAGCCCCAAGCAGGGCTGGATCTCATGACCCTATGATCATGACCTGAGCTGAAATCAAGAGTCGGATCCTTAACCCATTGAACCTCCCAGGTACCCCTCACTAGGTGGCTTTTAAAATTCCTTTTGATCCTAAAATTACATGAACCTGGGGACTGAGCAGCAGACATGAAGATTACAAGAAGATCTTGTCTTCTCCAGTGGAAAAAACGAGGAGCAATGAGCATCCTGCAATGTGAGAAATAAAGACCTACAGTTGTTGGGACCCAGGAAGGGGACAGGCAAGGAGATCTGTGTGAGAGGAATCACTTGGGGTGTCGAAGTGCTACAAACAAGGGAAACACAGGCACTGTCTTTGCAGAAACAGAAAGTGGGAGGGAAGGGCCCCGAGCTTGCTGCAGAGAGGCTGATGGAAAGCACAGGGTGCAGGCACATGGCTCAAGATGCAGGGAAAGGCAGGGCGAGGGGAGAGTAGTTGAGTGTCGTCAGCCTCTCTGGACTTCTCTGGCCTTGAACTTTCTCAGTGTCATGACTTTATTTGCTCAGGGAAGCACCCACCCTCAAACTGGGGACAGAGGCTAAACAAGGCGTGAGCCTGGGGTCAAGACTGGAGTAGGCGATGTTGGCAGAGAGTAGCAGGGAAAAACAGCAACAAGACAAACGGATGTGGATAACGGCAAAGGGAATTCGGGAGATCGGGATGGACTGTGGATGGAGAGGGGAACGGGGAACAAAACTGAATATTTAGCTAAAATGAAGTTACTTAACGTGGGATTCCTGAGCCAATTCTGCAAATCACATGTTTCTGGAAATAAGAGGAAAACTAAGCCCTGAGAGGCTCCTTGGCTAAAAAGTTCCATCTTCATTTTAGATAAAGATGCTAAGGATTCAGGCAAGGAGCATATGGGCCCGCGGCATCCCAAGGCCATGGGGACGGAATGTTCACGATCACAGTTCTTTCTTCTCTTCCTGCCTTTTCCCTATTCCTGGTGATAGCTCTCAAATGCAACAAAATATATTTAAAAATGGAAAACAAAAAGCATAAAACCCACTCCCTTTTTGCATTCCCTTTCAATCTTTTTTTCTGGTCCATAGTTTTACCTGGTTCCCCTCTGAGTGTATATCTGAACTTGAATGTTGTTTTTTAATTCACTTAATGGCATATTCTAGATATTTTTACGTTGGCTTTCTAAACTTTATGACCGTTTTAAATAAGTAGAATAAAATATCATTCTGTAATTTACTGACCCAGTGTCCTAGTTTTGGAGGTCATTCATTCATTCAACAAACATCACTGAACACTTACTGGGTTGTTCTAGGTGATGTGCATACAACAGTGAACAAGGGACAAAAATGCATGCCCTTTTGAAAGTTATGCCCTTGTGAAGAGCTGGTCAATAGACACAAAATAAGTATACCATGTACATGTTAGAAAATGGTAACTGTCATGTGAAAAAAAAAGCAGAAGAGGAACATGGATAGAGTTGGGGGAAGAGGGCCAATTTAATAGAATGGTTAGGGTGGGTACTTCAGAGAGGCTAACATTTGAGGAAAGACTCCTAGAACAGGACACAGCGGTTATTATGGCTCTTCAAATTTTGTGCCATTGTAGAAGATACGAGGTTTTCTTTAATAAAAATGAGTCTTTTATAAAAAATGAGAATTTTTCCAAAAAAATGAATATTCAGAGTATTTGGTCCTCTTACCCTCCCCCAAGGCTCACCCCTTTGGGGTTATTTTCTTAGGACAGAGTACTCCAAATATTTTAAGGATTCTTGGTAAAAAGAAACCTGCCCAAACAATGTATATTTGTTATAAGATAAAGGCAAATTGAGGGGACAACTCTGAACCGGGAGCTATATAGCTTTCTTCTTGTTCTGGAACAAACCCACTAATACTGCCTTTCAACATGACTTTTGGTCAAATCATTTCATTTATTAGGATCTCAGATTTAGGTAATGAACAAGTAGAATATTAGACTGGATTGAGAAATCTCTGTCCCATAATATCCATCTCTACACTCCCTAATCTGGAGGTTTAATGGGACACAGATGCACTGATTTACTCATTATCCTTTCTTGCTACGGACAGTATCTATGTTTAGATGCAATAAACATGTATACTTCATGAGTATTTCACAGATAATCACAACATGCCACAGGCTTAACTGAATCCGAGATGTGTATATCCTGAATTCCCACTGACCCAAAATGAATGTGGAACTTTCTTATATTACTGTAGTCTAGCAAAGAAGTACTTGTTTTCTGGTTTGGAGTGGCATCTACTTGTCAGATATCACACTACTAGGTGCGTTACATATGATTTTAATAAGAACTCTATGAGATTTTATTTCTATTTTATAAATCACAGAGGCAAGGAGAGGCTCAGATCATTGCCAAAGGTCCCACACATGATAGAAGTAGGATTTCAAATTGGATTTGTCTGACTCTAAAAGTCCATTCAGCTAATTTATGAATTGTTTGATGATTGCAGACTTCTTTTTTCCTTTAGGCACATCTGGACCACCATTCCAGATGTTTATATAGTATTTCTGCTTCCATCTTGGAGTCAGACAGACCTGGTTTTGAATTTTGGTATTTCTGCTTCCATCTTGGAGTCAGACAGACCTGGTTTTGAATTTTGGTATTAGCTGTGGGATTTCAATTAAATAACTTAGTATCTTTAAATTCCCTTATCCGCCTAAGTAATACCAACTTCGTAAGGATCTAAGAAGATACTTCCTATAAAGCAACATAGGGTAAGTACTTAATAAATACTTGCTTTAAAAATAACCAGTTTTCCCAGCATGTTTGACTCAGTGTATAATTCACATTCACAATAGTTGATAATAGCAACTATTTTTTCTTGATTTATGAAGTACAGCTTTGGAGAGACATATTAGCTCTGATTATCAAAGAAATCAGCTTTAATAAAATTCCTTCTGAATTTATTTGCTATGTTTCATGTATCTGGTGGTGGGTAGATGAGGATTAGGGGTGGTGTAGATGACCCTTAAAAATCCTAAATCTGTGATTTCTTGGATTCTGAGAAAGCCAGTGCATTTTACAAACACATAAATGTTTCTCCTACGTAGTAATGGCATTTTGGAAATGTTACGCATAGAAAATTATTCTCTGTCCTTTGTTCCAGCCCACACAGTCACTCTCATTAAGAACTATTTTAATTTTGACTACAACTCTTCTTTGTCCGAAAACTAAGCTGAAAGGACCTGTTGCAAATTCAAAGTCCCAGGCTACCACTCTGCTTGTTACTGTAAGAGTTCCATTTCCCCATTATTAACTACCTAGCCCATGATACGGATTTCAAAATACCAACTCCTCATCCTTGGAGGCTTCCACCATCTACTTCAAAGGTGAAGACTGTGAATATCTAGCAAAAGTGTGCTGAGCTGGTGAATTTTTCTAAACAGCAATGCCCCAATTCACATTTTATTAATTTATTATGTTTGCTTGTTCAGCTTTTATGCTTGCTATCTCTGCTGTTAACGCATTTAGACACAAAAGTTCTGAACAAGGTCAACATGCTTGAAGGCTTTTATATCATTAGGATAATGCTTCCTGAATTGCATCGTGCTCATTAATTATTAGGGATTGTTAATTAAAATGCAGATTCCTGGGTCCCACATGAGATCCACTGAATCAGAATCTCTATGGGGGCCCCTAAATCCATCATTCCATGTCATTCTATGGAGTGACAATGTGGTTCTTGTGCTGTTTGCCTATGAACTGAAAGCATTAGGGTCCTGACTTCATACAGTGGGCTCTAGTAATTGATGTTACCCTTCAATTGAAAGACCAGCGGGCATATCATCTCTAGCATGGCATTTTTATTTATAATGGACATTCAATATTTATTTGAATGAATGGATTTCCTGTATCGTTTTTCTTTTAGAAATAACTAAACATGACACAATGAAAGTTCTACAAATCTAAATACTTTAGAAAAGATTGGGCAATTGTAAAGGGCCCCCTAAAATACTATAAAGAAAATATTTCATTTTTTTCCTCTCCTCTTCTCTTTAGAGAATCATCAGAATCAATTCAAATCATGTTACTTACCTCAAATAGCAATTTGGGTTTGTCAATGTAATTTGTCCATCTCTTAAAAGGGCTGATTATTAGATTCTGGCTACAGAGTAATAAGCAGGTAATAAATGGCTTTTCAGATGCAAAATTCTTTTTCTTTCTGGCTGTAGAGGTTTATTTAATTACATGACTAGTTTCTTGCCAGAAAGATGTAGGCAACCACAAAAGGTGTTCGTTTTGACCCTGAGTCACCACTGGAATTAATTCTGTATTTGTAAAATGATGGTGGTAATTTCACATTCATGCCAGTCTTTATTAAGTTTAGAAGTAATTATGCCTATTGTATAAATTTTGAAAATGTAACATCATGAAATTAAGTGAGTTTAGGCAAATTATATATTGAAAAGGTGCCTGGATAATTTATTGTCCACACTGAGACACTACAAAGTGAGAGAAGGGGCTATTAGCCAGGCCAGCAGGTAGAACATGAGACTATAACTGCAACCAAGACATGTGGTCACTCAATATGTTGATATTTTAGAGAAAAAGAGAAAAGGCACTGAAAATATTTTTTTTCTTTAGTTGGATCGCATCTGTGTATTCCTTTAAAAGGAAATAATTTTTACCGTACAAAAATAAGTTGAACACAATGATTTTTTACCACTTATACTACAGTCTTGGTAAAGAAAGAAAAATGTTTGGACAAAATAAGCGATGTAACTATAGATATGACTCAATTTCAGAAATCCTGGTATAATCTAAAGAATAATGGATTTTGGGTCTGAGTTTTTAAATACTGCTTGATACTAGACAGTGTTACTATGGATGTAAATATGCATGTACAATGTAAAACAGAATGTCCTATCAAATGCCAATCATAAATGAGAATCACTTTTCAACTATTTTGCTACTTTGAATTATAGAGCAGCCTAAATTGTTACCTAAATTGGAAGCAAATCAAAATAGCTGTTGAGCAAACTGTAAAATTAGACTTTCATAAATCACACCTGTGCCTGACCCAGGAACATACATTCTAATTTCCCAGCTAGAGCTCACAAGTGATTTGTCAAGATATGGATAATGGATAGTACTAAAAACCTTGGTGATTTTATGATCGAAATCATTCTTTTCATGTAAGGCATAAAATCTGGGTTGTAATTCAATATGATTGAAATTTTTATGTTCAAACTTAAAATGGGTTCTTTTTAAAAATTTTTATACGTCAGAGTTTCAGACCTGTACTTCTGTGTTTCCATCCACTTGCCACTAAATATTATAGGATGATTTTTATTGTAGCGAAGAGGAAGCCAATTTAGAGCTGGGACAGTTTTGCATATCTGGAAGCAAAACTATTATTCTAGGGATTTTGGTGGTGAGACATTAAGACAATAAATTTCAAGGTCGTTAATGTAAAACTCAAAACTATTTTGTTTTCACCAGGGTTTTCTATATACATTTTATCCCAATGCCACTAAAAAATAAATGCATTTGAATTTACCTTTATCAACTTTTGTATGTTTATTATCTTTAGTGTTATACATGTAGTGTAAAAATTAAAATGGGTGATCCATTTTGTTCTGGCCATGATAGAAACAAAATTATTATACATAAATAAGATAGGTCCAATATAGGACAATAACAAATTTTGATCTCATTTTTCCATTACTTGAAGTTGCAAAATAAATATAGCTTAACTTACAAGTTCACTTTTAAAAGGTACACACAAAATGAAAAGTCCCGTAACCTCCAACAAAGCCTTATCAGTGAATTAAGGGCCCCGTTCTTCAAAACAGAAACAAATTTTTTTCTATTCACACTAATTTTATTAAGAAAGGATTATGGTGGGGGGTGGGAGGGATGGGGTGGCTGGGTGATAGACATCGGGGAGGTATGTGCTATGGTGAGCACTGTGAATTGTGTAAGACTGTTGAATCACAGACCTGTACCTCAGAAACAAATAATACATTATATGTTTAAAAAAAAAGAAGATAGTAGGAAGGGAAAAATGAAGGGGGGAAATCGAAGGGGGAGACAAACCATGAGAGACTATGGACTCTGAGAAACAAACTGAGGGTTCCTTAGGGGAGGGTGGTGGGGGGATGCGTTAGCCTGGTGATGGGTATTAAAGAGGGAACACTCTGCATGGAGCACTGGGTGTTATACGCAAACAATGAATCATGGAACACTACAACAAAAACTAATGATGTAATGTATGGTGATTAACATAACATAATTAAAAAAAATAAAGGGAGGGACCTAGAACCTACCTCTAGATAGAAGAATTACCAAAGAATATAAGGGCCATGTTTATTAACTGCCACAGAAACATTAATAAAAATGTACAGTATAAGAAAAAAAAGGATTATGGTTTTTCTTTAATCCGGAGAGTTGTCTTCTTTTTTAGTTACATTTTCCCCAATAGCTTTCAGTAATTTAAATTGTGCAGGTAGTTCTGATGTTATATCAAAGGAGTTAGTTCTACAGTGAGGAAAACCATGCTAGTTGCGCTCTGGTGGAAAGTGAATGAATGCCTTAGAATCGTTCATTTGCTGCCTAATGATTCAGAATCAGAAAACGGCACTCATTTTTACTTAATTTATACATGCAAAAAAAAGCCCCCAATCATTTATTAAAACATTTATTCTTATTTCTGAGTAAGTTTGAGTGCACATTATTCTACATATGAGATTCAAACAATTTGTGCAAAGTACAAAGTCACTTTGACTAAAAGAATGGTTTCTTTATCAATGCCCATAATATGCAGTTCAAAATTAAACATGAAGCACATAAAATTATTTTAACCATAAAAGTGAGAAATGGAATTCCTTATTTTCTTGAAACAGGATACATTTCATTCTAGTTAGATATGTTTCTTTTAGTTAACAAAAATGGGCAGCATGAAATACATTTTAAATCATAGCCAATCCTCCTCTCCCCAAACTTTTCTTTCCCATGTCTGGGATCCAAATTCTGTAATATATCCTTTACTTCTTAACATGATGCATCTTCTACCTTGAATGTTTATAATTTTCTCTTGAATTAGTTGAATGCTATCTATCTGGATCCCAATGGTGGAAAAGGAAGAAGAGGCAGAGGAAGAAATTTCTTTTTCAATATTATACTCATTTTATCATATTATTTTTTATGTTTATAAAATTTCCCTTAACAAATTAAGCAATATTTTAGTATACAATGTGACAGCCTACTGAAATATTTTTAACTTTGGTATGCATAGAGTATTTTGACTGAAGGATTCCGGTACTTTTATTGGATTTACTCTCAAAGTGCTTTGTAGATAAAGAGACAACAATGTACTAACACCTTGTTTGATAAGATTGTGCTACGGTGAGCGCTGTGAATTGTGCAAGACTGTTGAATCACAGATCTGTACTTCTGAAACAAATAACGCAACATATTTTAAGAAAAAAGAAAAAGAAGATAACAGGAGAGGAAGAAAAGGGGAGTATGTCAGAGGGGGAGACGAACCATGAGAGATGATGAACTCTGAAAAACAAACTGAGGGTTCTAGAGGGGAGGGAGGTGGTAGAATGGGTTAGCCTGGTGATGGGTATTGAGGAGGGCACGTTCTGCATGGAGCACTGGGTGTTATGAACAAACAATGAATCATGGAACACTGCACCAAAAACTAATGATGTAATGTATGGTGATTAACATAACAATAAAAAAAAGATTACACATCTTTTCAGAGTTTAACCCACTGTAATCAGGTTGTGCTCTTAGCCTCTGAAAATGTTCTGTTAAAGAACTGCCAGTCAGAGCTACCCTACAACCCAGCAAGTACACAACTAGGTATTTACCCCAAAGATACAAATGTAGTGATCCAAAGGGGCACCTGCACCCCAATGTTCATAGCAGCAATGTCCACAGTAGCCAAACTGTGGAAGGAGCCCAGATGTCCATCGACAGATGAATGGATAAAGAAGATGTGATATATATATATATGACATAGATGTAACTAGAGGGCATTATGCTAAGTGAAATAAGTCAACCAGAGAAAGATAATTATATGATTGCACTCATATGTGGAACTTAAGAAATAAAACAGAGGATCATAGGGGAAGGGAGGGAAAAATAAAAGAAGATGAAATCAGAGAGGGAGACAAACCATGGGAGACTCTTGACCATAGGAAACAGGCTGAGTGTTGCCGGAGGGGAGGGGGGGTTGGGGGATGGGAGATGGGATGACCGAGTCATGGACACTAAGAAGGACACATGGTGTAATGAGCACTGGGTGTTGTACACAACTGATGAATCACTGAACTCTACCTCTGAAACTAGTAATACACTGTGTGTTAATTAATGGAATTAAAAAAAAAAAGAACTGCCAATGACTGATTTACCAAATCCAATGTGCCCTTCCTTATGTGATACCTCTTTGGCATTTTGTACCATTGACTCATGGTTGCAATGGACTTTTCTTTAATTCTGAGAAATCAATTTTTTCTTGTTTTCTTCATCTCCCTGTCCACTCCATCTCTGCCTCCTGAGCAGTGCCTTCCTTACTAGCGCCTTAAGTGAGAGTGTAGCCCAAGGACCTTCCCCTCAGCCCCAGCCAAGTCCCCATGGCACTCCTGGTAAACTGTTCCAGGCTCAAAGCTTCTACTTTTCAAAACCAGACCAACTGCCTACCCCTTCCTCCTGCATTGAGACCTACGTATTTATCTCCTTCTCGGGCATCTCTGTCTCTATATGCATGTTGGCCAGTGACATTATCTCATTTGTTTCATCCATCCCTGCTTGAGCAATCTTTACTTTCTTCTGGGCATCTTATTTAAATTACTGGCACAACTATCCAGCTAATAGCCCAACGCAGACATGTGGGAGTGGTTGCCACCATATTCCTCTCCTTTGCTTTCTTTTCAGGCACCAACTTCTGTCAATTCCGTCTCCGTAATAACCCTTTACTATTACCACTATCACACTGCCATATATTAGTGTAGGTCTTTAACCCAGCCGGACTATTAAAATAAATAGTCGTCTATCTGTCCAGCTTCTCTTCAGTCTTATTCACCCCTCTGACATAAGCAAGCCAACCCATTCTCTGGTCTGTTTTTAGCTAATTTTTTCTACCGTGTGAACCTTACCTCATCTCTCTATTTTATAGTAATACTCCAGGGGTACTTGTAAGATTGCTTTGGAAAAATCTGATCACTGGTCTGTTATTTCTTGCCTGGTGGTAAGCTCCTTGAAGGCAAGGACTGTGTTATGTCCACTTGGTATCAACAACTTAGTAAGTGTTTGCCGTTGAATAATAAACCTGGTCCAATCTTTCATGCAGTGGACAAGGCCCTTCACTGCAGACACTTGGTATGTGATCCACAGTAACAGCATAAATCAGTGGAAGAGGAATTTTCTATGTGAAGAACTTAACCCTTTGTAAAGACAGGGTAACCATCTTCACCCAACTGAACTCTAAAGGAGTAGGTTGTTTAAGCCACTGAGTTCACATTTGCTTCTCAGACTAAAAAAAAATCCAATAATTAAGTAAGGGGTTGCGAGGAGAAATTTAAGGGCTGGAAAAAGGTGCTATTCTGAACTTTATGAGTATTATTATTTACTACAAACTTTGAAATTAACCTTGTGTATATTTTTGATTTGCTTCATGAGGATAAGTCCATAGAACAACTGAAACATGGGGTATATCTGGGGTTGTGTCCCAGTATTCCGAGAGGTTTACCCTCTGGACAAAGATAGACAATTTTGATACAAATGGTAAGAGGTTTGCCCATGAAAAGAAAGAAATAATTTATTCGATCTTTTGGGAGCTGTAGTATTCCTTTTCTCTTCACCACCATCCGCCTTAATGAAATGCATGTCAAGTTTCATCTAATAGATTATTTTTTTAAAGATTTTATTTGTTTATTTGACAGAGAGAGAGAGAGACAGTGAGAGAGGGAACACAAGCAGGGGGAGTGGGAGAGGGAGAAGCAGGCTTCCCGCTGAGCAGGGAGTCTGATGCGGGGCTCCATCCCAGGATTCTGGGATCATGACCTGAGCCAAAGGCAGACGCTTAACGACTGAGCCACCCAGGCACCCCTAATAGATTATATTTTTAAAGATTTTTAAAAAAGATTTTATTTATTTATGAGAGAGAGAGAGAGAATATCAGCGGGAGGAGAGGTGGAGAGAGAAGGAGAAGCAGACTCCCCGCTGAGCAGGGACCTGGATGCAGAACTCGATCCCAGGACCCTGAGATCAGGACCTGAGCCGAAGGCAGACGCTTAACCTACTGAGCGACTCAGGCGCCCTTTCACCTAATAGATTCTGTTTCACTTGAGCTGTACTGTGTTCCTAGTTTCTGATGATCTCCTTCCCTCAGATTCACATTGGAATTTCTCAGATGGTTTTCAAGAGATGTGGGGAAAATGGACAGAATTTCTTCATGGTAAAATAAATATGGGAAATACTACATGTCATATTCTCTTCTGAGATAATCTCCATGGATATTAGCAAGTTAAAGACTGAGTGTGTGTGTGTGTGTGTGTGTGTGTGTGTGTGTGTCCTGTGGACATCCTGCAGACCTGGCTTTCTGCAGAACATTCTGTGCGTCTGTGAAATTGGTGTCTACTCTGATCTCAACCATTTGTTCTGTTGGTTTTTAGTGTGGATTTTCTACCAAAGCCTAGAGATTTCTGCATTGAGTTTGATTTGTACTTCCTGTTCAGTCTTGGGTCTTATTTCATTATTTCTTTTCCCCTAGAGAAGCCAATATTTCTGGTCTAGAACCTGCTTACAATCTAAACTTTTCCTTGCCCTAACAACCTAATACTATCTGTATGAGGATAGTACATAATCTGTGTGTGTGTGTGTGTGTGTGTGTGTGTGTGTGTGTGTGTGTGTGTGTGTGTATTCATATATAGAAGTAAATGTAGGGGCATCTGGGTGGCTCAGTCCATTAAGCATCTGACTCGATCTCAGCTCAGGTCTTGATCTCAAGGTTGCAAGTTCAAGCCCCGCACTGGGCTCTAAACTTTAAAAAAAAGTAAGTAGATATTTGCTTCTATTCTTTATTTTTTTAATATTAATTTTTTTTGCTTCTATTCTTTTCATGTTTTTATGACTCTTAACATCCCCAAGTGTTTTATGTCTTGACCGAAGTGAGGCTTGCATTCTTGAATTCATGATTTACTTCTTACTTCATCATTATTCTACTCCTGCAGCAGATGGGTTTCCAGAAATTGGAGAGGGCTTTGTTGGCAGAGTAACTTGCTATACCTTAGTATTTTGTCAGTATTTCTCTCAGGCATTCAGGTGAGGTGGTCCCTAGACCCTTGCTCCCTGTTGGGCCACAGTATCTCAATTCTCAATTGCCCGCTTTCATTCTCTTTGTTAAGAGAGACCTAACCGAGAGCTTAGTTTTAATTAGTGTTCTGAGCTACTGGCTTTATATTATTCTGTTGTGTATATTAAAATGAAAACTTCGCTATAGAAGTTTTGCTTAAGAAGTCTGCATCCTGTTTATAGATCTCTTTAATTGCTCCCCCAACCCTCAGTGGGAGGGGTGGTGCTTGCTTTATCACAGAAGTGTTTTGTTTTTTTTTTATGTTTATAGATGTTGATTTTAAGGCACTTAGGAGAATCAGATAAAGACGCTGCTCCCCAGTTGTTATTCTCCAAGTGTTTTCATATCATTTCTGTATTTATTTTTAGAACACAGTATTAGAATTATTAATGTGCTTATTTAAAGATAAAGAAACGGAGGCAGAAAAAGTTAAATGTGTATCAAAAGGAAGGACATATTCCCTTGTGAACAGTGGAAATACCCTCATCAGGTCAGGCTGTTAAATGCATGGTTTAAAGGAATTTCTCAAAGGGTCAGAGGTAGCCAAGTTGGTAAAGACATGGAGCATGGGGGTCAGAGAGACCAGGGCCTTAATTACGACTCTGAGTGAAGTGGGACAAGTTAATCAATCATTCAGAACCTGTTTTCTAGGCTGTAAAGTGAGGTAGTAAGACCTATTACACAGAGTGCTAAAAAATATACAGATATGTACTATGTTGCTCAATGATGGCTTGATGATAATTTATCATAACTTTGTGAAGTGCTTTAGTGAAATAAACCTATACTCTTGTGCGGGGAATATTTAGACATAGTGAATTGACAGGGAAGAGAATTAATAACAGATAAAACAGAAAAGGGACAGACTGTTCATTTTATTTAAACTCCTATTAAAAATATGAAGTCATTCCAGATTAAAAAAAAGAAAAGAAAGCTCGCTGCCTTTCAAAAGGAGCTGAGAATCGTCAAGGTGGAGTGAAGTGAGAGATGATTCAAAATCAGTATTGAACTGGATGTGTTTAAATTGGATTCATGCCAGTTTACTGCTTAGCAACCACGGTATTTGTCCTCGCCACCCCGTGGGGAGCTACAGGGCACTTATTGCAGAGAGGACCACAAAGGTTGCTTAATGCAATGATGCAGAGGCTGTAAGGGAAACACGTGTTTCTGCAAAACGTCAATGAATTCATTTCAGTGCTGGCTTAATCTGGTTTCAAAAACCCAGCAATGTTTCTCAAAGTGTGGGTCATTAACTATATGCATCAGAGTTACCAGGCCAAAATGAGTGGGATTGTCAGGGAGGAGACTGAGGGCCGTAGTCCTTCCGGAGGACAGCTTGTAGTAAAGCATCTTCTGGGCACTTAGCATCATGGTTAAGAGGCCGGAGGCCACTGTGATTGCACAGCAAGGGTGGGGACGCTGGATCTGTCCCAGCTGTGTGATGCTGAATACTCGCTTAATCTTTCAATAAAAGTTTCCTCGTCATTACAAATTGCTGCTGCAGCAACATATGTTTATAATCACTGCAAGTACAGGCCTTAGAAGTGTATCTGGCACAAAGAAAGTCGTCGATAAAGGTTAGCTGCTGTTACCTATTGGGGTCGAGACTTCTGGCCAGCATAATTCTCTGGGATCATTTCTCAGTCTTAACCCAGCTCTCTGGTGACCCTTTATTTTTATCTGCTGTCTCCAGGCTTGACTATTCATGTTCTATTATTATCATGTGATATTTGTAACTGGGTTTTTTTTTCTTCCTATCCTGTAAGTACAGGCTTCCCTTTATTCCCATCCTTAAAACCAAGCAAACTGGCAGTTTTCACAGCTAGTGATACAGAAAAATTAGCAGGGAAGAAAGTAATTTCTTCCCAGGCTTCCTCTTCTTTCTTTTCTTTTCCTTTTTCTACTTTAGATCCATGCAGTTGAGAAAAGCATAAGGTTCATTCATGTTGCCCAGACACGCTCTGTCCTGAGACTTGCAACATAAAATTTTGGGCAGATACCTGGGATTGAAGGTAAAAGACACTGTACTTGACTTCTCCTTGGGGCAGTTCTTAGGACAGAGGAGAAGCCAAGGGTGGAAGTGAGAAAAGCAGGAATAACCCCAGGCTGCAAGCAATTGAAAGGCAGGAACAAGGGTAAAGGGGAGAAATTTTGCCCCAGAAGAAATAACAAGACAAAGGCAAATTTTGTGGTCAATCTCTTCTCCCCCGAAGTTGACGTTCTCAGAAAACTATGGAAATACAGGGGTCAATCTGGCCATTGGAAGTCGTGGTACAGAAGTTCAGGAAAGCAACAACAAAACTAAAGGTCTCTAGGAACCTTAGAATATCTTTACATGTCTCCAGTGTTGTACTGGTCTGCTTTTTTAGGTTGCCCTTCCCCTGGGAAAGTAGCTAAACTTGACACTGTGGTTGGATCCAGGGATTGGGGGTGGGGTTTCTGAACCCATCCTGAGATTTAGGATTTGAGCTGACTGGCCCCACCGTGAAGGCATGCCAGATACTAGAACAAGCAGGTGTGAAGAGCCAAGGGCTGCAGCAGGCTGGCCACCAAATCCAAGGTCTCAGAGCCTCAGGTACCAGAGACCAACAGTTAAGACAGCTAAGAACCCTTGGTTCATGTGAGAGCTATTTTTCGCAGCCTAAAGCAGACTGCTGAAAACCTAGAAATAGACAAATACCCAACGCACACAGAAGGAGGTAAAAAGACCATGAAATGAAAAGTCCCTCAAATTGTGGAAATGTTTATAAATCCATAGTGGTTCTATTACAAGTGGTTATGAATGGACTGTAAGGGATGAATTTAATTGGCTTCTGTGAGGGACAGAGAAGCCCAGCAGGTGGAATCATAAGCAAAATACACGGGGGATTCTGATCATTCTGTATGATATTTTCATTATCAAAGTAAAATAATAATAATAATAAAAGAATTTGATGTAATCTTTAAGGCAACTAACTAATGACTCAAAGAATAAAGTTAGATTTTAACTTTAAAGAAAATTTTAGGAGAGAGACTTGGGTTTCTTCCAATGCTGGCAGCATTTTAAGATATATTCGAACTAATTTTTTCCAAAATATTTTTTTAATTACAAAAATACATTTGTAACACAACAATACGGAACATATAAACTGAACACCAATGTCTCCCTTCCCCTTTCAATCCCAAACTTGTGACATCACCAATGTTATAAGTTTATTATACAGATTTTAATACTTTTCTAGCCTTATATAAATAAACCATATTTGTGTATATATTTATAGGTTTTATACCTTCAAGCTAACATACTATATATTATGCAACTTACTTCTTTCTCTTAACAACGTATCATGGGCATCCCCGTTAATACATTTAAATATGTCACTTTTATTGGTTATATATTATTATAAAATACAAATGTGCCAAAGTTTATTCAACTCCACCCTTATCAAGTGATATTACAAATTGTTCAGTGTGGCAATACTCATGCTTGTAATTATATTTTTATGCTCTAGTGTTTTTTTCAATAATACGCATGTTACACATTTATATGTACTACTTAAAAGATACACTGGAATTACATTTCAAAAGGTTATAGACATGCAAATATTACCAACACTGTGTGATAATGTTTATTTCCTATATTCCCACTGTCACTAAATAATATTCATCTTAAAATTCTTCATACAAGTATTATACATAATTTTTGTTTTAATTTATATTTTCCTGACTCTAAGTAAATGTTGGCAACTTTGTGTGCCCCTTGGCCAACTGCATTTCCTCTTTTTGAACTGTCTGCTCCTGTCTTTTGCTCATATTTTCTTGGGTTATTTATCTTCTTCTTGTTAATTTGTAGGATTTTGAAAATTAAGAGTATGTGTATGTGTGGCAAAAAGATATAATAAGTTGCAAATAAATGCTCTGATTAAATATTTTCTTTTGGTTTTATTTATGGCACCCTTCATCATATAAAAGATTTTTAGTTGCTTAAATCTGTCCATTTCCCTTAAATTTCTGATTAAAAATGTTCTCCTATAGTTTTAATCTTTTTGTTTTTAAAATTAAAATTGTTTTTATTGACCTGAAATTGATTTTTGTCTTAATGTGAGATAGAACTTTATTTTCATACAGAATGAATAACCAAGTGGTATTTTTGAAATTACCTACCCTTGAGAGATATCTGAGAATTTGAAATGCCATGTTTGTCATTTATTAAGTAGCCATATTTACTTGGATATATTTCTAGATACTCTGTTTCACTTCACTTATTTTCTTATTCCAGAAGATAGAAAAATCTGGAGAGTGTCACAATTTTTTAGAGCTAGCACTTGTCTAATACCAAAGTGAGGAAGAAAACTAGAGCCAATTTCACTCAGGAATATAAATTCAAAAGTATGAAATAAAATATTAGCGATTCGAATGGAGTAGAGTGTTAAGGTAATAATACAATTGGAACAAGGAAGTTTACACCAGAAATACAAATATAGGTCCACAGGACAGAAACCTGTTAATTTTATTCCTGAGCTGAATTCAAGTGGTAAAGCTATTATACCAAAAGACTGCATATGGATTTCATACCATAGGGTAGCCAATCTTTAGAAGCACTTAAAGGGACCAAGGAAGATCCTTCTTAGACATTTCTTTTATGCCAGAAACTGTCATAACACCAAATTTCATAAAACATCAAAGATGCTAAAGGCCTTCCTCTAAAATAAAAATTAAGACAGGATGTCCAATATGAGCATTATAATTCAACACCGTTTCAGAGATATCAGATAATAAAACAAGGCAGGAACAAAGAAAATTTTAATTGTTTGCAGATGATATGATACATACTTAAAAATCAAATAAGAACCATAAGTGGTGTCTCTCTAACTGCAAAAAAATAAAGTAAAAAGGAAAACAAAAGTTAACATTACAAAAGAACTATTTGGATAAGGAAGTTTAGTGAGCTAGTATACATATTCAAAAGTCAATATATTTTCAAAAATATCAGCAATGAACAGTAAGAAAAATAATTTGTTTTAAAAAAATTCTCACATTTGCGGGTGCCTGGGTGGCTCAGTCGGTTAAATGTCTGCCTTTGGCTCAGGTCATGATCTCAGGCCCTGGGATAGGGTCCTGCATCGGGGTCCCTGCTCAATGGGGGGGTCTGCTTCTTCCTCTACCCTTCCACCCTGCTCATGATCTCTCTTTCTCTCATGCGGTGCTTTCCCTATCTCAAATAAATAAATAAAATCTTTAAAAAAATTCTCACATTTGCAACAAAAGTATAAAGTACTACAAAGAAATAAATTTATAAACTATAAAGAAATAAATTTAACAACAAGTTAAAGACCTTTATATAAAAGTGCAGTATTTCAGGGAAAAAAAACTCAGGAAGAACTGGTTAAATAGTCCCAGTTATGAATTCAATATCATAAACGTTTCAAATCCTTACCTAAGTTAACACCTATTTACATATTTACGTAAGAACTTTTGCAGACCTTGTCTCACCGGTTCTGATATTTTTTGTGTAAAAAATGATTTGCCAACTCTTTTTTAAACTGTGATGCCCTACCAGATATGAAAACTTCCTCTAAGGTGACTGTAAACAAAATATTATGGTGCTGATGTCACATTTATTACTTTTATCAGTAAATATGAAAATAGTACACCCAGATATCCTGATGTTATCTGGACCTGTACTTTTTCCTTTTTTTTAACTCCTTAGAAGGCAGTAAGTTAATGTGAACTTTGGGGAAAAAATACTGAATTGGAAAAAAAAAAAGACCCGTAAATTAATGGCAAAAGACTTGGACTGAAGTGTATAATATAAAGCATGTATGATTAATACAGATTGATATTAATACGCATGCTAATAAAGCTAGCTTACATTCATGCACATGTGTTTAAGAGCTAAGAAAGGGTTTTGCTATGGAATGTAGCTTTAATTAAATCCTAAATGGGATACACCATTTTCTCTCAGGATTCAGTTTGATTGACCTGTGCTGAATTTTCCCACTGCATTTTCTGTAAAAGAAGGACTAGCTTCATTTATTCACTCCAGAAGCATCTTCTAAGTAGCTGCCCTAAAGCATCCTAGGTTTGGTTAGAAGAAGCAGCAGTTTTGTAGGTCTCTCTTTACCATATGAATGCAAGCAAATGCTAGAATAACAGATTTTTATCATAGCTGCAGGGATTTACCATGAACTATTTTCATAGTTAGTACTGAAAAAATGTATCTCTCTCTCTTTTTCTAAAGATTTTATTGATTTATTTGTGAAGGAGAGAGACAGAGAGAGAAACAGCGAGAAAGAGTAAGAGCAGGGGACAAGGGAGAGGGAGAAGCAGGGAGCCCAAAGCGGGGCTTGATCCCAGGACCCCGGGATCATGACCTGAGCCAAAGGCAGACACTTGGCTGACTGAGCCACCCAGGCGCCCCGAAAATTTATCTCTTAAAATAGAAACTCTGTTATCCAAAATTCTCCCATCCTATGGCCTTGCCAACAACTCAGTCTAGGTAAACAAAATAAAATCAAATCTTTCCATTAAGAACACAGAAATGCTCCTCAATGTGAGGATTTTAAGGGATGTAAAAGCAAAAGCAAAGAAAGTCCAAAACCTGAAGAGTCACCAGATAATGAAAAATTGATTAGCAGGAAAATGCAAAGAATCTACAGGTGATGCCTGCTGAAAGACATCAATCAATCATAGCATCTGGAATTCTCTACTGAAAAATAGAGGAAGACAATAGTAATAGGAAGTTGTATTGAGCACCACCAGGGGAAAACAAAACTTTATAAAGGACTAGAAGCACACATTTACCTCTTTCACCAGTAAATTTTCTGCTTTGTGCTCTGCATCTTCAGGTACCGTGGAGTACAATGTCCGGATATCCCAAGACACCGTGGCCGTCTGGGAAGAACGATAAAAAGAAATTATGTTCTTCAACTTAGAAGCATTGAGCAGCCCACCATACCAAAAAAAAAAAAAAAAAAAAAATGCCTTAGATCTTAGCATCTAACAGTAAAAGAAGACAGAGAAACTTTCATTCTCTAGGAGAGAAGAGGCAACTCTCTGACAGCTCACCAATGTTACTCTCCATCAGTGAAGTTCATCATCTGAGGCTGTTTCATTTCGCTGCAGAAGACAACACTTGGGCCATCTATATGTTTAGACTAGCTTACTTCTATTCTATTTTTTGTTATTGTGCTCCTAAAATAAATTTGAGGTGAAGGAGAAAACTTACAAAAGCATCATGATTTTAATCATATTGTAAATAATTTCTTGAAGATCCACAAGGTAAAGTTAATCCTTTTTAGAAGCTCTGAGTGTATGTGTGTGTGTGTGCGTGCGTGCGTGTGTGTGTGTGTGTGTGTGTGTGCACAGCCACAATTTTAGGGGTGGGAGGAAAGCAAAGGAGTTCAGTAAACCTGGATCTTGAAGAAAAAAATAACTTACGCTTTTGGTGTCATTACTTCTGTTAAAATAAACAAAATGTTTTCAACTTCAGTGCTCAACAAACAACTCTGCGTTAAATGAATAGATGTAAGTTAAAAGTATAAAAGATCTAAAATCTTTAGAAAAGATTCTAAAACAGAATTTCATAGATTGTTTCTTATTTGACAT
Organism: Zalophus californianus; assembly: GCF_009762305.2. NCBI lineage: Eukaryota > Metazoa > Chordata > Mammalia > Carnivora > Otariidae > Zalophus > Zalophus californianus. The sequence goes on from NC_045597.1 coordinate 181,662,498, forward strand.
AGAGTCTTCAGTTCCATCAAGCTGGGGGGAGTGTGGGACACCCTAAAAACGGTAGCTTTCCCTCACCAGCCCTCAGCTTTCTTAATCTGTACTACTTGGTGGCTCCAGGGGCCCTGGGGTGATGAGTCCGTTAACATACATGGCACCAACATTTGGGGTCTTTTCCTTTGCATATCCCCAAATCCACAAATGATTCATTAGAGTTTCTAAAGCACAAACTAAAGTTCATTTGAATTGTTCTAGATGAAGGACACTTTTTCTCGACTAATTAAGGAAATAGATGAGAATCTCAAAACCCCTTCTAAGTTTTGGAGAAGATGGATAGGGAAGGGGCTGAGGGCATTTGGTCTTCTGAGGTCACAGAGCTGGGACAAGATCACCACCAACAGCAGCATCAGACTTTTTCTTTCAGTTCGAGACTCATGTTTTCTTCAAATTGCCTTTTTGCTTCACTCTTGATATAAGCTCCCTGAGGCAAGAACCTGGGTCTCTTTCGTTCCTTACTATAACCTCAGTGTCTAGTTGGGTATTTAAATATTTGTTAAGTGTGTTGAGTGTGTGTGAGTATGGATATGTGGGTTCTATGCGTGCGTGCGTGTGTGTGTGTGTCTGCATAAGCATACATGATTAGGTATATTGCAGGAGTGTCTGTGAGTATGTGTGCGTGGGTATGTGATGATGCACGATGGTGTGTGTGTAAGTATGTGTAGTGTAAGTGTGTGTGTGGTATGTGTGAGCACGTGTGTGTGTGTGTGCGTGCACGCACATGTGTGCGCCTGCATGTGCATATTTTGGAGCATGGGGTTTAGATACTGTGAAAGAGGAAGAATGTCATGTGACTGACAAAATCAGAGGATAAAACATAATGAGAAAACTAAGTTCTAGATACATCATATGTATGTATAAAAATAATGAGAAAACTAAGTTCTAGATATATCATTTGGATGTATAGATACATCATATGATAAAAATCAATGCCCATCCTAAAACGCAGCTGTAGACTGAGTTCCCTTGATCCGTGGATTTCACTGCAGTTCTATGAACACAGTCTGGAAGTGCTACAAGGCCATGGCTATCAATGCAAGTCAAGTGTAGATAGACCTACGTCAAGTATGATAGGACCAATTTAGGACATATTATTTAGATTTTACATTTTTGATTCCTTTTGAATTGCCTCTTTCAGCTTGCTTCTTTTATGTTGTACACTCTGTTAGAAGATGAACAGTTATAAACTCTATTGAAAGTGTGAAGTAAAAGATTAAAATCCATGCTAAAATTGAATTTTGGAGATTCTTCTTGGATTTCAATTATCTGGGGAGAATTTGTTTCCTGTCTGGATAGATAATTCTCAGATACACAGTGTCAACCTGCTTGGTGTTTCCAGGGAACATCACATATTATAATCTACTGGCAAGATTAGGGATTTTTTCTTATTAAAACAGTTTTATATATTTCAGCCATTATTTTATAATACATTTTTATATAAAAATATCATTCCTCTTTCTCATTATCCTGTGCAGTCTCCTATTATTTCCTTGCTTTTAAAAAATAATAGTTGCTCTAAAATACTCTACGTCTGATGGAGAGTAGAGTAGCATGACTCAAATGTAAACTTCTTCAGTAGCTATACCTAGTGCTCCACTAAGATCATGGCTCTGTGGTATAATACCATCAGTTGAAGACTGAGTTGGTTTAAGAAATTTTTTTTTTCCTTAATGGTAAGCTTCCGGTATCTGGACTCAGGTTTCCAGTAATAATAATCACATAGCCACTTGATTCATGAATGTCATACAGTAAAATTAGAGCCCCAAATGCATAATACATATGCAATGTATGAGATTGGAAATTCATTCAGGTTGGAGCTTATAAAAACGAATTGTGTGTATAACCACGTGTATAATGGCTAGGGGTGATTCCTGGTGACCTCTGGTTATGAAATGATGTTGACTCTTAAAATAAGACAACTGAGTCTGAATCACCCTCATGTAACCATGTGATAAATCTAAAACATTATTTTACAAGTTGCATTATTTCCCATTTGCACATAATACACAAGGCACAAGAAAAGGCATACATGTATAATGAATGCCTATGACATGCTACTGATCTCAGTTGTATTTTGCTGTGCTACTGGAGAATTTGGTTGAAAAAGCAGAAGGCCTCCATAAAGTTTCAACTTTAAGAATTGTGATCCTTCCACTCATGTTTTCTTTCTTCAATGTGTCTCCACTGAAGCAAAGATAAATTGATCAAATAAGAAGAGAAGTATGCAGTCAGTCATATTTGTTACGGGTATTAATATGGTTACGAAGAACTTCTTTTCTGAGAATTCGATGCTTTCAGACCACTAGAAATTGCCTTGGCCACAGCAGACTTCCTGTTCTCTTTTACAAACCTTCTGGTCGACAATTAGTAGAGCTCAGTTGCATGAAACAGATCCGAGACAGCACTGGAACTCGGCCAAGCTCCTCTTTAGGGGGTAGAATTTTATAAGGGGCCTACTGTCCAGAGATTAGGCATTTGGAAATAAAAACTGTCATTCTATTTATGAAACGAACCATGCAGGCCTGTGTTTGCAATTTCAGGTCCATGATACTCAGACATCTTAAACTACTGCCCTGTCACTTTCTGGTTCCTTCCACCCTTTTGTGGGTAGTCTCTGTGGCTTTGACACAGCCACCATTCTGCTGGCTGAAGTGACCACAGAAGACTTCATTCCAAGCACATCACAGCCATTTCTCAATTGGCCAAAGGCCACTGGTCGAAGTCTTAAGAAAAGGGCTGCTTTTCCTATCCCCGGGGCTGAGCAAAAGCCTCCTTTGACAGTACTGTAGATCTCAACTGCTTAAAAAGAAGGACAAAAATGATGGTGTTTATAGTCATCAATCAGTCTGAAGCTGGAGAATTCAACAAGCCTTATAGTTAAGACTATTAACAAATATTTTGTGGATCAATTCCAACCTAAGCATGTGTTTAAAAGTGGTCTTCACCAAATTTTTCAGGTTAAGACACTGATGTGGCCTTATATTCTAGTAGAGTAGACACTTAACACTGCATTAATTGCTTGAAAAACACTTTTTATCACATTCCGAAAAGTACTGTTGTGATTTTGTTTTATTTTTTTAAGTACACGAGAATATCACTTTAATACCTTCGTTGTGCTTACCCTCTCAATAATTTCCTCTTTATGCATTCATTCATTTATTATTATTTTTTTTAAATTTGAGGTAGTTGATGCATAATGTCACATTAGTTTCAGGCGTATAATATAGTGATTTGACAACTCTATATGTTATGCTATGCTCACCATAGCTACCATTTGTCACCATACCACACTATTACAATACCATTGATTATATTCCCTATGCTGTATCTTTTATCTCTGTTAACTTATTCACTGTGCTTTAAGCGGAAGGTCCTTCTTGTTTTGCTGAACTTAAAGTGTACAGGAAATGCACAAAAATTGAGCAGTTGACCATAATTGGACAGTTGTCATCATCCATCCAAGTCAAGCACTGGGACTTATCTATCACAGTATTTAAGAAGATAAGTAGGGGGCACCTGGGTGGCACAGTTGGCTAATTGTCTAACTCTTGATTTCGGCTCAGGTCATGATCCCAGGGTTGTGAGATCAGCCCTGTGTGGAGCCCCATGTTGGGCTCCACGCTCAGTGCGAAGTCTGTTTAAGACTCTCTCCCCTCTGCCCCTCCACCCTGCTCTCTCTCTCTCTCAAATAAATAAGTAAAATAAAGTAAAATAAAATAAGAATATAAGTAGGGAAGTTCGGGGACGTGGTTTAAGGTTTTTTACTCTTGGATTGGTAAACCACTGAGCAAGTCATTTCATTTTTTTTTTTTTTTTTGTGATTCATTTTCTAGGCTTCAAAATGTGTCTCGCCTCCTCTAAAGAGGATACATTTTACATATGGGGAAATGTGAACATTCATAGAGCACAGTGCTCCAACAATATACTTATTGCACCTTCCCTTGGCAAGTGCTCAGAGGCTGTGGTCTTAGCTCACTTTCCAGGGAGGCACAGAGAAGAAGCCTGCTCGGTGTGAGGCCTGTGGACATGGCCCCGTGACGAGCAATGGCCTAAGACACCAGCCAACCCGCTTACATCCAGCCTGCCCCACATCTTTCCATATGGCTGCTCACATTCCTTCTTCCACGCTGGGCTCATTCCTGCACGAGCCTTACCCATGCTCCTCCTCCTCTCAGAAAAGTTCTTGCCTTTCCCTGTTCTTTCCTAACCTCAGGCTTAGTATAGGTACCAGCTCCTTTTGAAAATCTTTTCTAATTCATCCAACGTACATTTTCTCTTCTCTGAACTGTGAAATGTACTGTCTGTATCATACATGAAGTCTGCAGCTTCACTCTGGAATATTTTAGATCCAAAAGCTCTGCTAGTGATTAATTCAGTGTGTGTGTATAATTAATTCAGTGTATGCATTGCTGGTATATAAGGAAGCCACATTAGATCCTCTTTGGGAATAAAAGATAACAATAAATGAAATGTTTTCCCATGTTCTTGTTTCTTTGGTATACTTCTTTATTCCTTTTAAAGAATGAAGTACTTGAATATAGACACGTATTATGATTTTTTTGCACCCTATCTCTGACCATCTATATTACCCTTATCTTAATGCCTAGAAAAATCCCTTCTTAAAAAATAACAGTGCTATTAGGACACAATTGACATGCCATAAAGTTCACCCTTTAAAAGTGTAGAATTCAGTGGTTTTATATATATTCACAGGGTAGTGCAACCATCATCATTTTTTGACTTTAGAATATTTTCATCATGCCCAAAAGAAACTCCATATTTACTAGCAGTTACTTCCTGTTCTTCTTTCTTCTGAGGCTTTGGCAACTGCTGACTTCCTATCTATGGATTTGCCTATTCTGGACATTTCAGTTGGGATCATACCATATGTGGTCTTCTGTGACTGGCTTCTTGAGTTTAGCATAGTGGTTTCAGGTTTCGTCCATGTTGTAGTATGAATCAGTATTTCATTCTTTTTTTTTATGACTGAATAATATTCCATCATGTGGATAGACCACATTATATTTATTCATTCATCATTTGATGGACATTTGCACTGTTGGTCTCTTACAAATAATGCTGCTATGAATATTTATGTACCGGCCTTTATGTACACTTTTTGTGTCTCTATGTTCCTAGTTCGATCAAGCCCAGAGAAGTCCCCACATATTCTTACTCAACTGAAATAAGCACTCTAGAATTCTTCACTACCATATCAATTTTCTGATGGTATCGATTGTGGGATTCAAGGAGTTAATATTGCCCCTAATTGTACATCTTATTTTTCTAAGAAGCAGCTGACCATAAGCATGCTGTGTAGACAGAAACGCAAATAGCAAGTCAAGGTACTCGTGTTTGATTTCTGTCCTCACAGATACTCCACATCCTTGAACAAGAGCCTTTGCAAATCTCAGCCTCATTAGCTTAAACGAGAGGAATATTAGAACTCAGAAATAACCTAGTTTGACAAAGACTATCACTTAGCTTTTACATTGCAATTACAATGTTCTTGCATGAACACTGTGGGCCACTTAAAGCCTACTTTTCAGGCTCAGAAGCCAAGGACTAAAAAGAGGTTGAGAGTTCTATAAAATGTTAGGTAAAGCAAGAAGAAGAAACAAACAAACAAACAAACAAACAAAAAACCAAAACACAAATGACTCAGAACCTTTCTGCTTTTCAATTTAAAAGATATTGAGGTCTTTCTGCTTCCTCTCACCAAAATGACCCACGCAGTTGAGTCTGGAAGTCCCCATATACCAGTTGCTTTTTATAGCTAAAAACATACTGTGGAAAGAACAAGCCAGTGGTATGTTAAGAATTCACGATCCACTCAGTAATAATAATGAGCCAATGAAAACTGCAGGATACACTGGGGAACCCGGAGACACTAATTCTGAATGACTGAGATGAAGAGGGGATTTGAGAAGATTGTGTAACTCTTCAGGCAGGCCATTTCCCATAAGCAACATGGACTTTTGACTTTGGAAAATGGCACTGCCTGGTGTCAAAAGCATAACCTTTCACGTGTAAGCACTGCTTCTTGTTCATACTGGTGCCGTTGATATATGCAGCTTAACTCACAGAAGGTAAGCCATAGAGCTGAGTTGAAATAGAGCAGTTTTGCTGGCACAGGCCGGCTTGAAATACAGGTGATTGGGTGGTCTTCTGCAGCGTGCTAGCTGGCAGACCTCTGAACTTTCTTATTTAAGGTTTTGTAAGTCCAGTGGTGATTCCACGTCAGGCTTTCTGTATCTGTTATTCAGCAGGAAACTCATTTCTGGCTTTCTTATTTTTTGTTCTGCTGGTTTTTTTTTTAATCAGTCTCTTCTCAAACTGAACCACTCAACACTATGATTCAGTGTGTCCTTGAAACTGTTCTTTAGTTCTTGTTTTTCCTTCCTTACTCTCCTTGCCTATTTTATGAAGCCACAATTTGGTGACTAACTTCCTTACTTTTTTGTCCTAAGTTTCTATTTCTAACTGCTTCAAAAAGAAAGATGAGAAAAGCAAGAGTTGCAAATACAATGAGTGAAGTAGCACACGTTTTAGAAATGAATGAGTTAAGAATTGCATCTAGACTCCTTATTCTTAGGGATTCATTATGATGCAAGTGGTCCCGAAGATGGTACTGCCTGCTCCCAGGACCCACGCACTGGATGTGCCAAGACAATGGAAAATGCTTCCACCCCAGCTCCTTAACCAGGAAGAAGACGATTGTAACTCAGTGTTCCATAATCTTCACTGAAAGCCCACAAGCCTGACGTTGCGTTGGGTACTTGAAATACAGATGCAAAGTGATTTCTCCCATGTCTAGTAACAGTAAGCAGGTACATTAAGGATTATAGAGAGGAAATCAGTCTTTGTTGAGCTCCTTAGCCAGAACAGCTGAATGAGCTTCTGGAGAAGGGGGATCGTGATCTTAGTGCTGTTTCCTATTTTTAAATTTTTAAATTTTAAAAAAATTTTAAATTATTTATTTCTTTTTTTTATTAGTGCTGTTTTCTTAAGGTGGTATGTTGGGTTGTGTCAAAGAGGAAAGTATCGTATTAATGATCACTTTCCTCCTCATCAAGCAAAACCAATTACTTCATTCTCTTTATACTTAAATTTCACTTTGGAATGGACTTTTCATTCCTAAAGGTACTCAAAGGATTAAAGTTATGTTCTAAAATAATAACCTACATGTTTCTGAAAGATAATTCAGGAAATAAGTGTTCATTTTTCCACCTGCCTTGTGCCAAGTGCCACTCTAGTGTCTGGGGGGGCCTCCCAATGATCAAAACGGAACACAACCCCGCCCTGCTCAAGGGTACACCCTCATGGTGAAGAACGAGTGACAGAGGAGAGAAAAAGCAAACTGAGGTCTTTCTAGGTAGTGACAGGGCTAGAAAGAGAAGAAAACAGGGTGGGGTCATAGAGGGACACAGCATGGTTGGAGTCATGGATGCTTCTTTGGAGAGGGAGCATTTGAACTGAATTATGAATGAAAAACAGGGACCTGTTGTGCAAGAGAGCAGACTGGTCCTGACAGAGGGGACGAGCTTGGCAAATTCAGGGAACCAGAGAGAATGTTAGGTATCCATGCAATGACCAAGAGAAACAGGGCAAGGAGATAAAGGCTCTGAGGTCATGCAGAACCAGGTGATGGGGACAATGGCAAGAAGCTGGTTTTGACACCAAAGACAACGGGCAACCACTGAAAAGTTTTAACTAGAGCTGTAGCATTCATTGTCTGATTTGTATTTCTAAAGTTTCTTTTAAATGAGGGCAAAGAAGGAAGCAAGAAGACTGGTTAAAGGCTACTTTTGGGGATCTAGGCAAAAAAAGATGTGGTGGTTTGGGTCAGCAGGGTGAATAGGGAGAAACACTGCAGGAATCCTGTCTTGGTAAAAAATAATCTCCCTTAAGGTGTATCAAATGGCAGTTGAAGCCCCTGTTTCTTGATATGTCTTAACCATAAGAAGCCAGGATTCTTAATCGACTTTATTTTTCATCCCTATTAGGGCACACACTCCTTAAATACAGGGCTTTTGTTTTTTTCGTTGGCCTCACTTGTCTGGGAAGTGCTGTTCTATATTCAGCACCTCGTGGGTGCTGAATAAATATTGATTAAACAAACTCAGTAATGAATCATGTCTGCCTCAAGTGGGGTTGCTTGGTAACATGGAAACATGGAAGTGAGTTGGATTCTCTCATCCGTAGGGCACAACCAGGCTCGGGGCGTTTGGAGGGAGGGTGGGAGGTTTGGAGCTGCTCCCCTCCTTCCATTCTGTGATGCCCCGGGGATGGGGTGGTCACTCTATTGTCATTTCCCACTGGGTGAGCAGAGACTGTCCACCCACATCCCAGAGAATCCTTACCCATTGCTCAAAAATGAGCCTGGGAAATGATACTCTAGCCAGGAGAACAGGGGGCTTCCTGTTGGTGAGCAACACCCATGACAGGAGACATGGGCTGTGGATGTAGCAGACAGTGGCAGAGGGTGTTTAAGGAAGGGTCTTTACTCCACACAGAGGGAGATGAAAAACCCCCAAAATGAACCCAGTGTCATTCGTGATGGCAGGGCTGCCCCACCTTTTTCTGTAAAGGGTCAGACTGTAAATATTTTAGAGCCCTCCATCTCTGCTGCATTCCTGTGGTGTGTCATGAAAGCAGCCACAGACAGCAGGTAAAGGAATGGGCATCACTGTGTTCAAATAAAACTTTATTTGTAGATACCAAAACCTGATTTCGTATAATTTTCATGGGTTACAAAATATTCTTTTTTTCCCTTCAATGATTTACCCAGTTCTGTGTAGAAAATAAAACAAGGTAGTATAAAAAAAAACACATAAAAATCATTCTTGGTTCCTGGGACAGATAAAAATAGGCAGCAGACCACCCATGGGCCATGGCTTGTCAACCCTTACTCTGTAGAGGAGAAAAAAGGGAAAACAGTCTATTCAAATTTTGTTCAAAAACTGACAATTTCATGTGGTAATAATATCGAAAGCTTTTTTTTATCACATGTTTGATACACATGACAATTTAGCTGTCTGTATGATATGACACTTTCTGATAATAAGGACTAGGTGGCATCCGATATCTCTTGAGCACCTGCTAATTGGGAGCTACTTTCCCAGCTGGACTCCTAGCTTCCTCCAACACCCTGTTTTATGTTCTCCATGCAGAGGCCAGATGAGTTTTCAATAACATACACCACGTCAGTTTTTCTCCTTCTCGGAACAGTTTGGTGACTTGCCGCTTGCTACTTGTATTTGGAATAAGACGCAAGTGCCTCATCTTGCCCTTGCCAGACCTCATCTCTGACCCCTCTCTCTGTCCAGAGCTGTCCAGGGCCTTTGTGGCAGCTTCCTTCAGCCCGAGACACTCCATCCTTCCTCAGGTTTTAGCATGGTTGGTCTTCCTTGGGAATCCCGAACTTAGTTCAAATGTCACCTCTTTTCTATGACCTGGCCCTGTTTCATATCTTTATTTTCATTATCTTAATTACCTGGTTAATTAGCTTGTTTTCTTATTTTTGCCTGATTCATCTGACTGAAAGGTAAGCTTCATTAAAACCAGGCAGTTCCTGTCTAATCACTGCTGCTTTCTCCCCCAGTCTGAGACTAATGCCTAACGGTCATTAGTATATTTTATATATTTGGTGAATGAATAAAGGAAGGAAATGGTCTGAGGGGTGAGATAAAGTTATATTGAGGGTTGTGCTAGTATTTTACCCATTGGGAATGAAGGTGCCTGTGACAGTGTTAGGGGTTAGGTGGGGGAGGAAGACAATGACCTTGAGATGGACAAGGACTAGATTTTGGAAATACTCTTGAGCAATGCTAAGGTGTTTGCCCTTCATTTTGAAGGCAATGCGGGTGGCCACAGAAGGGTTTTCAGCAAAGCACAGGAGGAAAGAATTCAGTGTATTTACTGGAAAATAAGGAAGTATGTATGCTATCATATGCTCTGTTTACTCCATTAAGGATGGCAAAGGTCCTGGAGTAATCAGACAATCTTTAACTTAAATGATTGTGGAAAGATGCCAAAAAATGAACTCAAATTCAGTGCAACTGTCACATCCCTTCTGCATGCCTCTACTTTCTTCTGGAGCTGGGGGAATTTGGAGTAGCTTTTGTCATATTTCTGGACAATAGTGCTAGAAGAAAAGGTCTCCAAGTTACAAGAATTTTTGCATTGTTTGACAGAAAGAGTCTGTTCATAAAGGTTTACCTTCAGTCTGAAAGAAAGTGAGGATGTGGAAATAAAAAAAAAAATGTGGCTCAACTTATGCTTGCAGTTCAAGCCCTCATGGTCCAACCACGGAAATGACATTTCTGCATGAGATAAACCTCTCTTAAAGTGTGTCAACCAGTAAAGTAGGAGCCATTTAAAAATGTGAAAAACAAATTAGAAGAGTTTCTTTTTTCCTTCCTACGAGTCTATCTCCTCTCTTCCATCGTTCTCTATACTTGGAACAGAAAATGGTGAACTTCCATATACCTTCTTTCTTAATAACCCATGGAGGAAGGTGAAAATAATTCACCTTTAGAAACCAGAAGCCAAAGGTAAGAGAAGAGAAGAGAATAGGAGTGTGAGGCTGTTTGTGGAAGCGTGAGCATGAGGCCTTAGCAACTCAGCAGAGGTTTCCATGGACAGTGGCTACTTCCCAGGGTTACCCTGGAGCGGCCTTTTCATCGGCTTTAAGATACTCATTTATGATGTCTAAGACTACCCCTCTTTTAGGAAAAAACAGAAAAGGTTACCATCTGCCCATTGAGATCTCCGTTTACCCAGATATTTCCTAATAATGTGAAAATGGTTGAGATGACCACAAATGGAATGCTGGAGACACACGGGTGCTCATCAGCCATAATTTTACTGCGTCTGTTTCCAATTCCACAATGAATTGCTTTTTTATTCATTCTTTCTACGACCTTCAGGAGCATTTCACATGCCAGGGAGTACTGTCTTCAGATCATAAATCCTTCCATGAAGATGTGTGGGCCTACATTTCTTTGCCCACAAGCCTCAACAATTCCTTACAAAAGGACAGCCAAGATTAAGGGTGATTTTTAAGAATTGCACGTTCTGTGCCAAGAGATTCCTGCCTCTGCCTTTGGTTGGTTTTGGTTGCTCAGAAGCTTTCAGTTAGAAATGCGCGAGGGAAGAAATGCTCTGTGAGGCTAGGTAAGGCATCAGTTAGAAATGTAGCCATTGGTGGGGACACCGGTACTACCTGGAACCAGGCAGCACCCTGGGCATCTCCTGTCCCAAAAGGCCACTGTGGTACTTTCAGCTGTCAGAGGACGTTGGCCATTCTCTATGGGTGGATGTGGCTTCCCATTGCAGTGACTGTGATGTAGGGTGGCCACAGGAAAGCGTGGTGCACAACCTGAATCTATAAGGGAAGACAGCGACCCAATTTGGGAGGATCTTCTATCACCAGTGAGGCCTTCTCGAACTTAGATGGCTTGGAAAGATAACACTTACTGAAAAGTCGTCACTGGGGAAGAACAGAAGATCTCGAAGGGGATCATTCCGATAGGTCTTTTCAAGTTCTTCAATGACAGTTTCATAATCCAAAGGCTCAAGGAGCCTGGGCTTTTCCTGCTGTGGAAAAAGAAAATATGATATTAACCACCAACACACATAATTTTGTTTCTTCTCAACGCCTGGTTGGATTTCACCTCTTAGCATTACCAAGGCTTTGACATGATGCAGGCCTTCCAATGGAGTCACAGAGACTCCAGGCACTTAGGGCAAAGCCACATAACTATTATTTCCAAATCTGAAATAATATGAGAAGATCTTGAAATACTTCACATCTTGCTCAGTGATTCAAGCTGTTCTCACTGAGCTCCCAAAGCTCATGCTATTCAGCCAAAAACATCCATTGAATCACGTAAACCTTATCCCCGTCAATTTGAAGAAACGTCCTCTGCTTGCTTGCTATAGTATTATGATCATCATCAGTTTTGCTGAATTAGATCCTTCCTTGTGAGGTTTACTTGGCTCTATTTTAAAATGTTGGCTCCCTATTAGCAAGCAAAGTATCACGGGTTGTCTTCGTTGTCACTGAAGCATGGATCCTGTGTCAGGATTAACTGCTTGGCTCTCAGCCTCTTTGACACAACAGAGAGAAGCTGGGTAATTCTCTAACAGAACAGAAAAACGCAACTATTATGGATGCAGTGTGGTGAAAATGGAGAAGAGTCTGGAAAATTAGCCAGATAACAACATGGCTTTAAAATCCTGAAGCCAAGAGGAGAGGCACTTCCCTCGAAGAAATGGCCTATAGCACCAAATGATGAATGTCAGTGGGGAAAAAGGTGTGATTGTCACATTACAGGGTTGATGCATTTACAGCAAACGTGAGAAAAATGGGTCCCCAAATAAAGAACAAAACATTACAAAACAGAAAACCAAGGGCACAGTCTTGAGTTCCCTAGCCCTTTGATAAAGTATTTGTACAACTTAAATGAAAAAGGATGGTTTTTGAGATTATTTGGGGGCTCTCAGAAGCTGGAGTGGTCACCATGAACTCTGGATGCTAAGGGGAATCTCATAAGTGGAAAAAGTTCTTTTTCTCTAGCACGCCAATGACATCAACAGTTTCCTATCGACCTCACCCCTGCCCAGTCTGCAAAGCACAGAAGTTTAGTTTTGATTTCTCAGGCCTTCTTTGGAAGCTCTCTGCTGGTGAGGCCCCAGAAACTTACACCAAAAAATTTTAATAATTTCTAATTGACTCCTCAAAGTAGCAGTCGATATTTTTCCTAAATACAAACAAAACCAAAAATAAGATGTGACACCGTGAACTGCTAACAAGGATTTCCATGCACTTTCGGCATTAAAATGAAACAGAACAAACCCATTTTACAAATGCTTAAGTGAACTAAGACAATGTAAGGTGAATACTCTCTCTGGAGGGGTCCGTCAAGTAAGACTGCCAGATTTAGCAAATAAAAACAGAGGACTCCATGTAATATTTGGAGAAAAGATGTTTAGTTGTCCAGCACAACCTCTTTAGTGAAAGACCTGTGTGAAATGTTCACTAGTTTGCAGAAGACACAGAGACACTATGGCAAGATTTAGGCAATTAAAAAAAAAAGTCCTAGAATTCCTGCCTTTTGACATGATTATTCTATGTAGACTTATTTTAAGTTCCAATTCCCTATTTTCCCAGGCCAATGTTAATCTCAAGGACCACAAATTGATGGCTCAAGAGGCAAATGCAGGCTCCAGATGTTAGATTTGGCTTTATTTTAGTTTATTTTTCGTTGGCTTTCAATGTCTTTAAGTAGCCACGACTCACAGGAGCTCAGCTACGGACCACAGTGTTCCATCTCTAGGATCTCTTACCCTGGAACATCACATACTGCTCCTTCAGACCTTCAAGTCTGAAACATGTGGTTTATTTGGGAACCTCTTTTTTTTTTCTCCTTTTTATATTGTGTTTGTGCATGAAGTGTAGCAAATGAACCATAGATTTGGTTGGTTATGCCCCTTTCCCTCACTGGTTCTCTTGCTTAAGGATGGTGACACCCTTCAGCACTCATACCAACAGCCCATGATGTAACTACTAATATGTTCTCTCTTTTCCCCGTCCTCACGTTGATATGAACAGGATTTTGAGATTAGTGTGTTGCAATTTATGGGTTTAAAAGCAAATGACATAAGATGTTTTAGAGGGCCTTTTCCCATCCTGTTCTCACCATCCTTTTAATTTTATCTGCCTTAGTGGCAAATGTGAGCAGTAATATCAAGCTGGAGACAAGACCTTCGAAGAAGATGTTTCACAGGGGCCCACACTCCACCTAGAATTAGCCCCACCTCAATTAGTACAGTAGGAAAATCAGAGCTTGCAAGTCACAGGGTATTAATAACACCATAGAAAAATTAAATCCCCAACTCTCCTTGATACACTTAATAAAAGGCATAGCCTGTAAACATCTGTTGGAAGGTATATTTTTATTAATTCATTTCGGGCTAGGACATATCAGCCAATCAATGGATGACATTTATTAAACCTTTCCTGTTTAAATGTTGCCCTGAGGTTATTTTGACACAGGGCAGCAGAACCTAGCAGGGATGCCTCAAATAATGCATTAATTTTTTGACTTCTGAGGGATAGCTTAGTAAAGTTATGTCTTTCCAGGGAATGTGTTGGTCAAGGTGCAGCATTCAAGACATCCAGTGTTTCATAATTTTGTGGATATGAGGTTTAAAAGCAAAAATAACAATGACACATTCTGTAGCACCTAGGGCCTGGGATTTGGCGGTGTTTGGCAGGAATGCTTTATGCATCTGTGATGGTGAGGATCCAGGTCATGTGACCAGTAGTTCTCTCTGGAACAAGAGAGCTGTCTGCTCAGTGTTTCAGTCAAAGAGACAGATGTATATGAGCATGGTAGAATCAGTTAATTTCTCACTATGGCTCCTTGCAGAGATGTTGAGTGAAAATGAGAGCTGAGTAGCATTGATTTATAGCTTTAGAACAGTTAGGTTTTCCCTCCTGAATTTAATGTGCCTCTTTCTTTTGGAAATACACCAACTGGGCTAAGGCGTGTGCCAAAATTATCCTGAATTGGATCGGATTTTTATAGTGCTTTTTACTCTTGTTCTCTCTCAAATGACTAATGAATTTCATTAGCTGTTCTAAAATCGCTCCAGGCATGGGAAAAAGCACCCACCAGTACCTGTTATTATGCAGCGGAGCTGTGTTGCTCCATAGTGGTAACAGGCCCTGTTGTTCTCATAAATATTGAGAGATTTGTTTGATCTACTTTCCCAAATCCACAGCTCTCCTCCAATTCAACATCACAGTAGAAGAATGGGCTCCTGTCACAAAAACAAATGCTTTCTTCCCTTCTTCTTATTCTACAACTTCTCAGGGAATGCCAACACAGTATCTAAGCCCTAGAGTTGGTAAACCTGTCATCTTAGTAACAACCCAGGCTGTCAAGAGTCGTTTGATTTGGTTTGAAGGAGCAGATTGTACATGTCTTAGCTAAAGATGCAAATTTTGAGGACATAGTATACTGTTGCAAGGATCTGAATTAATTTCATAATTATAATTCAAAATCAAATGGGTGAAAAAATGACAACTGAGAATCTCGGCATTTGAAAGTGTGTAACAATGACAAGTTAAATGATTAAATTATCAACCTAGACTTTTCTCCAGAATAGAAGTAAAATCTAACTAAGAAATAACCTAGACTACCTAGACTTATTTTAGGGGAGTCCAAAGTAAAAGGGAGAGTGTGATTATAGGTGTTCTATGCTGAGATGAACAGAGAGTGTAACATGTACTCTGGAACCAGAATTCCTGGGGTTCTAGCTCTGGAATTGCCACTTATGGGCTATGGAATATTGGGCATGTTAATTAGAATCTCTGTGCCTTAGTTTCCAATCTGTAAAATGGACATGTCAGTAGGAGCTACACTATAGGATTAAATGAGACAATATATGTTATACTTTTAGAATAGCACCAAACCCACAGTACTAATTCCATAGGTGTTAAGTAAAGTCTGTGAGTTTAAATTTCTACTAGTCATGATTTTAAAGCACTTAAATTGTAAATTTAATGTGTACAAAGAGCAAAGAGGAGGCACTCAATAAATATTTGTTGAGTAAAAAAGTTTTTATCTTTTCATCCAGGAATTCCTTTTTTGAGACTCTATTTTAAAGAAATAACTACACATAGAAGCCAAGATGTATAAAAGGATGTCTTTGCAATATTATCTTCGGAACAAGATGGAGAAAAACTATTGACCTTAATCCAAGAGAGATAAGAGTCAGGCAGGATGGTGGAGGTCATATCCCAAAAGTGAAGATATTAGAGCTGCTGCTAAAAAACATTGGTTCCTCAAAAAGTTAAAAATAGAAATACCCAATGACTCAGCAGTTGCACTATTAGGTATTTATCCAAAGGATACAAACATAGTGATCTAAAGGGGCACATGCACCCCAATGTTTATAGCAGCAATGTCCACAATAGACAAACTATGGAAAGAGCCTAGATACCCATCGACAGATGAATGGATAAAGAAGATGTGGTATATATATACAATGGAAAATTACTCAGCCATCAAAAAGAATGAAATCTTGCCATTTGCAATGATGTGGATAGAACTAGAGGGTATTATGCTAAGCGAAATAAGCCAGTCAGAGAAAGACAAATACTGTATGATTTCACTCACATAAGGAATTTAAAAACAAAACAGATGAACATAAGGGAAGGGAAGGAAAAAGAAGATAAAAACAGAGAGGGAGGCAAACCAGAAGAGACTCTTAACTATAGGGAACAAATTGAGGGTTGCTGGAGGGGGATGGGTAACTGGGTGATGGACATTAAGGAGGGCACTTGATGTAATGAGCACTGGGTGTTGTATGCAACTGATGACTCATTACATTCTACCCTAGAACTAACAGTATACTATATGTTGACTAAATTGAGTTTAAATAAAAAATTTAAGAAAACCAGCAGTTGATATTTTTCAGACTTGTGTGTGGTAGACAGAGGCTTACTGCTGTAGTGGGCTTTGGGAAGGACACTGAAAATAGGATATGGGTTAAAACACACTTATGAATGATTGTGTGATGCCTGCCATGGTTTCCTCCTTGTAACTCCTCACTTCTTTAGTAAAGGGAGTAACAATGTTTTGTATATGATTGGCTTGTTGGGGGAAAATATGAGGAGGCTGGGGTCCATGATCAAGATGTCCAGGATGGCAAGCATGGCTACAGAGGAGAGACAATGACTCTAGATGCACGCATAGTACAATTTGGAAGTTTCAATCCAAAATACTTCTATCTCTAAGAGATAGTGAGGCCTGAAAGACAAGACCAGCTAAAAATGGGAAATAGTAAATCCTTGAGGTTAAGGAATGATTAAGAAATTATGGCGCATCCAAGATGTCCATCGACAGATGAATGGATAAAGAAGATGTGGTATATATACACAATGGAATATTATGCAGCCATCAAAAGGAAGGAGATCTTGCCATTTGCAATGACGTGGATGGAACTGGAGGGTGTTATGCTGAGTGAAATAAGTCAATCAGAGAAAGACATGTATCATATGACCTCACTGATATGAGGAATTCTTAATCTCAGGAACAAACTGAGGGTTGCTGGAGTGGTCGGGGGTGGGAGGGATGGGGTGGCTGGGTGATGGACATTGGGGAAGATATGTGCTATGGTGAGCGCTGTGAATTGTGTAAGACTGTTGAATCACAGATCTGTACTTCTGAAACAAATAACGCAACATATTTTAAGAAAAAAGAAAAAGAAGAAGATAGCAGGAGAGGAAGAATGAAGGGGAGTAAGTCAGAGGGGGAGACGAACCAGGAGAGATGATGGACTCTGAAAAACAAACTGAGGTTTCTGGAGGGGAGGAGGGTGGGGGGATGGGTTAGCCTGGTGATGGGTATTGAGGAGGGCACATTCTGCATGGAGCACTGGGTGTTATGAGCAAACAATGAATCATGGAACAGTACACCAAAACAAATTATGTAATATATGGTGATTAACATAACAATAAAAAATGGCTAAAAAAAAAAGAAATTATGGCGCATCCATTCTAAGAAACAATACGTGGCCATTACAACTGGTGTTTTGGGAAGTTGGTAATAACAAGCAAAATCGCTCATGTATTATTATTAAATAAAAGTGGGAATAAATATTGCACACCAGGATTTAAATTTAAATTTAAACTTAATCTGCACAAGTTCTAAACAATTTAAAGAAAGATTAGAGATATAGATCTAAATATTATCATTTATTATATTTGGATGGGATATGACATTTAGGATTTTGCTATTTTGACTTCTCTCGTTTTCCAAATTTTTCTATAACAAATATGTATTGTTTTTATCATGGTGAAAAAATGAACTTGGTCTTTCAAAACTATCATGCCTCCATGGAAACACCGGAGAATTATTTGATTTTAAAACTGTTTACCCTTTGAAGATCCACCAGAGAGGAAACGTAAAAAAAACCACAGTGGGGACATTACATGGAAGTTCAACCAGGAACAGCTTCAAGTAATTAAAAAAAAGATATATAAAACACTGGGGAAAGAAGACTGGGGAAAATAATTACAGATTATGTATGTGGTCCTAGAATCTAATGTCAGCAAAAAAGAGAAGAATAATTAGCAATGTATTAACTAAAGTATTCTGAGCTCTGTAGGGAAACACAGACATCCGCTGTTACTTAAACACCTCTGTGCATTGGTCATTGTGGCAAAAGATTAGAAGTCAGAATCTCTAGTTGGAGGGTCACAGCATTTTATCTACCAGCTATGTAACTGGGACAAGGTTTTTAAGTTGCACCTGAGTGAGGTTGATTTAAATGAGTCAAAGGGCAACTTTCTGTTTGTGGCAGTGTTATTACAAAGATCAGGGCGATGAAGTATGAGGGGGTATTAAGTGAACCACAAAATACCAGACAAATATAGATTTGTCTTTATTTGAAAAGGAGTGAAAATTACCCCACATGTTTTACTCAAAAGCGTATACCAAAACCAAGTCAAATCAACCAACCAATTAAACTCATTACACTAAATTTATCTTCATGTATCAGAAACTGTGGTACATGTTTCTATATTTATTATCTAAATTTCCTTAAAAAAAGACTTAATATCTAGTGATTCTGTGGAAGCAATGGAAATAATAACATAAGGAAAACACTGACATTTTTTAATAAAAGAGCAGTGTCTCTTCTGTGAATCGCCTGAAGTCTGGCTGCTCTACCCCCCCAAATAAACAAAAAAGGAAATCTACCTAATCACATATATCAGCAAATGAAGGTAACTTTGAAATTCTACCTTTTATTTTCTTTGAGAGAAAGCCTAGAAAATATTTTCAGGTACTTATACTTCTAGATTTAAAAAAAAAGGATTAAATTTAAGATGAGTTTAGTATTCAACTCATTGGCTTTGCAAATATAAATAGCTAGAGAACAATCAGGGTATAGATATAGAATTTCTGTAGCTCTAAGCTACATTCTTGCAGGTCCAGCTCCTAGGCACTGGGAGTAAATAGGATCGCTAAATACTAATCAGGGAAAGGGGTTGATGGGATGAAGAATGGAGAACCATTGTGACAGTAAATTCTTCATTTTGGGAGGCCACATATTTGTGTTCTAAATTTTAAGTGTAATTAAGGAGCTAGGCCTTGGTTACTCACTGCTGGGGTCACTCTAGTTTGTTGTTCTGAACTAGTACTATTCCCTTGGTTCTCCTTTTCAAAAAAATCCAATCTTTCCAGGAAACACTATTATGAAAAAAGCATCGCCCCTGCCTTTGAGAACTTTTACATTCTTCTGTGACATGCATACCCTCTGTGCTGGTAGTTGAGACATTCTCAATCTTCCTCAGTCAGCCGTGTCCTTTCCAGATATCTGAACATTTATTCTAATTTGAATATTCATGATAGAATTAACTTACATCTGAGTGCCTTCTTCAGTTTACAAAACCATTCATTTTGGCTAATGATCCAGGAGAACAAACAAGTAAAAATTGGTATTTGCTTCCGGACCAATACAGTAGACTCTATCAAGGCATGACATGCCAATTATTTAAACATCCCCATCATATCTTGGCATACAGACAAGCAAAAAGCTAACAGTGAAGATCCACAGGGTTTTTAGAGAAACCCTAAAAAGAATTCCAATCACAAGACCTCCAAAACAAATTAGAAACAACACAGCTGTTAACTAATTTAAGTGTTATCAAGATAACTGATTAAATTTCTTAGAGGAAATAAAAATACAAATGACACATGGATTCTTGAGACCTTAACTTAATCCAGGACCCTTTGGCCTTAGTGCAATTGGAACGGAACCAACTTCCACACCATTTGGGTTTAGAATAAATGAGAAAATTGGAGAGAGCTCACACAGCTGTATCCATGGCCACAGCTGTCAGCCAGTGGTCGTGTGACAGATTTAATTCAGCCTTTCATCAAAGGGAGTTTCACTGGACAACCTCTCAAATGTCTGAGCTTCAGAAAACAAGACTAGCTTTCATTACCAAAAAGGAAATGATTAAGGAAGGAATAAGCCATCTTACGCTGACCCTTTAACCTTCTCTCTGTCTTGAAGTACACAGTTTCATGAGAATGGAAAAACACTAGCTAAATCAAAGTTAAGAACTGTACAGCTGGGCAGGCTCAGATTAAGCTGAATTTGGAAATGGTTCCCTTGGTAACAAAAACGGACATAGATCTCAGAAGAAATCAACCAGTAGTAACTCTTTCAATGTCTTAGTCCATTTCAGTGAAATGAAGCAGGTTAAAGTTGGTAAATTATAAAGCCCTTTGCAAATATAAAGAAAGATAAATCATCATATTCAACACAAACATTATAGTTAGAAAAATCAGAATATTCCATTTTGTTAACCCTTATTGTCATTAGGAAAACCAAGCACACCAGTGAGCTTTCTAGAATCTCTGGTGTAAGGTGTACTTTCAAACTGAATTCAGACTTTTTCAGTCTCATTTTCTTTTTAAGGAAATTTGACCATATATACCTCTTAGCAGCCCAACAAAATTCTCACATTTTTGTATAGCAAATGGTAGTAAAAAAATAAGAGTGGTTGCTTTTCCATCTAACACTGGTGCTTATAAAGAAGTAGAAAATGTCCAAGAAGATCTGAATCAAATTTAATTACATGTCTCATTTAGTTTTCTAGAAACACTTGAAAGATAATAAATATCATTAAAAATACATCACAACCCAATTACAAGTCTGCCTGATAGCAGAGAAATTAATGCCTTAGAGCCAACAGCTGGGAATTTTAGATTAATTTATATGAAATCTGTGATGAAAGCTGTCATTGGCTTAACCTTTAACACTATTTTAGTATGTTAACCGTCACACAAATGAACTTTCAGGATGAGTGTGAGGAGTGTGTGTGTATGTGTGTGTGTGCAATAAACACATACATGCTACACACACAAGAACATAAATAGTTCTGTCAACAACATGCATCCAATGTGTTCAATAAATCTCTCCATAATGACAGTCAGCTCCTTCTTTTATTTCCTTTCTTACTTTTGGCTACTTGAGATTGAATGTGTATAGCGGGCGTTTGTTGTTTTTTGGCCCAGGCAACACCGCCCTGTTTTCTTTTTGTATTAGAAGTTTATTTGCCTCTGTGGACTTCTCTCCCCATCCCCAATAGGGACAGTCTTGGTGAGTCTCAGTGTCTGCAACTAATGGACAGTCGTGTGGGACTCTGGCCTCTTTCTTCTCAAGATTCAGAATGCTGGGGGGAAGTGTTGAGTGGGCCTCGCTAGGATCACATGCCCTGGACCATCAGCTAAGCAGGACCCTTTTAATTATCAGACTCACCCAGGACCATGATAAGTAGTTAACACTTTTCCTCACTGAATATCCCTATGAAGCCTAGGAGAGATCATTATTGCTTTATTTTACAGACCCAGAAACTTGGATTCTGGGGACTTCCTCAGCAACTGATATCTCAACCCAGCTCAGTGTGAAAAACCTCTGGTCCTCCCCACTCCACCAGCCAAGGTCATGGCGTTGCAGGAATAGAAAACAGAAAATCCACCAAGCAACTCCCCACCCCACCCCCTCCCCCTCCGCAGGGAAGCTGCTGAAACGTTTGGAGTACTAATTCTGTTCCCTTTGTGAGTTTTTGCAGTGAAGGATATTTGGAGGCTGGTCTGAGGTCACTGGGCACCTCATGGAGGGCAGTGATGGCAAAAGAGGACCAATATATATATATATATATATATATATATATATATAAGTGGGTAAGGAGGACGAAGAAAAGGAAATTAAAGGTATATTAAGTAAATGTACATTGACTAATGACTGTGTCAAAAACCACAAGGGAAATTGCCACTAATTGGGGGAATCTCTACATTCACAAAGATTTGTGCCATTACCACCAACTGGGAAATAAAAAGCTATTGGGATAATGGTGTTACTCGTGCATAGCCCTCCCTGACAAATGGTCCACCTCCTGCTCAGATGTAATAAAGGGCATCGCCATGAAGTTGACTCTACCACATTGGCAGTTCTCCTCCACCTTGCTTTCCTCCTGGCTTAACTCTTCTCCTTCTCTTGGGAGTTGGTCTTGAGACAAGTAAGCTCATTCTCGCTTAAGTCGCAAGCACCTCTCCTGAGTCCATTTAAAAGCATCTTCTCCGCAGCTACCTGGCACATGAGCTGGTGGCTCCCTCTTGCTACACTGAGTCCTCTGCCTAGATTCTTGGGTCAGATCAAGTTTCAATTTACACTTCTCTATTTCCATGGTCAGACTGAATTCAGATCCACCCCCCTCCCATTACTTCAGTCTCTTTTTGCTTTCTCCAAACATCCATTTAGAGCTCTCAGAGCTGCTTTCCATTGTTTGAACCCGGAATCTGGTCCCATTTCATTGTTACCTGCACCCATAATCCTGGGACCCTTGCCTGTGCTTCCTTTCAGCTAATTGGCTCATTATGAAATAGCTCAAATAGATAATTGTGAATGTTTGTATAACACGAGGGGTAGCAGTAAGAAGGCAGGACCGATGACCAGGGAGAAAGGCTGTTCAGAAATGTGGAAGAATAGATTAAAAATGCACTTAAAAGACAATAGCACAATATATTTTATAAAATGATGTGTGTGATGTTAAAGATGTTTAGGTTAGATTCTCTTTCTAAAGTTAAAGATGTTTAGGTTAGATTCTCTTTCCAAAGTTTTCACTTTTCTACTGATGGGCTGATAGGCTATTAGGAAAGACAAGAGCAAGAATTTTCATGTGTATCCAAAGTTTTCCAGATACTTTCAGATCCTGCAGATTAATGATCCACAAGCCAGTAACAACTTAAAAATAACAACTTGCATTTATTTAAGTGAATTTTGCATCTTTTTCCTGACTGTACGGATGATTGATAGAATAATTCAGCTTAATTGTGTATTTAATCTCTCCAAATTAGGACATGCAATTTAGGGAGGAAAATATCTTTTTACTGACTTCCTATGCATCAGAGATCATACTGAATGATTGGTTAAAAAAATGAAAATAAAAATAGACAAGCAGTTTTTAAAAAACCAACCACAGAGTACCACACACACTTCAAAAGTTAAGAGAAGTAGTTCTACTTGATGATCTAACAAGTAAGTTTCATTTTCCTTTAACTTCTCTTATAATGCAATTGCTCTCTCTTACAGTATATCGACTGTGACAAGTGGATTAACATATATGAAGGCCTTTCTAGACAGTACCCTTGAAAATTAGATTCATAAGGGAGAATTCCAAAACAATTAAAAATTCTACCAGAATTAAATATACAGCTTTAAACAGCATCTGAAAGAAATGGAATAAACAAAATTGTGAGTCTGTGTCATGAGAGTATCAAGTTTGGGTTTTATGCCTTTTAGGAAAACACTGTGTTCTGGTTAAGCATTCCAGATTACTGTGGAATGAAACCATTTCTAAATTTGCCTTAGAACAATAAATGGTTTGTTGAATTCAAAATCCACATGATCACAACAAAAACAGATAATCCATCATAATTATCTGCCACAGTCATTATTTCACTACACTATGAGTATATCCAAAAATTCAAAAGAAAGTATTTTATATTCTCTGATATAACTTTAGGCCTTGTCTTCATGTGTTGGGCCTTTTGTCATTTAAATTGCTTCTTCCTTATCTCCTATCAAGTTGTCTCTGAAGCTTATCTAGAGATACTGATTTCAGAAAGCTTAGATAATCGAGCTGTGCAAAGTCCAGGCTGGCCTTGGGGGCTTTAGCCAAGGTGTGGGGGACAAGAAACCACAAGGCATTTCTAATGCTACCCATTAACACATAGAGCCATCTGGGACACCCCTGAGTGCTCATGTTGATGCAGTTCAGAATTTTGTTTCCTGAGTGACTCTGTCACTCTTCAGTTTTTTGCAAGGCTCCCAGGAGGAAGTTGTCACCTTTAGGGTCCAGTCTTCAATGTCACCGTCACTGAAAAGGCAATCTCACTACAATTATATCCTTCTTCCCTTGCCCTTGGAAATGGAAATACTTTACTTGGTTTTCCTAATAGGACATAACACTTGTTACTCCCCACTTTTTACAGTGTTCAAATCATCTTCGTGGTGACCATGATCAAACTGAATTCCAATGAACCATCTTAAGACAGACCGGTATTGCTATGAACATTTTTATGGAAGAGTAAACTAAGGTTCAGAGTGATTTCAGTAATCGATCCAAGGTCATACAGAGGGTAGGTGAGATGGTCAGATAAAATGACCCCCTCACACTCTAATGATGTGTTTCACTTCTTTGGATTCTCTTTTTTTCAAAAATAAAAACCACATCTCCAGATAATACTTAGGATAGATTGAGCAATCCCCTGCTCCACCGAAGACACAACCTGGGAAAGAAGATAGGTCTTTCTCAGGAAGACCAAGGCAGGCAGCAGTGGCTGGAAGTCTCCCGTGCCTTCCACAGAAGAAAGCTAATCACTGTATGAATCATCTTAATTAAATGTGAATGCATAGCTACTGAATGCTCTGGGAAAACTCCCTCCTTACTGGCTGCTTTTCCCATAGTGCTCAGTAGCAATACCTTCAAATTCAATTAAGATAATTCCTAGAGTGATTAGCTTCATTATATGGTGAGACACTGGGGACTGTCCTGTTGCCAGGCTGTGCGTGTGGTCCGTGTGAGATAGACGGGTTCTTCTGCCTGGTGTCTCAGTGGTCACTAGACGAAGTCAATTTCACAATGACATCATCTGTGGAACTTCTAAATTCCACCAAGAGAGAGGCCACTGGGAAATTATATTTTTTGGACTGTTCTAAAGGTTAAAATCATCCCAAACCAACCAAGCTTTTCAAACACTTTTCCTCTTTAACAGGCTCATGGTAAACAATGGATGCAAGCCAGTAGACAAGACACAACTGGGGACCCACAGCGGATGCATGGGGACCAACAGGTTAGTTTTAGGACTCTGCATATTCCAGTTATGAAATGCTGGTGGAGTGATATGGGAACAGGATTGAAGGGCTCATTTGCCTGTGTTTCCCAATGGGCGACGTATACCACCGACATACTGAGACAGAAACCGACCAAACAACAACACGGCACCAGCCCTGTGAGCCAGACCTCTGATAAAGTCTATTCACGTTAAATTACCACCAAATACATTGTCAATAAAGAGAGAACCACTATCACTTAAGACAGAATACTCTTTTACCTGATTTTGGCCTATCAGGGGCTGATTGACCATTCATTTGATTATTCATATTCATTAAATGACTATTCATAAATAATCGTGATCATATATGTAATTTTTAAAAAGCTGCTCTGTTTCTAGATTAAAGATGTTTATATGAACAAAAAAATTCTTCACCCCTAGAGCAGGGGTACTCAACCAGGGCAATCACCCTCTCTGTCCTAGGGGCCATTTGACAAAGTTTGGAGACATTTTCGATTGTCACAACTGGGGAGGGAGTGTTTACATATACTGCACTGAGGCCAGGGATGTTGTTAAACATCTCACAATGCCCAGGACAGCCTGGCCCAGGACACCTTGGATCCAAAATGGCAATAGGGCTGAGGTTAAGAAACCCTGCCCTGAAGAAAGCAAGCAAACCCTAAACCACTCTGTAAAATGAACGTTCCTGTAAGAAGAGCTGCCCGATGATGTTGTCACAGCCATTTATTATATAACATGGGCCTTCCACATTACATGTGAGTGACTGATGCACTCCTGCAAGAGGTTCTAATATTCAGCCATGGTAGCTCCTACAGACAGACATCTAGAATTCTATAACAAGTACACATTTCCAGAGCCCTCATTTTGTTTGCAAACAATAATAAGGCAGAAACATTTTTCACCATAAACAAACCAAATCTTTTTAACCTTTAAAACTTATTATTTTTCACTTTCTTACTTGGCTCATTTAATCAAATATTTATTTACACTTTCTTTCATAATTTGGACCGTTTTTTTTCTAAGAATTTTAAAACAAATGAGTGATATGTGATCAAAATAGAGCAGTAATTTTTAAAAAGACCTCACAATGACATACAAGTCATCAACTGAGGTCATAATTGAGGTGATTGTAGGCTTCTTTAAAAATGAAGAGATTCTAGTAATATTTTAGTAATAGTTAAACTATTTAAATTCTCTCTCAATACGTTTTAAAATAATGATGTAAGTAATTCGAAAATAATGATGTAAATAAAAGAGGATATTTATGAGCCAAATAAAATATTCTGTTCCATCTAGGACCTTGCCCAGCACCTATGTTAGAACACCACCCACAGCTAATCTCTCTCTGTTTTTTAAAGTATTGAAGAAAAGACGAAAAACAAACATTGACATCTGGATACCTACAGAGCTAAATCTGTGGATTTCTTCTTGATTTATTCTCCTCACTGTTCTTCTCTTCTTCCAAAATTCACTGGCCTCCCGTTTAAAAACCTTTCCTTTGAAGCTCATTGTATCCTGTTATTTGAGTCGCAAAATATTTAAAAATACCAATTTCGTTAAACACCTTCCTTCTGAAGCTTCACCAGGCCGAACAAATCCTCCTTCTCTGGTGAAAAGGGAAATGCTCACGCTACATTACCATAACTCAACAGAAAGGAAAAGAAAACCAACAAGTTACCGCTTCCTGTCACTACCAGCTGTCCTGATACGCTTCTGTGTGCGTATTCTCCCTAGTCACCTGCTTTAGAGTAAGACAAAAAGACAAAATGGCTTTGGACATTTAAGAGAATTGCTCATAGTTAAATAAATCATGGGATGTAAAATCACCCATGGAACCACGTCAAGGCTGAATTAAAGAGCTGATTTACTGTAGGGCTCCATGTCTGCCACCGAAACCTCCACCAGACTTCATCATCCTGAGTAGATCCCTAAGGGAAACTGTCATAATATACCTGGGGTCTGAGGGGCGCCTGGGTGGCTCAGTCGTTAAGCGTCTGCCTTCGGCTCAGGCCATGATCCCAGGGTCCTGGGATCGAGCCCCACATCGGGCTCCCTCCTCCGTGGGAGGCCAGCTTCTCCCTCTCCCACTCCCGCTGCTTGTGTTCCCTCTCTCGCTATCTCTGTCTCTGTCAAATAAATAAATAAAATCTTAAAAAAATCTTAAAAAAAATATACATTGGGGTCTGAGAATTTATTTCAAACAGTTGCTCATACAAGTGTAGATTAAGTTGGTGGTCTTCCAAGATCACCACTTAGGGCACAAGGAGAAATTAGAATTCTATTCATATTGGTTATCTAAATAAATTGTACTCTACAACTATTTAATATAATAGATATTGACATGGACACCTTGATTCTCTATGCCAAATGGTTACAAACAGCCAAATAATTTCCTAATCTGTACTCACTTTCTTTGGGGCTATTTAGAACTGCAACTCTCCCTTCAAACCTACCCGAATTCTCATTCCTGTTTTATTCTTCTCCATGACACTTACTAGCATGTGACACTACTCTACATTATACTTATTTATGTTACCTATGGTTTGTCTTCCTGCACTCAACTCTATGCTTCACAAGAGTGGGAATTTTGTCTGTTTCATGTACCATGTCTTCGGTGATGACAACAGTGTTCGGCATCCAGAAGTTTCTCAGTATATAACTATTAAGTTTAATGAAAGAATAAATGAGGGATTGGGGTGCCTGGGTGGCTCAGTCAGTTAAGTATCTGCCTTCGGCTCAGGCATGATCTCAGGGTCCTCGGATTGAGCCCTGTGTTGAGCTCCCTGCTCACTGGGGAGTCTGCTTTTCCCTCTCCCTTTGCCGCTCCCTCCACCACCTGCTCCAGCTCTCTTGCTGTCTCTCTCTTTCTCTTTCAAATAAATAAAGAAAATCTTTACTAAAAAAAGAATAAATGAGGGACTTACATTTATTATGCTTAACAATGAAGTTTATCCCATATGTATATTGTGTTTTGAAATATTAGCTATTGATAAGATAATTGATAATTTGTATAAATAAACATAGACTATGGGAGTGTAGTCAAACTTTTTCTACTAGGTGCATGAGATAAGAAATTTTTGAAGGCCACTGGACTAGGAATTAATTGATCAGTTGAAACATTTGAAAGATTGATTCCAAAAAGATTGTATGAAATAGCTATTCAGTTGAAGATTTTGTTTCTTCATCTGCAGGATGGACCTAGTCAACAGTGCTACCCAGCAGTTTGACGAAGGTGCTAAAGGAACCATTGCTTGCCCATGAAGCACTATGTGGGTTATGAAGATGGTTGAAGGAGTATTTCCACTGATGACTGATCTCCATGACCATCAAGATAGAAGAAAGCTCTGCCAACTAATTATGCCTGCATTTATATCAGGGAGGGTCAGTTCCTAAGGCATTTGTTAAAGGCACCCCTGTGCAAAGCACAGTATGGGGTACACTGTGGATACAGACAAGATGCTTAACCAGGAGAGCAATTTTTGGCAAAGGGTTCTCAATATTGAGAGTTTTGACCTTTAAGAAAGAAAAATAACAAGGCTGTTAAATAGCTAACACATTTTGCTCAGGCCCTAGCTGGAAGTAGGATTCAGCTACAGCCAGAAAGAGGGAGTGTTAGGGCAATGGGGGACTGTGAGCAAATACAGTGTGGTTTTTGTGGAGACTTTTGTTCCAGAGCCCTGTCTTCTTGTTCCAGTGCTCAACACGTTTAATGGTGCAGGTGCATGGTGGCCACCTTGAATGACGCAATGTGCAACCCAGAACTGATTGGTCCCAGATGTCCTGTGGCTTTCCCCTAACTTCCTTCAGGTCTTCTAGCAAATGTCTATTCCTTAGAAAGCCTCCTCTGACCCTCAGTTTAAAACTGCAGCCTTCTCTCCCTAATCTTTTTTTATTTTTATTTTTTATTTTTTTGCCACAGAGAAAATGGAATAAGATATGTTTCCTGAGAAAAGGAAAGCCACTTCTTAGGAAAGCTTCTTTCTGAGGAGGCTTTTGGGCAAACACAGTCCTCGATTTTGTACTGAAGGTGGTGATCTTCAGGAAAACGCTCACTTAACCAGCTCACCCAAACCACAATGGCCTAAGTAGATGCCATCTTATTTAATAAGCCTCCCCAACCATCACAGTTGCTTTTTACTGATGCAGGCCATTCCCTTTGCCCCAGTAATAACCAGACATAGTTGAAGCATATCCATACACCCAAGACTTGAGGCACTCATTAAATTCTACCTTGTCAGGCAGCGATTTGTGTAAGATGGAGAAAGAGAGACAGTGATTGCTCCTTGTCAAAGTGTGGACACTGAGGAAGAAGTTTTCTCAAGAACTATGAGAAAAATAACAAGATACTATAAAAATAAGAAGTAGGGAGGTGAACTGTATCATCATTTTAAAGTTACCTTAGGCAAACAAAGATCCCATACAGCAGAAGCCCTTTTGTTCCATGGTCATGAAATATTTAGCAATTTCACTGTATGTCTTTAGCTCTGAACAGATTTTACCCTCTAAATAACTCTTTGGCATCTGTTAGATGAGCAGGCACATCATAGCTCATGCAGACTTTTTGGATCTAACTTGTTTCTTTCAGGACATTATCAGAGTCGGCCTCTGGGTCACCTGATTTCCTGGGGTAAGATTATGTTTCTATTTTAAGAGCTGAAAATAGTGTTTTGTCACCATTTTTAGATTATGGACCCATTTGAGAATCCAATAAAATCTGCAGACTCACTCGCAGAAAGATATAAGTATTCAGAACATGTGCATGTATGGTTGGAGGTCACAAATCTCAGAAGTCCATCCATGTACCCTCTTATCCGTGGTAGCCTAAATCCCTAACTCGTGATTTTAGGTGATGGGAATGTTGTAATGAAGCATTTAGTAATATTGAGCAACTCTTGTGTGACTTCCTTTCTTTCTAATATTTGCATCTAGTCTCTCCTCTATTCCTCTTTAGGCGCCACAGTTCTTTATCCTGGAGTCCCTCCCACTCCTTGACTTCTGCAATGTGAGAATGACTCATTTGTCCCCTTGCTTAGCTGGTGATTGCAGCTCCCTTAAGTACTGACAGAAGAAGGCATTGCCAAGCCACACATGGGGATGTCAGATAGGCATAACTTGGGGTGACTGCAAAGGAGGAGGAAATCCTGTAACATTGAGTGTGGCATTCCATGGGATGGCTCTGCTGGGGACCTCCACTGGGCTGTGCCTTCCTTGATTTCAGACCAAGTCTGTGTCTCCAGCATTCTGTGATACTCCACACCACCCCAGTAAATTCCTTTTCTGCTTAAGTTCAGAAACGTGTTAGAAATTAAAAAAAAAAAAAAAAAGCCTACATAGGACAATGGGCAAGAATAGAGATAAACAGAAATTAGAGATTAGTTGGCTCAACCACCAGGAGTCACTGTCAAGCTCATTAGTAGAGATCTGGTATCAATACATGTAGAATTTATCAAGTACTATACTCAAGGCATTGCTGGCTTCTTGAGAAATGAAGCTAGCCTTAAGAAGCTTGTACTTGACAAAGGAGTTCACTAGAGTTGAAGGAATCTAGGAAAGCTTTATAGTAAAGACAGAACCTAAGGCAGGCTTTGATTAATAGGTGGGAGTCAAATAGGTGGGAGAATGGTAAAGGATACTCCAGGAAGGAGGAATGTAGCATGAAGAAGGCATAAGATAGAATGGTTAAAATCATGGATCTGGAATCAGCTTGAATTCAAACCCTGGGTCCACTTTTTCCTCACTGTATATTTTCAGCTCAGTTTTCTCATCCCTCATAAACTAAGGATGGCACACTAGCCACCTCAGAGAGTTTTGTAGGGATAAATGAGATGACACTTAAAAATTTCAACATATTGTCTAATACATAGAAAGCATAATGACCACTTATTACAAAAGCTAAGAAGCAGGTCAAAACAGATTATTGTAAGAAAAAGTAGGAAGTCCATCTTGTCTATAGCCAGGGTTGAGAAGTGGTGGAAACAACTAACAATAGAAGCCAGGGGCCACTTCATGGAAGGCTTTGAATGCCAAGATAAGGAGGTTTCCACTGCATCCTGAAAGCCATGAGAAACCTAAAGGATTTCTGAGTTACAATTAAAATAGTGCCTTTGGAAGATTCATTTGGTAGCAGTGTTAACCCAGGTAATAACAGAATGGTGGAGGGTAGAAAACATGGCAACAGAAACATAATCATAGATTTCACTGAGATTATAAATGAAGATCTGGCAATTAAATGGAAAATGAATGGTAGTGGAAACTTATTGAGCAAGTACTGGGTGCTGGATGCTGATCTAAGTTTATAGTACCTTCTTTAAACCTGTGACACTGTGAGCTAGGTATTATTATTGTTATCACCATCCCAGCTTTACAGAAGAAGATATTTGGGTCCTGAGAAGTTAAGCAATTGGTCCAAAGTCTGAAAGAAAATAAACAGCACAGATGCAATTTCAACCAAGGCAGTCCAGCTCCAGAACCCAAAATTTTAACCAGAAGGGAGGGTCAAAGATGCCAACTGGTTTCTGAGTTTGCCATCAAGGAGATGGAAGATATGACTGAGGACATAGAGTAATAAAGAGAGAGGACTTCTTTTCCTACTAATGCTGATGTAGACATGTTGAAGTTTGGGTCAAGAAGATAGGAAAACAGACATATCCAGCAACATTGTTGTATGTGTGCTGGGAACTCATGAAAGAGTCGGTGCTGGAGATGTGAAGCTGAAAGTCACCAGAAGAGTTAAAACTGAAAAGTCTAGGGAGGGATGGGGTGGCTGGGTGATAGACACTGGGGAGGGTATGTGCTATGGTGAGCGCTGTGAACTGTGCAAGACTGTTGAATCACAGATCTGTACTTCCGAAACAAATAATGCAACATATGTTAGGAAAAAAAAAAAAGAAGATAGCAGGAGGGGAAGAATGAAGGGGAGTAAGTCAGAGGGGGAGACGAACCATGAGAGACGATGGACTCTGAAAAAAAACTGAGGGTTCTAGAGGGGAGGAGGGTGGGGGGATGGGTTAGCCTGGTGATGGGTATTAAGGAGGGCACGTTCTGCGTGGAGCACTGGGTGTTATGCACAAACAATGAATCATGGAACACTACATCAAAAACTAATGATGTAATGTATGGTGATTAACATAACAATAAAAAATAAAAAAGCCCTGAAAAGTCTAAAAGTAAATTGAATTTTTGGAGAACAGAGTAGCACAGAATTGAGAACACAGTCTTGAAGTTCTTTTACATATGATAAATGGAAAGCCATTTAGGAAGTTGAGAAGGTACTGAGATAAAGGGGGGAAAGGTCCAGGGCAGTGTGGCATCCAGATGCACTGGGTGGGGAGTTCAAGGATGGTGCTCATAGCATCTGAGCAGAGATGGATGTAGGACCTAGAATGTACAAAAAGATTCAGTGTGAAAGATAAGCAAGATGAAAAATAAGGACCTTGCTGTCTTGGATCCAGACAGATCTATATTTGAATCCTCTTCAGCCATCTATTAGATGATCTCTGGCAAGTTACTTGACCTCTGTCTGCTTGTTTTTTTTATATATTCAATGGAGTGGTGAGTATATAGCTTATAAGGTTGTTGTGAAATAATAAATATTAGTACCTGGCATTGAGGAAAAATATATATATTTTACATATACACACATAATTCCTGTATGTATATATATAAACATTTATTGAATATGGTGAGCATTTATTAGGTCTACATAGGTTGTATTTATGTATAGACACACATATATGCATATACATATACATAGAAAACCTATGAATACTTGTATATATATATAGTATTTTTGAAAATATATATGTAGTATTTAAAGTCTGGCTCCATGGTGCCCAGTCAGAGAAAGTAAGTTTGCAATTTTCAATAGATAAGAGTCTGGATATTTGGAAGTTAGTTAAGATGGGAATTATTAACCATATTGTAGAAGAAATAGGAATTTGAATGCTAAGATGTTAGAAATTTGAGAAAAAGTTCTGTTTGTATTAGTTTTCTCTTGCTGCTGGAACAGCTTACCACACATTTGGTGGCTTAAATCAATATGCATTTGTTAATCTCATAGCTGTTGTGGGTCAGAAATCTGGGTACAATGTGGTACAACATGATTCTCTGCTTGGAGCTTCACATGGGTGTCAGTAGGGTTGTGTTCCTTTCTGAAGATGCTAGGGAAGAACTTGGTTCCAGGCTCTTCAGTTCAGGTTATTGAAAGAATTCAGTTCCTTGCAGTTGCAGGACTGAGGTCCCCATCTCCTCGCTGTCAGCCAGGGGTCACTGTCAGTGTCTAGAGGCTGCCTGCATTCTCTGGCTCGTGGTCTCTTTCTGAGCTAGCAACAAGGGATTGATTGAAAAACCAGAGAGTCCTGGGACAACATCCTTAGAAAACTGTCTCCCACACAGTCATATTCTGGATTACAGCTTGGTGTTTGTGCTTAATCTTTTAAAAACAAGTTTAACTTCATGAATGTACCGAGAAAAAGGTTTAGGTGAGGACAGTACTTGGGCTTTGAGTGTCATTTCTACTGAGCAGTGAAGATGCAGGTTGCAGTGGAACTAAGAAATGAGTGAGAGGAGATAAAAATTTGGCTTATAGACCCCCTTCCTGGAAAAAACCAGCAGTGAGATATGGGTGAGAAAAATAATTATAGCTCTGGGGAGGGACAGCAGAACCAAAGAGACAAATTTGGAAGACAAATAGTGGTGGACAAGTAATCGGATATATAAACACAGAAAACAAAAGCAATAAGCTAAGGCAAAAAGCCATGAGGTCATCTTTTTTTTTTTTTTTAAGATCTATTTACTCATTTTAGAGAGAAAGAGAGAGCATGCGTGGGAAGGGCAAAGGGAGAGGGAGAGAGAATCTCAAGCAGATTCTGTGCTGAATGTGGAGCCGGATGCAGGGCTCCATCTCACAACCCTGAGATCACGACCTGAGCCAAAACCAAGAATCGGACACTTAACCGACTGCACACCCAGGCACCCCTATGAGGTCATCTTTAAAATGTTTAATTCCATTTGCACGATATCTGAATAGGTTGTATGACGGGCAAATGATATCTTCACTGAACCTAAGAAACCAGAGGGCAGAAACTTGGGTTTCATTGACTCTGCATCTGAACCAACTTGATAAAAATGACCCAAAAAGTACCGTTGGGAATGCAGAGTAACTGAAACCTTGGTGGTTGTCTTAGACAGCTACACATGATGTCATGCTGGAATCCGCAAAGCCTAATTTGAGCAAACAGTAGAGCAGTTTCCTGTGTATCTCCACCTGCTTTCATGCTGCCTCTTGATTCCACCTTATCTCTATTCTAATTTATTCTCCCTGCTAAGTTTTCCAGCATGTGCCGCATTTCCTCCTTCATTGTTAGAGGATATTTAGATAACTCATTTTATTTTTTCTCTTCCATTTCTGATTGATTTCCTTATTTCCTGCAGGTTTGTGTGCTGCATAGCTTTGGTCACATAAGACAAAGCAAGCCTGCGTCTCTGGGTTCATCTGGCCACCGTCCACCTTGTTTAAAGGAAGTAAAACACAAGTAGCAACTTCCTCCTTCACTGTGGTCTCTCCTGAGCCTGGCCCCAGGCAGCAGTGCTCTTTACGCAGTTTCACTACTTCCTGCTGAACAGCTCACAGTTACCCTGAGAGAGACTTGAGGGGTTTAAATGAAGACAACATGGACGCCTGGGTAGCTCAGTCCATTAAGCATCTGCCTTTGGCTCAGGTCATGATCCTGGAGTCCCAGGGTCAAGTCCTGCATTGGGGGGGTTGGGGGGGGTGGGTCCCTGCTCAGCAGGGAGTATGCTTCTCCCTCTCCCTCTGCCACTCCCCCTGCTCATGCTCTCTCTCTCTCTCTCACCCATGCTCTCTCTCTCAAATAAATAAACAAAATCTTTAAAAAAATGGACCCAACAAAACCTCTTATTTCTAATGTGGAGTTTTCAGTGGACAATGTCTGTGGAAGGCAGCTATGCTCACCACTATACCACCACCGCCTGTTGACCATGTCTGTGGAATACAGCAGTTCTTCCTGTCCCCTAACTTCCACTTCAAATAGCATCTGTTTTAGCATAAAATATTGAGAAATTTCATGGGAAAGAAAGTGCCATGCAATGTGAACCTCACTGTGGGAGAATGTAGACATGCCAAAAATAGAAACAGACAGGACTTGTATGTGTGTGTGTGTGGTCCTGTGTGGTGTTGTGTGTGTGTACAGTAGGCATACATGATCTTTACTGCACTGAAATAATTTATAGTATTCAGTTCATAGCCCTTCAAACATGTACCAAGTTGTAACGATGCTTTTTATATTGTTGAATTTAAATAAGTCTCAGGGGGTAAAGTTTCCCACTTAATCAAGATTTGACGTAGGAGTGAAGGGGGTAAAAACAACCTCATTTCTTACAGAGTCTCGTGAGCCCATCTTAGAATCTAATAGCAATCAGTGAAGGGGTGATAGTTTTTTTCTTCTCAACTGTGGACTTTATCATTGGCTCACAAACTTCTACCAGGAAAAACACTGTAGCCTAGAGGTATTCATACATTTCACCAATAACTATCTTAATATATTATATGGGACACTGGCTTTTATGAGGAACACTGGCTTTAATGTTTGCCCTCTTCTCAATGTTCCATCGGGTATTTAGGTATTTATCACCCATCCCGAAGTTTTTCCTGCTTTATGGTAAAGGCATTCAGCCACCCTCAAGACATCAGCTTGCTCTTGGTCTGTTACAAAGTTGGGAGATCCTCAGAGGCAAGCATTCATTCTTATGGAGACCATGCCTTAACTCATACTCTCTTGCCACCATGCTCAGAGCCAGAGCGTAAGAACATGGCAATAACAACGGCAAACATATTATATGATGTTTTAGGCTTATGTTTCACATGGTATATATATATAGCTGGAATCTTAATGCTCTTTAAAAAGTCATGCAGCTAATTCTTCACCTAATGTTCTTCTCCCATTAAAAAAATAACCCCAAATCAACATATTTTCTACAGGACAATTTTTCTTCTACCTTTTAAAGAAGACTGAAAGGCATTCTGGATTGAGGCAGATGATTTCTTTTACAAATGATCAGATGAAGACATTCAAACAGAGCCTCCCAGAAGATGGGAGTTGAGGGACTCTGAATCAATGCTATTATTTTTGATCATATGGACTACTGCCCAACAGCCATTTCCCCCAGAGACAGGCATTCTCTCTGCCAGCTGGCTTGGATCCCATGCCGGCTTCCCACTGCTGGCAAAGTTAACTACACACTAGAATTACTTCTTTTAAAATAAAACAAGCACCCAAAATTGGCCTCCTATAGTCATCCCAATTGCTAATTACCTTGCTTTCATGATGACTGTCACCCATTGTTTAATAATTATCCCGAAAATCACATTGCACACAAGTTTTATGAAGAGGGCCAAGGTCTTTCAAATCTGTGAATCTCAAATGGAAAAATTGGTTAATTTATATAACATCAGCATTACATGTATTTTACTCTTGTGTTGGTCTTTTTACTGCAGACGGATGTGTCTTTACAAAGGGAAGGCAGTAAAACATTCTTCCCTAAGCAATTTTGATAAGGAGACAAATTGTCACGTAAATGTCAAACCTGGAGCATACATGCCACCAGCTATTCAGACCAACTGTTTGCCGGTCGATCTGACTGATAGCCTAGGTGAACTCTCTACAACCAGTCTGCCCACAAACCCTTTCTTTAATGGTATCACAATGCATTCACATCTCCTAGGGCCTTGGCCAGGAGGAGGCAAAGCTAATAGCAGACTTTGATTTAAACTTAATGCCTTGCATGGTAGAAATTGGAGAATGACGGAAGGGTCTTGGCTTTTTCAATCAAGAGCTTCTTTCTGTTTTGCAGAGAATTAATTGTTGGGCTTTCCTTATTTAGCTGCATGTACTGTGGTAAATTGTGTAGCTTTTGATGTGTGATAGGTCAAGGTCTCTAGTTAAAGGACAAATTAACCTTCCTCTTTTGCTCTTGTCAGGTGCCCAGGGAGGACGGAAGCAACAAACAAGCATTGGGCAGCTCTGAGAGGGGCACTGCTATCTATTTAATCTGGTTCATGGGAGCAAATGCAGAGGCTCCAATTCTTTGTTAAACATTTCTAGGTCCTGGTCCATGCCAGGTATGAGCGACGGACAGTCAGGACAGAATGCCCCTCCACGTCCCCATGAGAGATGGTGGCACACATCAAACAATCTATGGAAATACAAGAAGACAGAAACTAGGTGTCAAGTGAAGAATAGGAGGCCAGAACATGAGGCCACACAGGCATGGGGACATGAGTCAAGCCTGGGCAATGGTAGGACTTTGAAAGTCACCCCTGTAAGAACCTTAAGAGACGTTCTCTTGTGTGTCCAAGAATCACATGGGAAGGTTGCTAAAAATATGGATTCCTGGACCCTCTCTAGGACCCCAGGGGGCCTGGCGGGGCCCCAGTAATCTGGCTTTGTAACTAACATTCAGGTGATTCATTTGAAGATGCTATGCAAGACTACACTTTGAGAAACCATGACTTCGAAGCTGATTCACCTAAAGAGTTTTCTTAGGTAAGAAAATCATATGATAGTGCCCCCGGTACCCCACTTCCCAGTGCAAATTGTTGTTTACACTAGGCTAAAGTCTCATTTATAAAATCAAATATTTTCTTTCCCTTATGTGTACTCAATCAGGCAGAATTAACTTACCAGCTACATCACCCTGAATGTTTGGGGGGGGGCCGAGGAATAAAACCCTGAAGTGAAACCAGCCATTGAAAACTGGGCCTGAGATGGGCTCCATCTCATTTCATTTCTTCTTCATCGGCCATCTCTTGGACTTTTGTAACTCTGGTCATAATTGTCCCTCACTTACTGTCCAAATCAGGTTTTCTCAAACTCGGCAATACTGACATTTTGGGCCAGATAATTCTTCCTGTAGGGGGCTGTCCTGGGCACTGCAGTATGCTTAGCAGCACCCTGGCCTTTACCCACTAGGTGCTAGTAAATCCCCCAGCCCACCTTGCTGTGACAGCCAGCAATGTCTTCAGACAT
Organism: Zalophus californianus; assembly: GCF_009762305.2. Classification (NCBI taxonomy): domain Eukaryota; kingdom Metazoa; phylum Chordata; class Mammalia; order Carnivora; family Otariidae; genus Zalophus; species Zalophus californianus. The sequence continues at coordinate 181,700,539 of NC_045597.1, forward strand.
TGACAGATGTCCTCTGGAGAATGAGGGGAGGAGGGAAAAATCACTCCTGCTCGAAAAATCTCTAGTCCAAATCCTAGTGCAGATTATTCAGCCTCAATATTTCCTTGATGATGGCTTTCTGGCCCAGTGACCTTCTGGACGGTAATGGAGGTTGCTCTCCAGACCAGGGCTAGCTCCTTTTGAAAGCCAAGTTGACAGTTGCTTGGAAGAACCTCAGGGCTACTGGCCTTCCAGTCAGTCCCCTCTCTCACTCCTCCATACCTCAAAATCCCACTCCTGGAATTAGCCTGGGTCTGGGTTCCTGGGGGTATGATCAGTCGGCCGGAGTCTGTGGGCCTCTGGAGAAGTTACCCAACCTCTCTGAACTTGAGTTTCTTCAACTGTAAAGCGAGGATAACCACAGCACCTACTGCACCGAGTGCCGTGAAGCTTGATAAAAGAATATTTATAAAGAGTTTAGCATCATACCTGGAATAGAATAAAATGCTCAGTGGATGTTGGCTACAAGTTTGATGAGGAGGCAGTTGCGTTCAGGGGGTGAGCGATCATAGCTGGGCTGCCACTGTGTTCAGGGGGCAGATGTGCGCAGATGTTTGTGTACTGAACAGCAGGCGGGGGTGGGGGGGCGGAGGATGAGAAGGGTACCAGATTTAAAAGTGGCAGTGAAAGGGAAAAGACATTCCAAAATGAAAGGAGTGGCCAGAAGACCCCGTTGGCCTGGATGTGGACAATTAGGCTAAATGGCCTAATTGCTCCAATGCACACTGGATCCCCCCACAACTGACCTCTTTGTGCTCGCTGTGCCTGGCAACACTGCATATTTCGTTTTTGAATCCCCACTGTGCACAACTACAAAAGCTTCCAATTATCCTATTTCTGTCATCTCCCTTCATCCCACACAAAAGACCCAAATGCCAAGGAAGTTAGAAAAGCCAAGATTTAACCAATATCATATGCTTTTTTATCTTTTCATGGTTATGTTTCTGCCCGAGCAGGACGGTAAATTCCCAGAGCCATAAACAGTATCATCTTTATGTCTTCATTGTGCTGGGTCTCCTACTGGCATGCGGCAAACACCAACATTGTAATTACCGATTGGATGTTGTGAACAGGAGAAACGGGCACTGCACTTTCTTTTTCTCTGCCTTCGCCTTCTTTCCTTCCACAACTTTCCAAGGCCACGACAAGGTATCGCAGTACACTGACAAGGAGATATTTAATCTGACTTCGCTGTCTTTTGCAAGGGTGTCACAGATTGGGAAGGAGATCCATTACCTACACTGGATCAAAAGATCTTTGGTGGCACTGAAGATTGGCATCTCTCTTGCTTTGGTTGGCATTCAGGGTTATATTTTCAGTAAGCAGTTCTGAATTTGTGTTCACTTCTTATCTTTCTGTGCCCATAACTACTGAGTGGAGACTGCCGTTGGTAAGTCATTTCTTTTGTTCTGGCTGAGTGCATGTCTGTTCATAGTGAGAAGAGTGTGGATGGCAGACGGGAAGCCTGTATTCCAGAATCAGTCCATTTACTGATGGCCCGAGTGACCTTGGGCAAAACAGTCACCTCTCTGGACCTCATTGTCCGAAAGCTTTTTTTTTTTTTTTTGATCTCTAAAATGCTATGTTTTTGTGTTTTTTTAAAAATCAAACAATTTGTACATCCATTTTCAGATAAACTAATGACTGGGCTGAGAAAATAAGCTTTTTCTTTCTTTCTTTTTTTTTTTTAACCTCAAGTGCCACTTGGAAAAGAAAGACAAGCTGCAATCAGACGCCTTTCTCCATACCCAGTCCAGATGGTATACACAGAGAGATGCTACCTGTCCCTTGCTCCCGTTCCCAGCTAGATTTCATTTCAGAAGTAAACAGCTGTGCCTTCTCGTTAGCTGACATTGTCCTTGACATCTTTTACAAACAGAGCATGGAGAGAATTTTGGCACTGTTTTCCCACCCACTTGTTTTACTGATATTCCTTGATTTTCCTATGGGGGACATCTCATCTACCCCCTCACCTTCCAGAACACGTCAAGCAGGGGCCCTGACTGTATGTGGGTTGGAGTCTTGAGAAGAAGGACCCAAAGGCAGAAAATGTGATTTATATCAAACACCACCCCGAGTCCTGCACACTGTGGTTCCTGGGCCCTTCTCCTTCCTGTGCTGATTAAAGCCGGCTGTTGAGTTCTGCCTTCAGTCTGATGGGCTTTGCCCACCTTCATACTTTATTCCCCTTGATTGAGGTATAGCCCTTCTCTGTTTGCAACCATGTTACATTTGCAACCATTTGTTTATTTACTCTGAAAATAGGTGAAGATATTGTGCTAAGTTTTTAAGATAATCGGAAAAAAAAAAAGCAATTTCTCTGTCTTTACAGAGCTTAGAAGAGAGAGTTTGGCAAGTGCTGTAATGGGAGGTTTATATTAGAAAGTACTAAAAATCAAACAAGTAGAAATCTCATTATTTTTTCCCAAGTATTCTTTTTCTTGAGGATTTTTATTTATTTATCTGAGAGAGAGAGAGCATGAGCACGGGGGTGGGGAGGGCAGAGGGAGAAGGGTAAGTAGACTCCCTACTGAGCATGGAGCCTGAAGTGGGGCTCAATTCCAGGACCCCAAGATCATGACCCGAGCCAAAGCAGATGCTTAACCCACTGAACCACCCAGGCACCCCTCCCAAGTACTCTTTTAAGCACTAAAATCAATAAGCCAACACATAAAAAAATGAGCTCATTACCTTTCTTTACACATACTATTCCATGCAACTGTATCCTCAGGTTAATATCACCAGCTACCTAGGTCGTAAAACCAGGGACATAATATTCATTTACAACTTCCCTTACCCCTCATCTGCATAACCAGCTCATCGCTAAGTTCTAATGACTATATATTTTCTCTTGAGCATCCCTGTCATTACAGTAATTTTCCTGTCTAATGCCAGGTTTGACCATGTTATTCCCGGGCTCAGAAGTCTTAAATGGCTACCCCCTTGACAATATTAGTGATTCCCAAGTTGTGCTCTAGAGCTTCCTGATGTGCGAGTCAGTGCTCCTTTTAAAGAGACAGCCAATGTCAAATAAACTTGAGAAACAGTGGATTGAGCAAAGCTAAACTGCGTCCTCACTGAAGAACTCTTTGGGGCTTTACATTTCCAACGTGCAATGTGAATCTCTTGAGGCATGTGTACTAGGCAATATTTCCCACGTGGATTTTTGTACGGAAGCATTTTCTTACAGAATGCTTACATTCTCTGTCACACAGCCTGGGGAATGGTCTCTGCAACCCTGCAGATGCAGTGAGATACCCGGTAGACAGAATCTCAAATATGTTCCCTTTTTTTCCCCCTAAAATATTTTCAAAAAAGAAAATGACAGTGGCATCTTCTCCAGGGTAGATGGAAATTGTAGGAGCTTATGCGAAGAGGTCTGAATCAGGGCAGATGCCAGGTGGTACTGGTGCTAAAACAAAGGGAAGGCAGCATGGTGGTTGGTTGCCAGGGCGACTGCAGGCTTCGGGGTAAGACCTTTGCACCTTTGCCAGTTTGGGCCCTGCTCCTGCCCCACAGTGAGCACCAGGTGTCATCCACTTCCCCCAGCAATGACAGTTTGGAACAGCATAGCCAAGACATTTGTGCATAGCAGTAAGGGAGATACATAACTTAAATACTTGACATAATTTGCTTACACTGGACAAAAGGTAACATCTATTAAGTACGTGACTTTGGGTTTCTTGGGCCTCTGTGAAATCTCAGCCTAATAGGATGAGGCAGGGACTGAATAAGCACTGTCCTCGGCATGGAAAATAATTCATGACCCAGTTATGGTGAAAATATGGGACATCTGAATCCTCCCTCCATTCCTGCCCTCTGCCTCTTCCCCGCAGTAGCTGGTGAGACTCTAGTCCGGGTTGTAAGCAGGGTTCTAAAAGGATTTACTGCTTTTGATGCATTAGTGTCCGTATCTTCTACTTGCATTATGTTGCTGAAAATTAAGTTAAGTGTCGGATATTTATTACCACATTCCCCTTTGATATTTTTATAGCCAAGAAAGGATAGTCTGACTTAGTATTATTTAATTATACCCGTGGAAATCTTTCTGAATTAAGAGTCAGAGTACACGTTTTTCGAAGTCTAAATATGATCTTTAACCATACACTTACATTAACATCAGAATCGTTTTGCACTCCTATCGGTCAAACACGTTGTCATGTGTTACAGGCTGTCTAGTCCTCACTGGCTCAAGCTGGAACCTTGAATTAAAGGGAAGCTCTCATAAAAACTTACGGGAGAATGACAATCTGACAGTAAATGACTCCCCTTGGTTCCCCAATGAGGTTTTCCTGCCACTAATGTTTTTTGGGTTTTTTTGGCCACTCGTGTTTTAAAATACTGGAATTAGTTGATAGCATTTAAAAATAAGAACGTTTTACATAAAAGCCTTGGGTACTAGCTTCTCTGAAAAAAAAAAATCAAGATCTGATGATATTGATCCTACCTTTGGACATGGGCCACGACCCTCTGTGTGGGCCATGCATTTTTAAATTTACTATGCTTCCCTCTGTTCCCATTTGTCTCCTTGTCTAGCCTGTGTGGCCTGAAGGTGTTTGAGTTGGAAGCCCTTGACTTGAAGTCACATTCAAGATCATATCTTTTAGTAAGGTTGTTGTAACTGGGAATCTGATCTAAGTCTTACTTGGATCCCTCTACATTAAACAGTAAGCCTAAAGATTCCTACGGCCAGTATAGTTGCAGTTAATCCCAAGTCTATATGAGATCAATAATTTACTCCTGAGGATTCCCCAAATGTGAATATGCACCCACATCTTATTACTACTATGTAGTAATAAAATTGTGTTTCTACTCTCACCTTCTTACCAGAACACGCCCTCCTTGAGTGGATGGGACAAAAGAATAATTCTGGCATTGATTAAGCCATAGAAAGCACTAAAGTACACTACATTTCTTCTTTAACTTTTCAAAATAAGAACCATTTTGGTGCTTGTGTGAAAAACTGATGTGGCAGTTAATGGCATGGTTCAACACCTCTTCACGTAAGTGATGGGAACATGATGCCAAACAAAACCTTTAAAAAGTGACAAAATAGGGCGCCTGGGTGGCTCAGTCGTTAAGCGTCTGCCTTCGGCTCAGGTCGTGATCCCAGGGTCCTGGGATCGAGCCTCACATCGGGCTCCCTGCTCCACGGGGAAGCCTGCTTCTCCCTCTCCCACTCCCCCTGCTTCTCCCTCTCCCACTCCCCCTGCTTGTGTTCCCTCTCTCGCTGTGTCTCTCTCTGTGTCAAATAAATAAATAAAATCTTTAAAAAAAAGTGACAAAATATTTGTTTTAAAAGAGGAAACAGGGGCACATGGGTGGCTCAGTCCATTAAGTATCTGCCTTCAGCGTAGGTCATGATCTCAGGGTCCTGGGATCGAGCCTTGCATCCCTGTGTAGGGCTCCCTGCTCAGTAGGGGGTCTGCTTCTCCCTCTGCTCTTCCCCCCCCCGCCTGTGCGAGTGCTCTCTCTCTCACTTTCTCTCTCTCTCAAATAAATAAATAAAATCTTTAAAAAAATAAAAGAGGAAACAAACATTCTTTAAGTAGCCATCTTATATTAATGATGAAAGAAAGATCATAAGAGCCTTCATATAAGAGGTTATCATGATATTACTAAGTTATTTATCTATACATTTAAAATTATCCACCATGCATTTTTAGAACATATCACAGATCTGGATAAGAAAGTCAGCACCTCATTCAATAAAATAAGGATGGCAGATTATAAGTAATCTTGAAGACACTTGATAACTCCAAAACTCTATTATGTTAGAGGAGCATAGGCATGAAAGATTAATGAATGTTTCCATTTCTTCTCTCCATTTATCCTTGGAAAATTATGACAATACCATTGCTTTCTCTTCATAGAGGCTCCCTGTACTGGTAATCACCTAAGTCATGATGAAAGACTGCAGGAGTCTTCCAAATAATTTAGTAATTTCATAGTACTATTTCCAGATATGCTACGGTTGCATTTTTCTTACATGTTGAAATATGGTCAAGAGACAATTCTGCCATACTTCACCCTCTAGCAACACGTAGTTGTACTGACACTTTTCTTACTAGTGTCAGAGGAGGTTATTTAGGAATGGACTTATCTCAGGAATCCTCCCTCCAAAGTACCAACACCATTTTCTTGGGTTTTCCATCATTTCCATTTCCCTGCTAGAAAGGTTGAGGTCGGGCAGAGAATCACCCCTAATGTCCCCATGCATCTCAGTCGACTACCTTTCTGGCCTCTCTTATCTCAACCTTAAACCAAACTTTTAAACTGTTCTAGGAATATAGTCCAAATATGATGCGAAGACTTTGTTTGCTGACATCTTTTGTATTAAATGACAAATGCTTATAGCTTAGCCTCGCTGTTCCAAGAGTCAGCTGGACCATACACCAAATTCTGCCCTCTGAAAAAGAGAAGAATGAAAAAATGTAAAGAATCAGGAAAAAAGGTGAAGAATATCAGGAGGAATCTGGCATCACTCTCAGCTTTTCTTAAACTGTGAAAGATGAGTAATTAAAAAGTTTGAAATAGTGTAACTATTTGATTGGGATATTTTTATTTCAAAAACAATAACAGTAACAATAGGAGGGATTGAGAAGGGGGAAAGACAAAGTTACAATGAATTTCTGAAATTCTCCAGTGCAGGTGCAAGCCCATTTTTCCTGAATTATTTTGATATTCAATTAACAATGAACAATTAGCAACTGCCCAGGCTTGGATTTAATTCTCTTACTATAAAATTTAATAAGGTTGGACTTGCACATAGAGAGCACAGGTCACTCCTATATGGTTTCATTCAGGAAAGAGCTATTTGGCTCTGGAAGGTATCTAGACTCTTAATCCAAAACCTATTACTTTCATAATGCCTAGGAAGCAAGACATAATGTCTAAATAATGTTGGGAGATAATATAATATTCACACCCATTGCAGAGCCGAGGAAAGGGGGACAGGGATGTTCAAGAATGCAGGAGGCATTGGGATGTATGTGTATGGTTGGTGTGAAATCCAACTGGAGGGGGACTCAGGGACCTAAAGATTATTTGGTTCAGAATCATCATGCTTTTACAACTTCGTGTGAAATTCAAAGAGCTATTTCCTCCATATTACACTTTTAAAGTATCTATTTCAAGTTTATATTTGAAAGGACTAAATGCAGGATGCTGAAGGTTAGATGTGAAGCCTCTGGTGGGTGTTTTCCTTGCTAAAATTGAGAAGACTACCTGTGTTCAGATGGATGTAATAAAAAATACGTCATTGAATTTCCAATAAATTGGAAAAACTCTTTAAATGATAAGTTGCTATAAATACAAAAGATATTTGATAAACAGTCAAAATTTAATGTGTCGTTCATTTTCTAAATGTGAATGATTCTTTAAGATAGCTTGATCTTTAAATAAAATCTCTTTGAAATAGATACCACCTGACTCATCAATAATTCCTTCTTGAGGACTTCTAGGAGCATAGGAACCGAGGGGCCAGGAACAAAACATGATTTTTCCATAGGTTTAAATCTTGGCCTTCAAATATTTCCAAGAAAGGCAATTACTGGTTGTGAATATCATCAGCAAATTAACATTTAAATTTCCCCTTTCAGAAATATGCCCTCAAGAAAACAGAAATCCTGCCTTTTATTTTTTTTTTCTTTCTTCTCTCTTAGAAGGGAAGAATAGCAGTGTTATAAAAACGCATACCTCATGGACATCGGACTAGGAGAGCAAGAAATTCAGAATTAAGTGGATGGACATAAGGCTGTCCACTTTTATTGACAAGTTATTTCTAGTGTGAATGTCCACAACAAAACACTTCTCCCTGATGGGTCATGTCAATCTTACTGCATCAGATAAAGGGAAACTCTTTTGGTAGAAGACAAGAAATTTTACTAATCAACTTTTTAATTGTTTAGAACAATATTAGTAATTATTAGGTTGATTTTTAAAAAATAATCAGATTCTGGATCTGATGATGTGCATTTTCCCCAAAATATAATCATTCAACCTTCTAAGTGTATGGAATAAATGGCCTATTTGATGCCAAGTGCCTTAACTTCACAGTGTGTAGAGTTTAAGGAGACCCAGCTAGAATCCTAAAAGTGCTCAAATTTCATGTTGTGTAGAAGATGGAGCCGAACCTGGCATATAAGTGATATGAAAGTAAATGTTTGCTGATTGCATGCCCAACAACAGGTACTGTTAAGCACTTTTCCACGGCAAGGTCAATGTTCAGACTCAAGTCTGCAATTTACTTTTCTGCTCTCATCTCCCAATACGATCCTTATATAGTCCATAATGCAACCTTTCTTGGATGCATTCTTGTCTTCCGTTTCCCTCTGGTGAAATCTCATGGCACCTGCTTTGTGCTTCTCTTCTGGCAATTACCTATTTCTCTTTAGGTTGTATTCACTTAGGACAAGCGAACTGTCCTATTGCTGGGGCTATCTTCTTAGATCCATAGTTTCTTAATTCCCTTCCTACCCTTGAGAGAGCATAGTTTCAGAACTCTCATACAGCAGGTGCTCCACGATTACTAAGAATTTAACTGGCTGCTCTAAAACTTCCATCTAATATGTTTAAGTCTGAAGTCTAAAGTGCCATTTCTCAAGAATTTATTTCAAAGTGCTTAAAGAAGAAACTTGAATGGTACTCATATACGCAGGAAGGGCCCCAGGCATCATATAAAACTAGAATATTCTCCTAACAGGATCATTTTCAGAGAAATAATTTTTGATCCAACCATGTTTATTATATAAAAAAAAGTACTTTTCAAAGAGTCATCTTTAAGTGCTGAGTGAAATGCTAATTTTGGAAATTAGAATGTATTATTAATCATATCGTTGTGGCTTCCACTGAATGTAATTACTTACTATCTATAGCAGAATTGAGCTAATTGATTAATGTTACCCTGTAAAAACACAAGTGGGCACAACAGACTCTCTGACGCCTTCTGATATTTGGCAAACACCGAGTGCTGAGCCTATACATCATCCTCTCTCAGCCTGCTCTTTCCCTCCAAATTCTTTTAAAAGACATTTCTGAAGAGCCTGCATATTCCTGAGAAGTAAAAATTACGTGGGCAGCTAGGGAAGCACAGATGGATGATGCTGGGTCCTGGCTCCAACTCGCTGCTTGAGACTCACTATAGATAGATGTAAAGGCATGGCCTCTTTGTGCTGGCACATACTACACATGCTGTTTTGAAAATACAAAGCAACTATTACATGACCCTTTAAGATTTATGTAACACTGAATTTCTATTTTTCTGCAACTGTAAGTTTCCGAATGCAATTCCTGGGGCAACAAAAGGGGAATGTTTGTTTTGCTCCTACTTTTCTAGAAAATGTAAGTGTTTATTTCCTCCTTCTGGACATCAAGACTACTGCCTCTGTCATGTGCATCGTAAAACTGATCATACAGGCTTTAAATTTTTTTAAAAAAGATTTCATCTATCTATTTATCTATTTGTTTTAGAGAGAGTGAGAGAGTGTGAGCAGGGGAAGAGGCAGAGGGAGAAGGAGAGAGAGAATCTTAAGCAGACTCCCCGCTGAGTGTGGAGTCCGACTCGGTGCTTGAACCCAGGACCCTGAGATCATGACCTGAGTCGAAATCAAGAGTCCAACATTTGGGGTACCTGGGTGGCTCAGTTGGTTAAGCATCTGCCTTTGGCTCAGGTCATGATCTCAGGGTCCTGGGATTGAGCACCGCATCAGGCTCCCTGCTCAGCGGGGAGTCTGCATCTCCCTTTGCCTCTCCCCCTGCTTATGCTCTCTTTGTTAAATAAATAAAGGAAATCTTTAAAAAAAAAAAAAAGAGTCCAACACTTAACCTCCTGAACTACCCAGGCACCCTCTGATCATATAGTTTAAATCTGAGAAGTTATCACACAGCATTCCTGAGACAAAGCAGAATAACTCTCATTGAAGAGATGCAGAAAAACACTAATGTGACAAAGAGTATGATGGGCTCTCTAACAAGTTTCTTTGGACTAGACCTTAACACTTGCTGGGTTTATGGCCAATTATATTTTATTGAAACTTATGAAAAAACATGAATAAACCCTTCAACGCCAGCTAGCTCATGGATATAAAGTTAAATATCATCCTAAAGCAAATATTCAAGTAAAAAATAGAGGCTCACATTTACCAAATCTGTGATGAACGAGGCAGGAATCATCAATATATTTGGAAACTCCATTATGTCTAAAATCTTGTAGGTGGTTAACCAAGTAGGAGCTCATGAAATGATCTCATCCACTGGACGTGAATCATTAGGGTCAAACAGATAAAGTTCCATCTATCTTCTAATCTTCTCTAATATTAGAAAATCTGCCTTTATATGACTTGATTACCTACATAATAAGTAAAAATCTCAGTGTTCTCCCAGTGGCTTAGCATCGGCTATGATGTACCCCAAATATGATTTTATAATGAGTTATCTGAAATTGCCATTTTATTTGGTGACTATGACAGAAAGTAGGTTATAACAGTGACTTTAATAGGTCTCCTTATCAAATTACAAAGGGAATTAAATAAAAAATTGGCTCTGTGCCCACACATCCTGGGGTCATGATCAATGTTTATCTTTGTGATTAAAAAGATCTCTCTCTTTTTTTGGGCGGTGGAAAAATTTTTATTTTTATTTATTTATTTTTAAAATTAATTAATTTTTAAATTTACATTCAATTAATTAACATATAGTGTATTATTAGTTTCAGAGATAGAGTTCAGTGGTTCCTCAGTCTTATATAATACCCAAACCTCACATTTTGTAAAAAAAAAAAAAAAGAAAAGAAAACTGTTAAGTCAGTGTTACTAATGATTATTTGTAGGGATGCAGGAGGAGCGAGGGAATGTGTGGAGGAAGTCTGAGTCAAACCCCTCAAACATTTTCACTATTTATCTGATTACCGGCATGCAATACTAAATACTGTTCACATAGTGTATACATTTTTTTTAAAGATTTTATTTATTTATTTGAGAGAGAGAGAATGAGAGATAGAGAGCACGAGAGGGAAGAGGGTCAGAGGGAGAAGCAGACTCCCCGCCGAGCAGGGACCCCGATGCGGGACTCGATTCCGGGACTCCAGGATCGTGACCCGAGCCGAAGGCAGTCGCTTCACCAACTGAGCCACCCAGGCGCCCCTAGCGTATACATTTTTTACAATTTAAAAAATATAAAAAAGAAGAACTGAAAAGCTTTATTCAGTCTTTGTTTTTCCTCTTCTGCAACTGCCGTTTTCTAACACCTATTCATTATCCTTTGGGGGAAAGATCTGAATAGGAACCAATGGCTGAATTTTGAATGGATGCATCTAAATCTATTCTGTTGAACATGGAGTCAGGTAGCCACCGAGAAAGTAAAACTGTTAAATTATGACCATGACTGTGTACCTAAAAGAGAGCATTTGCTAGGAAATCAAGTATGTGTGAAACAAAAATGGCAAGGAGAAAGCTAACAGAAAATGATATGTTTAGTACTTTTACTGACTGAAATAATGCCCATGTGGTATTTCAAGAAGAGCGCCAGAATATAACCTCTAGGAACTAAGAATAGTTTAAGCTTTGGATTCGTTAAACTGCAAGAATATGAGTCTGAGCCTAAAAGAATCCAAGGCAGGGTGGGTTCTGGGACTAAGTAAGTAAGCCCTTCTCTGCCAGAAAGGGCTTTGCTATCGAAGGTGTGAAGCCTGGGGCTCACCTCCATCCAAAGGTCCTCACCTCCTGCAACCTACCCAGCCCCCATTCTCAATTTCTTGCTTCCTCTGTGGTCTGGAGCACATCACTTCTTTTAATCTGCTTGGTATTGAGAAATCCACTTGGTATTGAGTATTTGGTATTCTCTGCGAAACGGTGATAAATTGACATTTATTGCTAGAAGGTAAGAGATTAAGTGAAAAAGTATCTGCCAAGATTTATGAATTCTACCACAAAAATTTTGTCCTCACTGGCTTTATCCTCACAGGCTCTAAATAAAATAACAGATTCTGTGCTAGGTGGTTGGTTAAATAAGATAGTTGATTACTTTTTCCATACACACAGGGCTCCATTTAAAACTTTGGTTACCAGTCTAATGGATATACCATTCTAGCTGAGTCCATACCCAACTTCATGGCTATAAGGCATGCCTACATGTAATCATGAACTGTGCTTGTATGAATACAATGGTGCCTTGTGTTTAAAAGCAACACAAGATTAGAAAGTTTCTTTGATTGCAGACTACCCACACAAACTTCATCCAAACTGAGGTAGAAGGTTGGGAGGGTAAAATGAGAGCAGGGCTTGCCAAATGCTGACAGTAATGCCTTCAGAGAGGCCCAGGGTCTTCGGCAGAACCCCAGGGCAAAACTCTCCAGCTGCCGTTCCTTTACTTCTCCTGGTCTCAGTTTGAGATCGGGCTCTCTGCTTTCCCCTGGCAGTTTTCACAATGAGCGGTTGTGTGAAGAAGTAGTTTTCCCAAACTGAGGGCACAAGCTTCCGGTACTTTTTAATTTACACAGATATAATCTCCACGATTCTGTTTCTCCTTTCAATCCTTCCATCTTCGAGGAAGTCATCTAAAGTCTTGATGATTTTTTAGTAACTTGAAACACATCTGTAGTGAAATATACCTTCCCCAATAATAGATCAGAAAAGCACTTAAAGGATAGCTTAGGTGATTCCAAAGGTGCTTACTGTTTTGTGATGAACTCATGCACAGTTTATATTCTTTTTGTGTTAGCTGTGCCAAAAAAGACATACTTATGATCAGACTCTCTATTCCTCACTTCTTTGCAAATGAGTCTCCAGGGCTGTTGGTCGAGACAACATTTGTAGAAGTGTTCATTGGTTCATTTGTCTGTCCAAACCAAAGCCTCCCCTGCCTCTCACGTCAGACCCTGAGGATGATTCTGCCCCAGTTCCATCAGTTATAGACCTGCAGCGCTCTATTCAATAATCTCATAGCTAAAAGAATGACATGGTTATATACAATCTTTAACTCAAAACCCATCGACATTCTTTTTCAACAGCGTGGGCAAAAATGGGACAAAATGTGGTAGCTATGAAGAACAGAGAGATTTAAAGAAATAAAAACTGAGTACAAAAGTGACACAGATGGAAATGCCCCCTTGTTTTAGAATACAAAAGCAGACTCGTTTTAAAGCAGTCCTTACAAAAAGGCCTCTTAACAACCCAGTGTTACTTTGATTTGAAAGAGGAAAAAAAAAAACCGCATTTCACACTTCATTTCTCTCCTTGCTCAGTGAGACTCTTCCTCACTTACATCTCTCGTTGTCTTTGATCCCCATCTCTACATTTTGGTCCACTTATTTCTTCCAAGGGCTTTCATTTGGAGAATGTCTTGGTTCCCCGGCTTTTTCCACTGAGTCCCCTTTTTGAATAACTTTTGTTTACTTGGTAAGTCTCTTATTATAGCTTCCTTATGGGTGGAGAAGAGAGGAACCATCATGCATACCAAAATGTTTCCTTAGAATGAACACAAAATAATAAACAGGGTATGTTTCCATGTACAGAAGTCATTAATTTCTATGAGGCAGGTGGGCAGTAGATATTTTGCTCATTTTGAGAAGAGGCACATTGCCTTAGTGTAGCGGGCATTACTCTGAGTGCTTTTCTTTACTGTTCATTTAGGTCAACAGCCCTGTGAGGAATTATTACCATCTTACAGGGCAGGGCACTGAGGTTCAAAGAATGCAAGGAATTCTCCCATAGTCCCAGCTTTTTCAAATGACACAAGTCCGACATCAAAACCCATGTTAACCATTCTGTTTCTGTTACAGCATAGCACTTGGGAGTCAGAAATGTATTTCTGTTCCCAATATAGAACTCAGTAAACTCTTTAATCTAAAGAGATTACAAGAAAGTGATTTGCCTCCCCCGCCTTTTTTTTTTTTTTACCCTGGACCCACAGAGTTATATTCTGTGTCTCTCTGCAGCATCTGTTCTTACTGGTTTTACTACAGATTAACTGGAACTCCTTCTCTTTGTATTTAATCCTTAAAGAAAAATAAAGAGACCAGTTTAGAGCAAGAGTCCCTTATTTATAGAATGGCAGAATTGGCTTTCATCCCCATGGAGATTTATTCCTCTAAAATAATCAGAAAAAAATCAGACACTGGATAAGATTGGCTCTACTACTGATGTTAGTATTTTGCAGTTAGCATACATGTGGTTTCACCTGCAGCTGTGCATACAGTCTGGAACTACATCATCTTACGCTTATGAGGAGGGAATAGTATGGTGTTAAAAAGACTGTGTGTCTCTCACTTTGAGACCCAGGCAAGTGTCCTTGTTCTGCCACCATCTCTTATAAAAGTCAGAGATGTCAATTTGTCTTTTTGGCCCTGAGTTTCACCTTTCAAGTGAGGCAAGAATTCTATGATCCCCCATTCTTTTTTTTTTTTTTTAAGATTTTATTTATTTTTTTGACAGAGAGAGACAGCGAGAGCAGGAACACAAGCAGGGGGAGTGGGAGAGGGAGAAGCAGGCTTCCCGCCGAGCAGGGCGCCCCATGTGGGGCTCTATCCCAGGACCCTGGGATCATGACCTGAGCCGAAGGCAGACACTTAACGACTTATCCACCCAGGCGCCCGATCTCCAATTCCTAATATTTCATTTCTCTATATAATCTATATGGAAGACCCTGGATTTTCAAGACAAGAGTTTGCAGTATTGGACACAGAGCAGACGAATGTCCTGGCACGTGATCCCAGACCTGAGTCAACAGACACAGGAGGGCCGGCAGGTTCAGTGGGAAAGGTGAGCAAGGCCAGGCTGCTGGAGAGGAGAGGAGGAGAGGGTGGGGATGGAGAGGTGAGTATGTCTGGGCTGCAGGGAAGTTATAGGTTTGACAAGAGCCACACTGGGGTGGTCCCTGACTCCTTCTATAGCCCGGGTAGTCTTTTCCCTTTTATTTTTTGTATTTTTTTTGTTTGACTCATTTGCCAATTTGATCGGGATCACATTTATGCCCATTAGGAGAATTTTCTGGGGAAGGGAAAAAAAGATACATTTTTAACTCACCTCAAATTTTCATATGAATGGGATACCTTGGTCTCCACTGACCCTCCTTACATGTTTTGAAGAAATTAAATGATTTATTTTGTGTAGGTTAGTGTTGTTTTAATCAAAGAAAGAAACACCCACGTAAAGGCAATGGAGCACACACTGATAAAGTTGGGCAGAATCCTGCGCCACTCATCACTCTGGCGTTTCAAGAGAGGCAGGTGGCGTAATGGCTACAGGCAATGGCTCTGGGTTCAAATCCCAGTTCAAGTCCTTACTGAATGGGTGACCTTGGGCAAGGTCAGTAATGGCTCTACCTGCACAGTTTAAGGCAGCAGCTGCTAGCCATAGGTGGCTACTGGGTGCTTGAAGTGTGGTTAGTGTGATTGAAGAAGTGAATTTTTTTTTTTAAAGATTTATTTATTTATTTGACAGAGAGAGACACAGGGAGACAGAAACAGGAGAGGGAGAAGCAGACTTCCCGCGGAGCAGGGAGCCCGATGTGGGGCTCGATCCCAGGACCCTGGGATCATGACCTGAGCAGAAGGCAGATGCTTAATGACTGAGGCACCCAGGCGCCCTGAAGAAGTGAATTTTTAATGATAGTTAGTTTTAATTAATTTTGATTTAACTCTGAGAAATGTCGCTCTCTGTCCAGTCATTTGAAAATGTCCAACTAACTTTGAAATAACTGAGATATGTGAATTTACTCTTTCAACTAGTAAATTTTATGAAATCTAAATACCGAACAAGTACTTGGGATAAATATTTAACATCCAAATTAAAATGTGTTGTAAGCAATAATACATACTGAATTTTGAAGACTTGGTATAAAAAACAATACAAAATATCTCATTGATAATTTTATATTGATTATATATCAAAATAATAATAGTTTGGACATACTGAGTTAAATAAAATGTGTTATTTTTTTCTTTTTAAAATACAGCTCCTAGGAAATTTTATATTATGTGGCTTGCATTATATTTCAGTTGTACAGAGCCACACTTTAATATCTTCCTCAGTGATACAGGAATAGAAATAATTTCCTCCAGTGGTTGTTGTGGCAACAAGAAAAGATAACTGTGCAAAGTTCTTAGTGAAGTGTCTGTCAAAGAGCTGGAAGTACTCGTTAAAGAGCTATTATTTTGTGAACACTATTTCCATTCCTCTTTTCTCTGACATAGAAAGGAGAATTTGATGATATTCTGTGGGATAGTCAATCTGTTCCCCTAAAGTGCACAAAAGCAAAGAAGGCCACTGATAATCCAGAAGTACCAATGGCAGGGTTGCTGATAATTTACCAAATAAATCCATATTTTGTTTTCAATTGCTGGATTCCTACTTTGTAAGCTTTATGACCCATGAGATATGGCTTACATGCATTCATTCATTCATCAAACCTTTCCCTGAGTATCTATTTCTAGAAGAACTGAACTTCCGTAATTTGGAATTAAGTTTCTTAACTGTTATAAATCTGTAACAAAAAAATCTACTGACATCTAAAAATGTTGAAATAACTTTAAAATGACAAATAAGGAAACTAATACTACACTAACTTGAATTTAAATAAAACCTTGAAAGAAAAAAGTTGACAAAGAAGATACAGGTTTCTGCATCTCTAAGTTAATAACTTCAATTTTCCCTAGTGAACTTAAAATTCATTCTCTTTCTCTCTCAGTAACACCTCATCTTTTCCTTTTCTTTATTATTATAGTGGTTTTAAATTCTAATCATTTCTTTTAAGATCTTGTATATTTTTTTGTTCCTTATCATTTTTAAATGTGGCATAATTTGGAGAGTGGGAAAACAAAACAAAAAAAACCCTCAAAGTTAAATATCAGAAGAGTAGCCATTGGTCGATAACACAGAAGAAAATCTCAAACACACACAAACGTTCTTCAAACCATCTATTTGCGTGAATAGTCTACTCAGTAAGTATTGCAGTGCTCCAGGAAATAAGCAAACCTTAAATTTCCATTTCCCTACATTCTATGAAGAACAAATTAGCTTTCCTTCAAGCAGTTTAATTCCTTTTCCTAAAATAACTCCTTGGAGTATATTACATTTGTGAACTTTCCTTTGTTTCAAAAAGACAATAAAGGAAATCGTAACAGCTAAAACACAGTGACTTCTTACCAGGTTCCAGGAGCTATTACAGGACCTTTTCTTGTATTCACTCATGGGATTCTTAAAATAATCCTATGAGATACTCTGATAAGCAGAATAATAGCCCCCCTGCAAGGGTGTCCATGTCCAAAGCCCCAGAACCTAGGAGTCTGTTATTTACATGGTAGGGAGGGAAATGAGGCTGCAGATGGAATTAAGGGTGCTAATCCGCTGGCCTTGAGATGGACAGAGTATCCTGGATCGTCCAGGTGGGTCCAGTGTAGAAGTGAAAGAGGGAGGTAGGAGAGTCCGGGTCAGAGTCAGAGAGATGTCTGAAGACACCAATGCTGCTGCTAGCTTTGAAGATGGAATAGGGCCAAAAACAAAAAGGCAAAAAAACAATAACAATAAAACCCTAAACAGATCCTCCCCTAGAGTCTCCAGAAAGGCATGCAGCCCTGCCAATTTCAGCCGGATGAGACCCATTTGGATTTCTGACTTCCAGCACTGTAAGATACGAATGTGTGTTGCTTGGAGCTACTAAGTTTGTGGTAATTTGTTACAGCAGGAATAGGAAACTGGCAGGCATAGGTACCCTCTTTATTCCCATTTTATGGAAAGCAAAGGCATAAAGAATTTATTTATTTTTTAAAAGATTTTATTTATTTATTTGTCAGAGAGAGAGGGAGAAAGCACAAGCAGGGGGAGTGGTAGCCAGAGGGAGAGGGAGAAGCAGATTCCCTCTGAGCAAGGAGCCCGATGCAGGACTCGAAGATCCCAGGACCCCGGGATCATGACCTGTGCTGAAGGCAGACTCTTTTTTTTTTTAATTTTTTATTGTTATGTTAATCACCATATATTACATCATTAGTTTTTGGTGCAGTGTTCCATGATTCATTGTTTGTTCATAACACCCAGTGCTCCATGCAGAACGTGCCCTCCTCAATACCCATCACCAGGCTAACCCATCCCCCTACCCCCCTCCCCTCTAGAACCCTCAGTTTGTTTTTCAGACTCTTAACTGACTGAGCCACCTAGGCGTCCCAGGCACAGAGAATTTAAATAACTGATCCAGAGATTGCACAGCAAGCAAATGCACTCTGCCTCTTAACCCCTGGCAAGAAAATAAAAGTCAAGGTTACACACGGCATCCTCTCTCTCTTCTTAGCATCTCTTCACTCCCCAAGTCCCAGCTCCATTGCTACTTCCTTATGGGAAACCTTCTTTGACTGTGTTGACGAGGTTGGATGCTCAAAGGATACAGTGGTGAGGTAGAACCCGACTCTCATTTGAAGCACTTATTATGGATACAGTTTAACATTTGTTCCAGTCCTTTCTGTCTCTGTCAGCAAACTATAAGCTCCGTGAGAGCAGAGTAGCACCCGTCAGATGCAAGGGCCAGGGGTCCCTCAGTTGTCTACTGAATTTCCATGTAACCACGACAGACTCACCTGAGCATATTGAATTTGTTGAACGTGGTCTTAAAGAACGACCTACATTCCAGCAGGATAAAGTAGATTATTGGAAATGAACTTCAAAATCCTAAACTTTTGCCCCTAAGTAAAAAATCAGCTCTGTATCTGAGAGACTAAAACAACAATCCCGGAGAAATTTGTTGAAGCATGGGAAAATGCTGTATTCATCATTGGTTGGCCAAAAGATGTATTTTGTCCTTAACTGTATTACTCAGTTTTCACAAGATTCTATTATATCAAAGCCTGGTACTTGGGGATAAACTTTAAATGTACTCTTCTGGAAAGCAAAGAAACAAACAAAAACAAGTATAACCAGGCTTTTATATATTTGATTATTTTTAAAAGTTAAGGGACTTTTTATGACTGCTGATTTGTTGGGTCTATGCTTTTTCTAGTCATATACCTATATATTCCTCCTTGATAATAGAATCTTTCTAATCTCCAAGCTATGGCCTCTCCCAAAACACTCATATCCACTAAGAGTATAATGTTCTCTATATTTTTAATATATATTTATATTTTTCTCTATGTCTATATAGTCAAATTTGCTAATTGTTTTTGGTGAAAGTTTCTGCGTACCCCACCACACCTGGTTTTCTGCTTTTCTTTACCCTTGTGGTGGCTTTAAATTTTAAACATTACTTTTTAGATTCCATACATTTTTTCTTTGTTCCTTATTATTTCTAAATTTGTATCATTCAGAGAACTAGAAAGATGCACGATCCTTTGGTTGAGCTCTGATACCAGATGTAATCTGAATTTAGTGAGCCTTGGCTTCAAAGATTCGTGTTTCTAATTGCTAAGCCTCTGATCACATTCAATTAATTCTTATACCCATGGAGAAAACATTCAATTCATTTGTCCATCTTCTGCGCCTTTGAAATTCAGCTCAAAACTAGCTTACAAAGAAAAATAACTGCTAAAGATTCTCTGTGCTTTTAAGCTCCACATCACACCATCCATGCAAACCTTTTAAAATCACACTCCATTACACAAGCTTCCTTTCCCCAGGGAATCTTATATTAGTATGTTCAAGATTCAACCCCACTAAAATGAAATAAGAACATTAATTCAGGATTTAAACGGTTTGGAAGTTGTTTCTTCCTCATGTATCCTTTCAAAAAGATGGTGCTGGGCAAACATGTTAAAATCCCTTTGGTAATAAAGTTTTATTAAACTAGTATATTTATTATAGAATAAGAAGAGAGATCATTTTATTTCCCTGGAAATAGTTCCCATAGTATATTTCTCTCTGGTCCTGACTTTATTCATAGGATCCTTGTTGGTGTCTCTCTTCTGGCCACACCCACCCACTCTCTTCTGGCCACTGTACCATTGGGGTGGATATGGAACAAATAAGGTAAAACCCTGATTGACTGACTGATTTGAGAGAGAGAGAGCACACATGAGTGGGAGGGGCAGAGGGAGAGGTAGAGAGAGAATCTTAAGTAGACTTCAAGCTGAGCATGAAGCTGGACGTGGGGTTCGATCTCATGACCCCGAGATCATGGCCTGAGCCGAAAGCAAGAATGGGAGGCTTAACCAACTGAGCACGCAGGCCCCCCAGTAAAACCCTGATTTAAACGGTCTCACTGCTGCGTGAGTCACCCAGAGGATAATGAACCCTCATCAGCACAGTGACCTAGAGTGGCTCTCTGATGCTCTAAGTTAGCCAGCCTACCTACAGGACTCTCACTAGTTTACAAAAATGATTCCATAAAAATAAACATTCCAGTGCTTCCGACAGATAGGATAGATAGTATCCCCCATTTAACAAACCTAGCTCAATGAATCAGCACATCCAGACAAACTTGAGACTGACACTGGCTTCTGACTTCAAATCTTGAATTCATTATTGAATCACAGCAGTTTTCAGACATTTGGCTGGACAGAAAACACCCAGGAAAAACCCGAGTTCCTTTGTTTGTAGTTAGGCAGAAGAGCAAATACACTGCAGAAGTCAAAGGTACAAACTGGCGAGTTTCCCTTCTGGTTGAGCCCACATCATCCACCAGAGCAAAACTTTTCCTGTAGAGGGTGAATACTTCGGGCTTTCTGAGCCATCTATGGTCTCCTGCAAAGTCTTCTTTCTTTTTTGTTTTATAAAATTTTACAATTGTGAAAAACATTCTTAGTTCACAAGCCATACAAAAGCAGACTGAAGGCAGAATCTGACCCAGGCACCATAGATGATCAGGGCCCTGGACCCGGCATTCCAGAGCCACCAACCCATGGCTGGTAATGCAGGTCTCCGGGCAGTAACTGAAATTCCCTGGCTCTGAAATGTTTATCATATAAGTGCACAAACTTAGCTCACAGAAGAGATTTCACCTGCCTGACTCACCACAAGTGTAGGCTATGTCATTTTCCCCTGTCTTTAACCAAAATTAAAGGCAAAGCCATGTCTGACTGGCTCTATACACTAGATCTTTGGTGTTCCCAAATTTAAATGTAATGGTTTCTACTATTTCAGAGATAACCTAAAATTCTCATGGATTTTAAGTCTTTCACTTCTGAGTTGAGACCTTGAATCTTGTGTGTGGGAGCTGGTTATACAGCCAGAGAAAGAGAGAGAGAGACCAGCAACCTGCCTGGCACTTGCTTCTTGCCTTCCTCTGGTGTCAACTCTACCCTCCAGTATGTGAGCGGATAGTTACTCCTTTGCAGGGGAGGGGGGCAGAGTGGCTAAGGGGGGAACAGGACTTAAAATGGAGGCCAACTCCCCAGGAAACAGCGGGTCTCCATCAACTAATTTAGATAGTGCCTGAGACCTTTAACGACATATGTCATAAAGGAAGTTAAAAAAAATAATTGACAAAAAAATTTGTTACTTCTCCCATCAGAGCAAAAATTTTTGAGTGAATGATACATCAGCTTTGAAAGAATGTCTTCTTTTTTCCCCCAGTTAAACTTGACTGCATTTTAATAGATCATTGTAATAGTTTCAGAGGTTAGGATTCATGTGTTCCTTGTAGATGCCAAGGACTTACAATAGTTTATTCTGACGTTTCCCAAGGCTTTCCCTTTCCACTTTGGACTACACAGCCAAACTACGGCCAATGGCAGCCCAAAGCCTATCTGTGCATGAATTCAGAACCCGGCCTATAGGAGTGAGATTCTTTTGTATAATGACTTCTTGAGTGCCAAAGCCTCCCCAAGAGTATCAACATTCACAACGCTGTGTTTATTGTAGTGGCTTTCTCCATCTTTAACTTACTCCTGGACATTGCAGTGAAGACTTAAGTAGACAGCTTTGTCAATGGAGCTTTTGATATCAATTACTTAAAAATTTCAACGCATCAACAATTCTTATATTCAGGTTTTAGTCCATAAAAGGAATTGAGCTGGGCACCACTAGGGCATAAAGCAGACATATTTCCTACCTATATGGGGTTTCCTGTCTACCAGTGAGACAAGAAAAATACATGAATAGTAAATAAAAATAAATAATTAGAAGTTCAATCAATAGCTCAAGATATGACTAACTGAAAATACACACTGTAAATATTATAGAAAACTAGAAAAGGGATCATTTATTCATTCATCAATCATTTAATTGGTATTTATGTTGTGTCAGGCATTATATCTCCTCTGTAGACTATTCCTCAGAACTCAGATTTGTATATCCAATTTTTGATCTGAAATCTCCATATATGGACCTGACAGGCATTTCAAACTTAACATGTCTTACAGTGAACTTAGATTCTCTTGCCAAATCTTCTCTTGCAGTCTCCCCTATCTGAATGGAATCGCAGTCCTCTGGTGGTTAAGGCCAAAAAACAAACAAACCCAAACCCAAACCAAAATACCACACATTCATCCCTGAGTCCTCGCTTTCTCTCATGCTTTATGTTGAATTTGTAAACAAACCCCATTGGCCTTACTTTTGAAACGTATTTGACTCCAACCACTTCTCACAACCTCAACAACTACCATTCAGGCCTTTGCTGGGATCACTGTGATCGCTTCAGGATTAATGGTCACCCTGGTTCAACCCTGGACCTTCTGCAGCCATAGATCCTGCACTCTCCCAATCAAGACTCTCAAATTTAATGAGCTTACAGCTAAGAGAGCACTTACTATCTACCAGGCACTGGTGTAAGCTCTTTGCAAGTATTACTGAACTCTCACAAGAACTTTACACTGCATGTACATTACTCTCTGTGTTTTACCAGTGGAGACACAAAGTCACAGGTAGGACAAGCCATTTGTCAAGATCACACAGCTGGCATGTAGCAGAGACAGGGCTCAAATCCTGACATTCCAGCTCCACAATGCAGGCTCTTGGCTTCTGGGCCTCCTCCCTCCAGTGACTTCCCTTCACACTCTTGGGGAAAGTTCCCTCCAAGTCTTCATGATGGCCTTCAAGAGCTGACCCCTATTACCCCAATGACCTCACTTTCTACTACCTCTCTTTGGCTCGCTTGGACCCACTGGCTTCTTCCCTATGCCTCAGACACCCTTAGCTTCTTCCCAGATTAGCAACTTCTGTCCTGGCTGGTCCTTCTGCTTGAGACATTTTCCCACAGACAGTGGCATGATTCACTTCCTTACCTACTTTGGGTCTTTCCCCAAACGCCACTTTTTCAGTTATTGAATATCCCCTTAGTGAACATCTTAACTAATATGTCTAGATGTGATTCTAAACACTTAACATATATTTTACTTCATTAAACCCTCAAAACAGCTTTGGGTTGATGGAACTATTACCCTCATCTTACAGATGAGAAAAAGAGAAATGTTAAATAGTGTGGGGAAGCTCACATATCTGATAAGTGATGAAGCCAAGACTCCAACCTAGAGGCTCTAGCTCCCGAGTCTGTAATCTTTCTCTCTCTCTCTCTCCCTCCCTCCCTATGCCCACCCATGACTCACACACGCGTGTGCGCGTGCACACACACACAAGCAACATAAAAATTTGGTGTCTAACAGGTGAGAGAAAAATGAGAGAGAGAAAAAAATCAGTTTGTTCAGAAGCTTAGAGGCAGAATAAGAAGATGATTAGCCTAACAGTATATAGGACAGGAGGTAGAGGGTGTAGATGGTCAGTTTTCAGAGCCATGTTTCTCTGGGTGTCATCCACCGGGCTCCTGCATCAGAAGTACCTGGAGGTGTTTGCTATGAATGCTGATGTCCAGGCTGTACTCCATACCTTTGTATATGGAGTTTTTGGGTCCAGGAGCCCAAGGATTGGTTCATACATAAGAATTCCTAGGTGATTTTAAAACACATTAAAATTTTTGAACTACTATCTTTTAAGATAAGGAATCATTCCATTGACTTAAATTTGTACGCTAAACATCACAACACTAATATGGCATTTCCATAATAACAAGATTTAGAAAATGTACCATCAACACAAACTCTGCAACTCAGGACAGGGATCTTTGATGGGTTTGTTCATGGGAGGATTCAAAATGTCTAGAACAGGGGCTGGCCCATAGTGGGCCACCAATAAATAGCTATTGAATGAGTGAATTTGGAGTGGCCCAGAGGAAACTCTTAAGATGCACAATGATTCTGTATGAGCATATTTTACTGAGTGGTCAGAGATTTCCATCAGACTTCTCATAAAAATTTTATGAGAAGTTTTATCCTTATTTCCTTAGAGGTATGAACGGAGTGGAAATTATATTGCCTTTTGTAATCCTTGATCTAAATGTGACTTGAAGGTCTGGCATTTAGTAGCTGTGTGATGTGAATAAGATATTCAATCTTTCTGAAGCCGTTTTCTTTACCAGTAAAGTCATCCTCATTCCGTTTAATGTCCATAAAGGTATTATATAAATTAAAGGGGCCTTGAAAAAAATAAGGCATTGTTATCTTTTTTTTTTTTCAAATTTCTACGTGCCAAATTTTATAGTCTAAGTGGTAAAATTAGTGGAGGGGGGAAGGCTGTTTGATGATTGAGATGGCATAAGCAATACACATAACTATAGAATGTTACTGTCATTAATAAGAGTTAAACTTGGGGGGAAAGTCTCAAATTCTTTTAAATTTAATTTGTGAAAAACTTATGGGAATAATAAGTATGAAATGATTCCTACCTAGCATTTCCTCCTAGAGAAAATCATAGCCCAATAGTTCAAGAACAGTATTGCCTTTTGGAAAATCAAATATTGATTTGTTGAAGAAGCTGCCATAGAATGGTATAGCTTAGTATTCTGCCACTCAGAGGCAGACCCCAAACCAAATGACTTTCACTTAAAAACTCTGAGTGTAACAGGTACTTTTCATTCATTATTTACTACATCCTTGATAGCTGAATGCTGAAATCTAAGAGGAAAAAGTCGATTGTGCTGAAACCATGCAACGTCTCCCCAATTTTTGAAACTTTAGCACACCACTTCCATCCAAACATGGGATTTTAGTGACTAAGCAGATCTTTCCCTGAATCTCAAGTAAGAAAAGACGCTATCCTCTACTTTATTCTTGCCGATAAAATAGGTGTACAAAGAAGGAATAACATTGTCTTGTAGAACTAAAGCACAGACAGAAATGTAATTTGACAAATGGCAAGAAACAACATTCTAATCAAAACACCATGCATTCCACAAAATTCTCAAAAACTTTATTCTGATTTTATGCCTAAGTTAAGCATTTTGTAAAGGCATTTCCATTGCCGGGTCGTAAACGAAAGCTCCAAATACCTTGAAGTTAGGCATTTAGCTACTGACATCTGCACAACTGGATTGGTTACATGTGATCTAAAACTATGTTAGGGGCTCTTCTTTCAAATTAGAGTTACAAAATAAAATCCACCGAATTAGACCAAACTCCCCAAGTTTTCTCTTTTTCTCTGCACAAAAGCGAATAACAGCACACAAAATGTTAGGCAGAAGAGAATTTCTAATAGACAGACAAACTGCACATTTCGTGACAGATCTAAAAGAAAGATAATCAGCTCTGAATGAAGTAGTTTTAAAGATTTTCTCCACATTGTAAAGCACAGTAGTAAACTCTAGGTCACACATTTCTTTATCACAAGCCGAACATCCCAAGCGCTAAATTGCAACCTCATCTCTATCTTAACAGTTCCATCCACCGAGGCTGCTTTGCCACAAACACCATACCGTGAGGATGAGGGTTCTGGGTCTACTCATTTCATCGTCACTCTCCAGAGGCAAAATTTCGTGGGATGGTTCCTCTTGGCGTCGTCTACAAATGTGTGGACAGCTCCTCTGGACCACAGAGCGAAAAGCTTGAAGCAGAACAATGCTGGCAGTGCAGCCCATTGCTGCATCCTGGAGCCTACAAAATAACTTCTATGTTGATGCTATGTTTGAAAAACAGTGGCTCCTTGTCCCTGAAAACAGCCTACATTGCAGCTGTAGCCAGCTCACGCTCCAATCACTTCCTTGAGCTCTGATCATCTGATCGCCGCCAAATAGCTTGGATGCAGAGATGGGAAAGATTTGATCCACTGAAACTGAAACGCTCAGGAATATTAGAGCATTTCGCCTGGAGAGTTATTTCTCAATTCATTTCACGAACAGGTTTCCTGTTCATTACAATGATTCCCTCCGATTCCAGTTTCAGAGGTCTGAGTAAATATATCTTTTTCCCTCAGACACTCAAATAAATCACTCTTCTTCAGACTAAACAACTGAAAATCTAACTCTACATTGACATTTTTCCAAGGCAAATGAGTGTCCCATAAAGAGTGAAAATGGTTTTCTTTTTAAGTGTAAGCACTTCTGCAAGGAAATTTTTGCTAGACACCTCACGAAGTGATTGGGGTTTTACTTTTCATAGCTCCTAAGTTCCAGAAATGAAATTGGCTCATCCAAAATGCGGAGCCCGCTGAGCCAAAACGACTTATCAAAAGCATGCATGCGTTAGCAAGCCCACGTGAGTGACACCAGGGTTGCCCCTGCAAGTCCCTTTCAATAGTATGGTTGTTCTGTTCCCACACACGCACTTCTGCAGCGTAATACATTTTTATGTTTACATAGGCGGCTTGTGGGGCTGAAAATATCTCTATCACTGAGGTCACTTGGCGAGTTCTGCCAAGCTGACCTCTTAGAAGAGGCAGCTGTAAAGCATTTTCACATCCTATCAATAAGAATTCAAGGCTTCAGGAAGGACTTGGAGGTCTTTGGTAGTTAAGAGTCTAGTATTCCCTGACTCCTGCGAGACTAGTCACTTAGGAGGGAACCAAAGAGATGCTTAGAAATCACGTGACCTCTTGGAATGGCTTCAAGATCTAATGGTATACTGTAAGAGAATAGGACAACAGGGGATGCTTGCACTAAAAATATCTCACAGCAAATGGATTTTGCTTACAAATGAGGAAAGTATGAAATCTCCAGTAGGATTTTCAATGTCGGGATCTTTCTGTCAAGCTAATCCTTCTAGTGTATCTCTCAGGGATTCAAAGTAAAAATGTTTTCTTTGGTTTCTGGGCTCCTCAGTGCAAAGAGAGCTTGCAGGAAGTTTGCAGTAGGTTTGTTTTGCTGTGAGGTGTGGCCCCTCCAGCTCCAGTGAAGTCGCTTTCACAGAAGCGTCTCTCATGATGCTCAATTAGACATTAAATGCTCAGTAATCTGTCACAATATAGCATTATTTAATTGGTATGTTTGCCAGAGAAGTAAAACATTTTTTTTTTCTTTTAAGAGGTACTGGCTGCCAGTAGTTTTTCATCTCCCTCTGTTTTGAGCAAACATATTTTAGTGCTGCTGGAAAAAGAAGAAAAAAATGCTAATGGTGCTGGCAAGTCCCCTCACCCCTCCAGACCTTTGTCAGAGTGCCCGGCTGCTAATCTAAACCATTTTTACTCCAAACAACTGGGACATTTATCGAAGAGAAGCTACAGTGTAGCCTGTCTGGCTTGTGTGCTCTGAAAAAAAATTTATATATGGTGTCCACCAGAGACCAAGTGGGAAGTGGGCTTCCATGATGGTGAGTGTGCCTTTTCCAATATGATATGACTGCTTCTCCAGGTTCCTAGTGTTCCTGTGCACCCCCACACCCCACTCTCACACCCATGACATGGGACTCTCCAGTTCCTGTAGGTTCTGGTCATCTGCTCAGGAACAAACAGGTCGGATGCAGCAAGGTACTGACTGGAGGTCCCTAAATATTCCACCAGCTTCTGTCAGCAGTGGGGATGGGATCCTCTGTAGGACACCGTGGGCTTGGCAGGGACGGGGCAGTACATCCCAGACTCCTATCCAGGCACCTCTCTCTCAATCTGGCTCAACTTGGGGTTGGTTTTTGGAGTCAGATGTTTTGGCAGATGCCGAAGTCTTTGGGGAAACAAATGAGATGCTTTCTAGCTATTAGAGCCCTGTTTTCATCGATCCCCTTGTTGCCTTTGAGGGACTCACCCTTATTATTGATGGACTGCTGTGGGGCTTTCAATCTTCTCTGTTTTGCTTTGTCTTTCAACTTCCATCATCAGGGAAAGGGAACCTCCAAAAATTAGTTTCTTGGGAATTCAATACACACTACAGTTACCCAAAGGACAAGGACCATCAGGACAAAAAACAAGGAATAACAGTTAGATCTATAAGCCCAACTTTTCTTATGGAACATTTTAAATGTGTGGCAAAGTTGCCAGAAAGGGGTTGAATTCTGAGTTCCAAGTTTTACATAGTAAATTAAGTTGGGGGTGGGGTGGGTTGGGAGGAGATAAAAATGAGTCTGAAGACCGGACTCTTTCCCTCTCATATTTAGCATACATGTTTATACACAGGAAATACATATTTTCAAAGATTTATTTATTTGAGAGAGAGAGCATGCACCCATGCCTGTGAGTGGGGGGAGGGGCAGAGGGGGAGGGACAAGCTGACTCCGTGCTGAGCAGGGAGACCAGATGAAGGCTCCATCTCAAGACCCTGAGGTCATGACCTGAGCCCAAATCAAGAGTCTGACATTTAACTGACTGAGCCACACAGGAAATATTTAAAAATAAGATGGAAATCCTTTAGAGATGTCTGTTATTTTCATTTGAAGTATTAATAAGACAAATCATTAATTTGGCTTTCAAGCATTGAATGTGCATAGCCTCACTAGTCAATAACTTTTAGAGACTTTCTTTGGTCTTGTCTACCTCTTTCTCCTGACTGGGTTTTATTTTATGATTCACCAAGATGTTTATTAAATATAAAATGCTGAAAGCAAGATTTTTAACTTATTGTCCTAGATAAGGACATAATGTCACTAACGTCTGTAAGACTAAATTTTCCAAAGAAGTGGTGGGAACTAGATTTCACTGAGTTATTAAATGCACACACACACATAAAACATCATATATA
This sequence comes from Zalophus californianus, assembly GCF_009762305.2. Taxonomy (NCBI): domain Eukaryota; kingdom Metazoa; phylum Chordata; class Mammalia; order Carnivora; family Otariidae; genus Zalophus; species Zalophus californianus. Next base: position 181,729,423 of record NC_045597.1, read on the forward strand.
TACATATATATATATATACACACACACACATACACTTATGGTGTTTTATATATGTGTTGATTCATTCAGCACTCATGAAATCTTAAATGTATGTACAGTGCAAAGCTTTCTTGCTTCAAAGCAGAGATGGCCATGTAGCTTAGCTATGGAATAGCCTTAGTGTAGATAGGAAGTGGAAGGGGGGGGATTACTGATAAATTGAGGTTATACCTGACAGTTAAATGTAGGAAGAAAAAGTAAGTAGCTTTGGAGAGTAAATGATGTGTGTGTGTGTGTGTGTGTGTGTGTGTGTGTGCGTGTGTGTGAGACAGAGAGAGAGAGAGAGAGAGAGAGAGGAGGGAACCAAAAGGAGGAAAGAATGAAGGAGCAGAAGTAAAAACAGTTCCAGAATATCCCTGAACACTAGGCTCACTCTTGCTCTTGTCTGGGAGAGCTGCTCACCTAGTCACACCTCTTTTTAAAAAGTCCTGAAAAATGAATTTTATTTTTAGAGCTATTTTTGAAAATCTTTTGGACTAAGAATCATCTGATTCTAGATGTTCATATTTCTGCCATTGGAAGAAAACATCCAAAGATCTTTTGACAATGGGAAAGGAAAATCCATATTTAATTTAAATAAATGATGCCTATTGAGTGTGTTGGACTGTCCCAGCTTCGTTAAATTATGCAAGAGTTATATATCTAAATGTAGTTTGAGATGTAGCGGGTTGAATTGGACTGTGCTTAGGCACCGTGGAGGTGAAGTGCACGTTCCTCTCCTACCCAAAATGTGCCCCGAGGCCTCTGAGTCTCCTTATGCTCAGTGATAGATCTATTTGGAGGGAGTGGTTTTCTGTCATCTTCCCGTGTCAAGTTCACTGAAAACTCTTGCTGATAATGTGTTGTTTTATAAAAACAAATATAAGCTCAGGTGAAAATACTTTACTTGAGAAGTGAAGATCAGTCTTGCTGCTTCTGGGATACCCCTGATGCTGCCTAGCTTCGTGCTTAAAACTGCTGGGGGTTGCTGGTCACTATTTAAAGAGGGGAATAAGGCTCTGACTAGATGTCACTTATGAAGAGAAATGTATGGTTGGGATTTTGAGAGTAGAAGGCCTTGTCTACAAAAACCATATTCCAACAATGACATCTCATGTGAACCGTCATCTCCCCAGAGAAAGGTTCTCAACTCCCCACCCCAGGTTAAATTAAACCCACCCTTCTGCCTGCATCCAAACGCAAAGATTCAGAAGCCACTTAGGACCTGCTTCTCATTGCACCTGCATGTTCCAGGCCAGTAGAACCTGGTTTCCACCATATTTGGAGTGTAGGTGCCCTGATTTCAAATTAAAGAGGCTGAATAAAGTGTATTTGTGTCCTTCCCTTCTTCCCAAGGTCTAAGTGAAGTGACATTACAAGGCAGTATAAGAGGGAATATATTAATTACAATAGCTAGAAAAAGGCAAGGCTACTCTCATCAGTAGAAGAGAGTTTTCTGGAAATATTTCTGAAAGATTAAAAGTGAATGTGATCATATTGGTCAATAACTAAAAATGAAGGATTAGCAACAACTTAGACATCAGGAGGATGCTATGGAAAGAGGAGCTAGTGTTCTGGGCAGAGCTCAAGAGGGGCTCTAACCTTGAGGAAAGGAAGCACTGGATGTGAGGAAATCATGAATCCCCATTCCATCCATCCCTGGCACGAACAGAACACAAGACCACTCGACAACAGCTCTCTGAAGAAGGGCAAATGATGCCCGAATACCCGGCACAGGCGTCAGCACCTCAGAGAAACACCCTCACTACTTTGGCGTTGGCTGGCGGAGGCAGGGGGCGTGTCCAGTCTGCCTGCCTGGTTCACACGCCCCCAAGGAAAGCCTGTCCTCTCTGCACCTGTTCAACCTGAGAGCTCATCAGTCAGTGGTCAGTCTGATCAAGTGAAGAGGAGGACCTTAAATGTTCTTCCTCCCTTGCCCCCACAACCAGAAAGCAGAGCACTCTGGTCACCCCAACTAAGTGGATCCCTTCTTATATTTGGGTTTATAGAGAACCTGCCAGTGTCATACTGAGCAACATGCTCTGATGGTCCTCATCCTGGTGGCAGCTAGTGCACCAGGATGAGTGCAGCTGAAAGGCCCATGATGAGCTTTGGTATCAGATGCACTCCTGCTGCGGTCAAGGCTCTGCCACATGTAAGCTGTGTGACCTTGAGCAAGCCGCTTAACCTCTCTGAGCCTCAATAGTATCTACTATAAAATGGAGCTAATCCTATATGCTTACACTTAACTGAGAAGATCAATACAGAGCGTGACCTGTAGTAATCATTAAGGGGACAGGTGTGACGCTGCCTCTGCTAATGGTAATAGTAGAGGCTGGGTCTTCTCCCTCTCAGCCTCTGGGCTCAGCTTAAACACAACACTGCCTTGGAGAAGCCTCCCCTGACAGCCCTGAACCTCGGTCTTTATCACAGCACCCTGTGGGTTTCCTTCCTAACACACAAGCCGACATTATATTCTGATGGGTTTAATTTTTTAAAGATTTATTTATTTATGAGAGAGAGAGAGTGTGAGCAAGGGGAGGGGCAGATGGAGAGGGAGAGAAGAAGTCTCCCCCACTGAGCAGGGAGCCCAATGTGGGGCTCAATCCCCTGACCCTGAGATCATGACCTGAGCTAAAACCAAGAGTCAGACGCTTAACTGACTGAGCCACCCAGGTGCCCCCCAATGGGTTTAATTTTTACGTGATGTCTGCCCCTCTCTGTAAGGGCTGGGGCTGTACTTACTTGGTTCACTATATGCCTGGTGCCTACCATGAAGTGAATAAAAATAATGATGATGATAATGATACCAATAATAAAGCAAGCCCTTCCATAGCACTTATTATGTGCCAGGCATAGTTCTAATGAATATTTACATGTATTGTTTTATTTACACCTCACTCTAAAAGGTAATGCTCTGATCATCTGCATTTTACAGCTAAGGAAACTGAGGCACAGGCAAGTTAAGTGACTTGCTCAGAGAACCACAGCTGGTAAGTGGCAGAACTAGAATTTGAGTTTAGCCAGTCTGGCTCCGGAGTCCGAATTTTTTTTTTAAAGAATTTATTTATTTATTTGAGAGAGCAAGAGAGAGAGAGAAAGAGAGAGAGTGCGCACATGAGTGTGGGGGAGGGGCAGAGAGGGAGAAGCAGACTCCCCACTGAGCAGGGTGCTTGACGTGGGGCTCAATCCCAGGACCTTGGGATCATGACCTGAGCCGAAAGCAGATGCTTAACCAACTGAGCCATCCAGGTGCCCCTCCAGAGTGAATTTTTAACCAGTCCAAATGTCCCATTTCTGCCAAGTAAACCTTGTGTCTTCCAAAAGTGGAAAATACCAGAAAAATCTTTAGCACATGGCAGGGTATAGTGAGGCAACCCTGGAAAATCTCCTTTGAGGATCGGTATATCTCTCACAGGAAAATTTGTGATGTTTCTTTGCATGAGACTTTCAGAAAGTAGCTAGCAGTCTTAGAAGATTGTTTTGGGGTGATCGTTTAAATTGCATTTTGATGGGAATTTAAAACATTAATAAATAACGAATTTGATAAGAAAAAATTTTAAAGACATATTTGTTGTGTGAAATATTCATTGGCAGAAATGACTCACCTATCCAAATTGGCTGTAAAACCCTCTAGTTGGGATATGGAAACATGATTGGGTCCCTTCATAATGTCTTGATGTAACATCTATCCTTACCTGACATAAGATGTTGGTTAGCACCGAAAAGCGCCCCCCGCAGAAAAGGGGCTACTTTAGGTCCAACAAGACTGAAGCCATCACCCCCAGGATGTCCTTTGTGCCTGGACATGTCAAAGAGGAAGGTGACTGCCACTTGCTCTGGAGTTGGCTGGAGGCTGACAGGCTGGATACTTTGCTGTGGCACTGGGAGTCGGCCAGCTGCTGTTCTGTGGGAGCATTCGGCGGGGGGGGGGGGGACTAGCAAGCTGCCTCAAGAGCTTTGTTGCACCTTCCCCACCACCAGAGGTAATCTATGCAGACTCATGGAAAGAGCCAGGAGGCCAAGACAAGGGGTAGAAATCTCCATGTGACACTTAGGCAGTAACGCACCCTTTACCCTGAGAATTCAGTGATTCGTGGAAGCAATGAATCAGTCAATAGGTGATAAAAATCAGCTGCCCCTCCTCCTCCTCCTGCTCATCATCATCATCATCATCATCATCAAGTCCGAATCCTGTTGGTCTTCTCTGTAAATTTCCCAGAGGCTCACCAAGTGTTCCGAAGGGAAAGTGACCCCAAAGGAGGAAAACTCCCATAGATTAAAGGCAACTGCAGATGTACCACACCCGGGCTGAGGAAAACCCGGTCAGTGGGCTTGGCCATTTTCTAGGGCAGGGATTAGTGAGAATCCTTTCCCTTGCATCATTTCCAGACGGGTTAAGTCCCCTCAAGCACATAAACTCCAATGGCTAGGAGAGAGTTAATCAGTGCTTTCTCAGCTAAGAAAGTGGCAAACACAGCCCAGTGATGTGATTCTCCCCCAGGCCTTTATCCACTTGTATCTCGGCCTCTCTTGGTGCCTCTTCTCAAGAAAGAACTTGGGGCATCAGTCTATGTTGATAGCGACCCTTGCCCTCTTTTTGCCCACACCTGCGATTTGTAGAGTTCGCTTCGTTCAGTGTCTCGCTCTTCATTCTCACTAATTAGAGTGGCCTCCTCTTTACAGGAGGCATCTTTCCCACATGATGACATTTATTGAGTTGTACGATTAATCACTTGGAAACAATCGTGCCGTTCTTCCATTTTTTAAAAATCTGGGAACTGTTGCCAAGTCCTTCTCTATCCTCCCTTTCCTACCTTGGGCACTGGCACAGCTCAGAGCAGATGACTTTTTGTCGGTACATTTAGATGCATCAGGAAGTGATCCTTCCATGCTCTCTAAGGCAGCTTCTGCAGCCTACATGGATAGTTTAAATGTTCCATTAATACCTTACCTTACATTTCTCGGGCTTTTATGTTTGATTGAACTCGTCTTGGGTCAGAATAAAAAGCTTGTATGCTCAATAGAAGGTAGTGTAGGCAAAGGCTCAGGAAGCAGTCTGCCAAGTTCAAATCCCTGTTGAGCCACTTACGACCTTTGTGACTCTAAGCAAAATGCACAGGCTCAGTTTTCTCTTCTGTTAAATGGGTGAGTATTCGTGAGGATCTAATGTGTGTGTCAGTGCTTGGCATGGTAAGAGACACATGGTAAGTCTTCAGTGCATGTCAGTTAGCTATCATTAGAAAAAAAAAATAGATATGCAGACACTGCTTGCTTTTTTCCCTACCCTTTCCACAAATTGTATTTTTAAAAAAATCTCCTGACTCCTTCTTGCTCAGGGACACACAGTGTTCCCTGGGCGATGGAGGAACTGGGGGTGGTGCACATGTCTCCTCTGTGCTTTGAAGTCAGCTCCCATGATAACATGAGACACATTCCCATAACCCCTTCTCAGTCCCTTTCATTGAATAAACAAATTTGAAATAATATAATAATACCTCACTTACTCAGAGGCCATTCATTTTACAACCTCAACTACTCTGATCATAACCAAGTCCCGAGAAGCAACAGCAACAAAACTTTTGCAGGGCCAGAAAGAGATGCATCCAATTCAGGAATCCATGAAGCTTTGGGGAGCAGCCTGGAGAAGGGGGTCTTCATACATTCACCATTTACAGCCACCTTAGGCAGGACTCTAAAGAGCTCGCCAAATGAAGCTTGCAGTGGCCTTTGACCAGAAGCAATATAATTCTGACCTGCCCTAGCCCTTTGGAAATAGGGAGTAGCCACTTAGACCTGGAGGGCTGTCCTGCTGAAGTCAGGAGTATAGACAGCTGTCTGACTTCTTCAAAGGATTATGGTGGGCCCAGCCATTAAACCAGCCCACCAAGACTCAGCCGCCAGATGGGGTTCGGGGCTTGTGTCGGGGGACAGGAATGAGGGTGTATTATTCTAGTCTGGTTTCTAGAAAGTGATTCAGAGCAACGGGCATGAACTTTGGCCCTGAAGAGAACTAAGTCTGAAGTCTCTGAGCCTTATTTTTCTCAATTGTCCAGTGGAACTAAGATGACCTCTTTTGCAGAGTTATTGTAACAAAATATACCATCTATAAAATATTGGCCTGGTGCGTAGGTGGCTCAGTGGGTTAAGTGTCTGCCTTTGGCTCAGGGATGATCCCAGAGTCCTGGGATCGAGCCCCATGTCGGGCTCCCTGCTCAGTGGGGGAGCCTGCTTCTCCCTCTTGTGCTCCCCCTATTTGTGCTCTCTTACTCTCCGTTAAATAAATCTTAAAAAAGTAAAATAAAATATTGGCATAAATAGCTTTTAGTCATTCTTTTGCCATTATTATTAATAAAACTAGTATGTGTATTATCATTGTTATTCTAAGAAAGTGCCAACGAGGGTAAGTAACAGTCACACAAATCAAGGCTTAAGGCTAATACAGTCACATGTAAACAGTAACTCAGATAAAGAAGAAAGCCTTGGCACTAGAATGAATTGGCAAGGTCAAGGGCCTCACCTGGCTCTTCTTCACCTTCACTTGCTCTTCTTCACCAACCAATGAGTCCAGGGTACGTGGTTGGGCTAGATTAACTTAAAGGTAGGAGCCCCCACAAAAGAAAGGGACACATGAAAGTCAGTCTGACAAATATAAAGAGAAGAAATCAATATCTACAATATCTGGGGCAAGCCATGTTGGGGGTTTTAACACCAGAGGATGTAAATTGCATGGTGTTCAAGCTCCGACAATAATGAGTGATCACAGCAAGGATGCTGATGCATCAGGGAAAGTCAAATTATGCCCAGTGGCCACAGTTTCAGATGGAAAAGGAAGCTAAGAAACATGCTAGGTACATTTCCACCGACCACTTGCAATTTTTGAAAGTTTATGATTAAATGGGGTAAATTCGGTTATCTTCAAAAGTTAACTATGTAAAAAATATTCTCAGCTGAGGCTGAATAAATGAGCCATTAACTGTACGTTCAGTACTTGTTCTATTTTGTTTTCCATGTTCATTTTTCCCCTTTGAATTGTGACAGGAATTAGCCACCCACATCCTAAACATTCCAAGTTAAATCTAGTTTACAATAATCACGAACTGCTTTCCAAACATGAAAATGGCAGTATTTTAAGTCATCGGCAAATGTGCCTCCCAAATCATTTGGAAAGATGAAAAGGGTGCTGGTCAACCTGAGCAAATCCCAACTCTATTTTCTTCTCCAAGACTCAGGGGAATGGCCCAATATATCATCTTAGGGTCGCTACAAAGCACCCAGTCTCAGCGTTTTGCAAGAAACAAGGATAAAGCAAGGTTTAAACCCAGCAGGAGTAGGAGGAGCAGGGCTATAGTCAAAGGATTAACTTGATAAGATAACGTTCAGCTTCTCTTGAAACCCTAAACTGCACCATGTGTATTCTTAAAATTTGTGTTCCTATTATCTCCAATTTCTGCTCCCGACAAATGAGGCTACTGAAGTTCTGCTAGAGGACCCTTATAACCCGCATTCCAGCCTGATGTTGATGGGAAGCAGTGGTTGGAGGTGTTAGCTCTGATCTGACATGAATCTTGACTTCACAAGTCTTGTCACCTCTCTTCCTCTGGATCTGAGTGTACTTGTCCATAAAATTAGAGAGTTAGGACAGACGATCCCAGGCTCCTTCTAGGTCTAGGGTCCAATGGCTTCATCTAACCACAAGATTCAGAGAGAAGACTACTAACTGATGTCTGGACTTTGGAATGGAGGGAAGACAGTGTTGCTGCTGGTATATTTTTTTAAATATATACCCCCACCAGTATTTTTTTAAAAAGGCTATACTGTACATCATAAGCAGTGATGAAAAAGAGGTAGAAACACTCTGAAGAGTTAGAAGGGCGAGGAAAATATTGGAAACGAGGCAGAGGAAGGAGGTCCAACCAAACTCATTTCCTTTTCTTAATGGTCAAGTCATTGACAAAGAAGCCAGGAAGAATTTATCCCACATGCTCCCTGCCCTGATCCAACCAATTGGCAGCATCATCACCCCAGTGAGCTTGAATGGGTACGGAGCAATGCTCTATGGAGCAGATTGCTGAGATGGTAACCGTAAGACTCATTTGGTAGTTCTTTGGAGGTATGATCATTTTGCTGCGCCAAGACCTGAATTTGTTATTACCTGGATTTGTGACCCTGAGCAAACGACATTTTGAGCTTTGTTTCCATTTCAGTGAAATGGGGATGCTAATAATTTAGTCCTACCTTATATAATGATGGAGTAAATGAGATAATCTGAATGAAGCACTTAACCTTATGCCTGGGACATAGTAAGGACCCAATTAATAGAAAAGCGCTATTGTTTATGAACTCTATTCAGGAACTTTCATAGTTGATAGCTATATACCAAGTGAGCTAAATGTGCCTTTCACTGCTGGGTGGCATTAGAAGTCATGGCAAGACAGAAAACCTCCTTTAGAAAAAGAAATCTGAGCTCCCAGCATTTTAGAGCAGAAGAATGCAAGACAGAATACAGGATATTCATGCTTACCCTTCAGGCAAAGTAATGTCATTCTGTTTTCTATTCAAGAGCAGAAAGGAACAGGACGGGGGACTCACATTTCATAATGAAAGGAACTGAATTTTGACTACAGAATGTAGCCCTCCCTCCCCTTAACCCACTCTGACCCCCACACAACAAGGACACCAGAGCCCTGCCCTGCACTGAAGGACAGGCTACAAATGCCCCACCCCGCCTGTGGCCATCTTCCCCCGAGTCACATTCCTTAAAGCTGGCTGAGCCTCCGGCAGGCAAAGCTGCACTTTGAATGGTGATTTTCCTTAGGGCGGCTGGATTATGTGGGGCTGAGATCCCCAGCCATCATGTTGGTGTTGTGTGGTGTTTAAGAGCCTTGAAAAGCTCTTACACCTGGCCATACATGAAATTTCCCAAATTCAACCTCATGTGCTCTTAGATCTTTAGAAATACATGTGTGATCAGGATAAGATTCTATACTACATTCCTCAAAGGGAATACAAAATATCCTAATGCAATCTTAATAAAGGTCTAACTTCTGAACCATTAGAGACTATGGACTCTGAGAAACAAACTGAGGGTTCTAGAGGGAAGGGGGGTGGGGGGATGGGTTAGCCTGGTGGTGGGTATTAAAGAGGGCACGTACTGAATGGAGCACTGGGTGTTATATGCAAACAATGACTCATGGAACACTACATCAAAAACTAATGATGTAATGTATGGTGATTAACATAACATAATAAAAAAATAAATAAAACAGAAAAAAAAATAAAGGTCTAACTCCCAACCAACAGAGGGATGAAGAAAAGGAATTTCCTATGAATATACTTTGGTTTTTAAAGCACAACTTATTACTACACATCTATGAATAAAGATACTAACATTTCAGATCAGTTTATAATTCATTTACTATAAAATTTATTTTTAAAAGAAGAGTTATCAATTTATATTATGACCACCTTCATAGGAGCTAATGATGAGAAAAGCCTAATAATCAAGTTTAACTTGGTCATTAGAGGCAGTACATGTAATGTACTGGTTTAGTAGGACTAGGCAAAACTTCAGCCTGTTTTGAGCCAGGTCTGTCTCTTACCAGCTTGATAATCTTCAGCAAGTTGTTTAATCCTCTGATTTCAAACCCACCACAGAGGACTGTTGTCAGAATTAAGTGAGACAATACACATAAAAGTATATATGCACTACTAGGTATTTACCCCAAGAATACAAAAATACTCATTCAAAGAGATACATGCACCCCTATGTTTCTAGCAGTATTATCTATGATAACCAAATTATGGAAGCAGCCCAAGTGTCCACTGACTGACGAACAGATAAAGAAAATGTGGTATATATATATATATATATATATATATATATATATATATATGCAATGGAATATTACTCAGCCATAAAAAAGAATGAACTCTTGCCATTTACAACATGGATGGAACTGGAGAGTACCATGCTGAGCGAAATAAGTCAGTCAAAAAAAAAAAACAAATACCGTATGATTTCACTCATATGTGGAATTTCGGAAGCAAAGCAAATGAACAAAGGGGAAAAAAGAGGGAGAGTGAGGCAAACCAAGACATGAGACTCTTAACTATAGAGAACAAACTGCTGGTTACCCGGGGGGGGGGGGGGGTTGGGGGGATGGGGGAATAGGTAATGGGGATGAGGAAGGCCACTTGTCCTGATGAGCACCGGGTGATGTATGGAAGTGTTGGATCACTACACTGTACACCTGAAACTAATATTGCAATGTATGTTAGCTCACTGGAATTTCAATAAAAACTTAAAAAAAAAAGTACATACCTGTTATGACAACTACTCAGGAACACAGCTACAAGGTGAGATCACTTGGTATTGATGTACAGCCATGGTTTCAGGTTACTACTATTTCTGTTTAAAGGCTGACCTACACACTTTTGACAAACCTTGGACAAGATGGTGTGTAATCAAGGGTGTCTGTTTGTGTGCTACTTTTAGGTATGAGAGGAAGCCGATATTGATACGTTGGGGAGGAATGCAACATAAACTGTGTGACTCTCAGTAAATTCATTGTTTTCAAGGTGTGAAAAGTCACTGTTGCTGCATTTTTGACTTGTCTTTCTTTTTTCTTTTTTTTTTTTTTTTTGAGAAAAAGGTGTTCCATCAGCTTGAAGGTTTTTAAATATGTATTGCTTACCCTCTTGGCCATAAACTTGCTTTAGCATGAAAAGGACACCATTGATTTTTCAAACTTCAATTTTTACAAAAACCAAGTCTGTTGATATCAGATGAACTTGTAAACATGGCACTGTTGTTCTTAGGCATTTTAGCCAGTTACATAATCAATACCATTTGCTTCTCTGGAATCGATTGTGGCATAATTTGAATCAACTGGTAAGTTGTCCAAAATAAATGGCTAGGCCATTACTTGGCTTAACTGTTTCTTGTTTTTAATAAAAATCTTGCTCAAGTCTTTTGCACCAAGCTGCCCACATCTTCCATTCCTAAAAATACATTTCTCTTATGTCTCCTATCCACTCGAGCAAGCACCTCACCTCTCTCTCTATTACAGCTCCATGTGGTGAAAGATCTCTCTCTATCTGGTGTCTCCAGTCGGGCACCCTGGGGTCTGGTGGCCACCTGGGTGGGGATGGGGGGGCGGAGAGGATAAGCTACAGACTATCAGAAATACCAAAACTAAATATCAGAACTAAATTAGCAGTAGAAATGAACCCTTAATGCCCAGGCATCCATGAGAACTTCAGAGACTAGTAAACATGATCCAAACACAGTGATTTCCATGCTGACAATGTGGGGTTCCATTCCTGTGTCCCAGTCCTGGCTCAGACATTTATCAGCCATGTGACAATGGAGGGGAGGGACTTCACTTCTCTGCGTCTCATCTGTCAACTGAAGACAGTAAGTGTAGCAATAGTTAACCTGATCATATAATTGTCCAAACCAGGCCCCTCTGAAGGTGAAAGAGGGTGCTATTAATAATTATGGTAAGACAACAGGCACAAATAAGGGCCATGCACAGACAATATTGATGCATGGTGGCTTTGGTAATATTTTCTAACCTATGCGGTTGCTGTGAAACTCAAATAAGCCAATAACATATGAAATTAATTAGCCAAAATTTGGGCATAATAGTGTCAGTAAGGGTTAGCAATGTGAGCAGGGCTACTAGTCAAGGGGTCCAATCTGAACAAGGCAAAAATAAGAAGTACTGAGCAGCTTCCAAACTTGGCTTTGCATGGAGGTTGGCTGGTTTGCAAGGAGATCATGTTTCAGGGTGGGAGAGGATGCAGAGCCCAGACATCGGCTGAGGTATTGAGGTGACTTTCCAGCATGGATGGTGTGGAGCAGGAAGAAGCAGATGAAGATCAGGCTGCACTCCTGTAGAGAAGCTGGAGCGAGGGAGAGGAACAGGATCTGAAGCTTCACCAGCCACACTGACTTCAAATTAGGGGCACATGGAAAGCAAAGGGGAGTCCCTCACCCCCCCCCACAGTGTTCATGTGGCCTCCCACGAACTTGGTTTGTTCTATACCTGGGATCCCTAATCCTCACCTCCAACTTCAATATCTACTCCAACCCCAAATGCCTATGCTCACATTTCCCTCTAGAGAATCTGTTCCTCACTAATGCCACATTGACTCTGGGCTTTTTTTTATCTGAACCAGCTTTGCCTTGCTACTGTCCTATTGCTTCTAGTTTACTGCATCATTTTCCCCCTCCGACATTGGGGTGATCTCTGCTGTTTCCCTTTTCATTACCATCCATGTGCAACGGGCAACAATGCACGAACACAGCTCCCATGCACCTGCTGATGGTGGACAGGAATCAGAGAGCAGCCCGTGCTGGGAACACATGTGCAACCCAGGGCTTGATGCCATAGGAAGCTAATCTTAGGAACAGTGACCCCTAGACGTGAAGTTCAGAGCTGCTCACAAGTCAAGCAGAGCCAGAGTAGAAACCAGAAAGAGTCATTTCCAGACACGCAATGTGGTTCCCTAGCCACAGAGAGGATTTTTAGATCTGAAGACAGATTCCCAGAGAGAAGACTGGTGTCCAAAAGAGAATGAAGATCCCAAAAGGGCTCCAGAAGAGTGAGTAGGATACGAGTGTGTAGGCGTGGAGCAGGGACAACATTCTGCTAAACAAACATGTCACTGCAGCTGTCTCGTCTCTGTTTTCCCTGATGTGGATTCTAAAAGCTGTGAAGTTCTGTACCCTCCGATCTCCCAGTGACTTGTAAACACATTCCCGTATTTCAGTTCCTAATGTCACCCCACCTGATGATCCTTCTTAGCACTTCCAATCTCATGGTTTTCCAAGAGCCGGGCAGAAATGACCTGAAAAATGACAATCTCTTTAGAGTTCTGCCGATTGTTAAGTTTTCCATATTATTTTCTTAACATTTGCTTCTTTCGCTGCTTGTCTGAGTCAGCACGAACAGATGAATAAAAACGAATGAATAAGTACTCAACAAACTTACTAAAGTGATTCAGAAGCATCTGGTTTTTCTTGGCTCAGCACTTTGGTATTATTTGTAATTATTGCTCTTCTTTTCAAATATTTACTCAACATCCTCCTTACACTCTCTGTGGTGTCAGAGGCAAAGGAAGCTTCCCCTCGTCAGACCTTCTCCTCCAGCCCCTTGCTTCATGGACCATTCCTCTCCCTTCCACTGGCTCCTTCCCTTCAGGAGCATGAAAACTTCTCCCGCATATTAAATAAACAAACAGGAATAAAACCTCCTCCAGCCTTGAAATCTCGATGGCCACAGCACTCTCTTGCCTGCTCTCACAGGCCAACAAACAACTGGAAAGAATCATCTAAACTGATTTCTCTCCTTTCTCTTCTCCCACTTGCTCTTGACCCAGGGTGACTGACTGTTGGCATTCACTCCATGGCACCCCTCCATCCAAGGGTCACCAATCAACCCTGTGGCATGATTTTTATAAGGAAAAGAGATGGTTGAATACATCCTTTGATGTATTTTGTTCTCTTACAAAAGTGTTGCTTTTGACATCTCATTCAGAGTATGAAATTTCGTGTGAAAATCTTCCTCAGGGTGGCTTCAGCGTTGTTATTCTAGGAAATGAGATTCAGCTTAATGAGGTGTTAATATGTCAACTTTCCTTTCTCTCCCCTTCTTTTCCTTCCTAGTAAACATGAAATGAAGGAAGGGAGGAAAGAAGGGAGGGAGGGAGCAAGGAATGGAAGGAAAGGAACATGTTTTCTCCATTTAATGAATATTTCTCCATTTAATAAATATTTATCAGAGGCTAGCCTGTGTCAGCCTCTACCCTAGGTCCCTAGGGACAGAGCCCTGAACACAAAGACAAAAGATCTAGCCCCTTTGGAGCTTGCATTCTGGTGTAAATCACAAATAAAATATGATCCTCTCTTAAAAAATATGATCTATAAACACCATAAAGGTATTTTTGGTGGCTTCTTTAGCCTAAAATGAGCGTTGTCTGGTTTAATGTCATTAATTTCAGAGAAGAAAAATTAAGCCCAAAGAAGCAACTTTTCCCAAGTTCCCCAACCAAAGAGTTGCAACCTAAAAGCATGCAACAGGAAACAGCGCAAGTTACTTTACTGCATGCCAAGCCTTGGAAAAGCTCAGGGATGGATTGAAAGCTTTACTATGTGTGATGTAACAGGTTCCCTCTGATCATTTTTCTTGACTGATGTCACCAGGCACTGAAAGTCACTGTGGAATTGGTAAGTGACCTCAGATTAAAAGATGACGATATATCAAAGGATAAGAGAATGTGACTTTTCATTTCATTCACCTTGTATGCATAAATACGGCTGTCTCCGAGGAACAGATTCGTGGTGAGTTTTCTGAAGCCACAAAAGTTATGTCCTGTCATTTATAATAAAGCACTGGGATCACTCAAGTCACAAACACACACACACACACAATTACTTGCACGGTTACTACAGTTTCTAATGGTTTGTGGGGCTGGTTTCTTAAGAACACAAGGAAGAAAACATGACCTTTGGGGAACTCCTAGTGTTTGGAGATCTGTGTTCTGTTTATTACAGTCGTTAATGAAATTGTGCTTTCCACCTCTGGAGGACCAAAACGTAAGTGATTTAACAAAGGAAGAAACAATCCACATTTTCCTTCCTTTCTCTTCTTTTTCTTTTTTTCTTCACTGTGGTAAAAACACTTAACATGAGATCTACTCTTTTAATAGATGATTAAGTGTATACTGCAGTACTGTTCAATCTATAGGCATGATGTGATACAGAGGATCTCGAGAACTCATTCCTCTTGCAGAACTGAGACAATACCCATTGATTAACAACTCTCCCTCTTACCCTCTCCCAGCCTACTTTTTATTTTCTTAAATTGACTTAATTTTTTAGAACCCAGGCCACTTTTAAATTGTATTGATTGAGTACTTCCTATACCCAACTCATGCAAAGGAATAGTGTCAATCCCGCTAGGAGCCACCAGAATTTCAACATGTTCCCAATGTCTTGAGGGTGTCTTTGTCAGCATCAAGTTAGGATGAAGGGATTGAGTAGGAGGTGACTCCATGAGCTAGCCATGGCTTCTGTCTTTCCTTCAGAAAAAAAGCTGCCAGAACAGCACTCTGGCTACTAGAAAGAAGATCAATCACTAGAAACTGTTGTGGTAATTTGGCATCGAAGGAGTTAACCTACCAAAATGATTTAGTGCTCTTTTGGGTCAACAGTGGGCAGCCAAGCATTATTATGGGCAGTGATACCTTATCAGTATTTTAAAGTCATTAGCTCTAAAGGAATTGCTTAGCTAGTAATAGAAGTAATAGTAGCAGACTCAGCAGTCTTTCACGGTATGTGTATTTACCAACAATTATAGAGGAACCAATAAGCCAGTGCCAGACACTTTGGTGAGTCAGGGTGGGACTTTACAGAGGCTTGCAACAGTATAAAGCAGAGTTCCTACAATAGAGTTGGATTCAAAGTCTATGGCAGGGCAGACAGGGGCAGTTAATTCGTCCACAGGAGTTAGTTATGGTTTCTCAGAGGCTAAAGTATTTGAGCTGTGCATGAAGGATGAATAAATGACACTTGAGAAGGGAAGTGAGGAAAAGCATCTCAAACATACAAAGCTTATGACCCTCATGACGGCATTCCACTTTTGGAGGCAGATGCCACGTCTTGGCTGAATGTTACAATCTCTGAATACAGGCACACTTTGCTTTACTGCATTTCACAAATACTGTTTTGTTTGTTTGCTTTTTGTTTATTTGTTTTGTTTTTACAAATGGAATGCTTGTAACAACCTTGCGTTGAATAAGTCTACTGGTGCCATTTTTCCAACAGTATTTGCTCACTTCATCTCTGTGTCACATTCTGGTAATTGTTGCACTTTTTCAAACTTTTTCAATATTTTATTTATTATGGTGATCTGTGATCAGTGATTAACAACTCACCAAAAGTCTGGATGACGGTTAGCATATTTTTTAGTAATAAGGTGCATTTTACATAAGGTATGTATGCTGTTTTTTTAGGCATAATGCTATGCACTTAATAGACTGCAGTTTAATGCAAACATAACTTTTTATATGCATTGGAAACAAGTAATTCATTTGACTCACTTTATTGCAATATTCACCTTATTGCAGACGTTTGGAACCAAACCCACATGATCACAGAGATATGCCTGCGTAAGTGTCGCCCCCTGGTGTCCTTGATGAAAAGAGGAGTCAAGTGCAAACATTCAGCCTCTTTGCCATATTGTTTTATAAACATGACCGCACTGTTATCCTCAGTATCATTTAATCATAGCATCATTACTCCAGATTTTTGTTTTTAAATGGCATGGTGTATAAGAGCAAGCACAGACCAAGAACTGCAAATAACAACAACACGAGGCTTTCTCCACAAGTTCACATGGAAGTAAACCTGCTTCTTCTTCTTTGATGACAGACAATAAAGAGAGTTACTTCCATTCATTTCTTTGCGCTAAGAGGCTGAGATTTCGTTAACTATTTAGTTGTCCTTAACTTATGAGTATACTCGGATATAGAAAGGTTTTTAGTGACTCCTTATCACAGTATGACAATAGCCACACCAGCCCGTCTCAAAGAGTTGGTCATAAGCTCAGGCAGACAAACATATACATCCTATGCAGAAGGAAAGAAACCAGCAGATGGCATCTTGTTACCCACGCCTCCCAGAAAGGGCCTGGAGTATTGTTAGATGCTCAGTACACACCAAATAATTGGTATGAACTGTATCAGCGTGGCCTGCCTTGGTGTGGACAGGTAAAAATGAATGAATGACTAGCAAAAAATTTGAGAAAATGATGAATATCATCTCTCTGTAAGAATGGAAAGAGATTTCAGGAGGTTAGAGTTTCAAGGTAAAGTTTGTCATATATGTCCTCAAGGAGAGTTTGAACTCCCTGTTGGTGGGAAGTTGGCCTTACTTTACCCTTCTACCAGGATATGGATCTTAGGAAAAGAACTACCTTTAGAAGGGCCACTTTCTCAATTAGAATCAGAGAAAAGGCCCACAATCCGGAAATTAGGCTTTCTTGGTTTTGTTGACTTTTATTCAAAAGTGGCACATCCAAAGCCACAAAAATAGTTTTCACTTATTTTAGTTTCAAATTAAAGTTTATCTCATAACAGTCCTTTTTCCAAATTTTATGGAATGGAGTTGTTGGTATATCATTAGTATTTTTGATCCTCAGTGGCCTTCACTGTCTGCTAAAACCAGAAAAAAAAAAGATCATCCCTTTAAAGTTCTATAATGTGCATTGTGATAATATAAATGACTCCAAAGCCACCTTGGGGAAAGAAGCCATGTTTTCTTGCATGAAACGCTCAAAGGCCACTGGAATCTTATATCTTCTCCTTGGATCTAATTATATTAACACTCACTGTTAAGTTCAGTTCGGTCTACCAAATGCAAATATCATAATAACAAAACCAAGGAGCTATTTAATAATCATAAGAATGATGATGATTAATTAACATTGCTTGAGCATGTCCAGCATTTTCTCATTTAATCTGTGATGTATGTGTATGATGATCCCTTGTAGTGGGTTAAATGGTGTCCCTCAAAAACACTTGTCCACCTCCCCATCCCTGGAACTGGTGAATGTGACCTTATTTGGGAAGAGTCTTTGCAGATGTAATTAAGTTAAAGATTTTAAGATGAGACCATTCTAGATGATCTGGGTGGGCCCTAAATCCAAAGACAAGGTCCGTAGAAAAGCAAGGTGGAGGACACACAGAAAGGAGGAGAAGCCATGTGAAGATGGGTCAGAGATTGGAGTGATGCAGCCACAAGCCAAGGAACTCCTGGAGCTACTGGAAACTGGAAAAGGTAAAGAAGGATTCACCCCTAAAATGTTCAGAAGGAGTGCAGACCTTCTGCCTTCTTGATTTAAGTCTTCTGATGTACGAAAGAATAACTTTCTGTTGTAAGCCCCCCAGTTTGTGGTAATTAGCTGTGGTAGCCCTAGGAAACTGATGCATCCCTATTTTAAAGCTGAGAAACCTCAAGCTCAGAGAGGGTAAATAACTTCCCAGGGCCACCTAGCTGTTATTAATACACATACAGTAGAGCCATGTTTGAACTCATCTTTCTGACTTAAGAATATGGGCTCTAAGCATAAAGCAACAGGGCTGGCTTAAAAGTTTAGAGAGCAAATTTATTTTCCTAAGTGAAAAACAAGAAGGCCTGGTGTGCTGATGCAGAGTTTCAGAGCGGACCCTTCCAGCAACTTCCTGCTTCCAGAATCAATTGTTTGCATTAAAAGAGCCATTAGGGTCTATCCATCAGCAGTTCATACCTCACGTGGCCTTGCTTCCCATCTCAGGGATAAGGCAGTTGTGCACTTGGCCCTAAAAGGGGTGATCCTGGCCTTGCTTTATTTCTCTAATCATATGGATGATCATCTTGACTCAAGCTGGGCAATAATACAAGAGGGAATGAGCATTAAATTAAATCTATAAAGAGCCTGAAATCAATCATGCCCTCCATGAAACTAATTTTAGAAAAGAGGTCATTAGATATATTAGAGTCAATTTGGAAGTGAACTGAGAAATGGGACTTCATGTTCTCTTTAGAAAAAACCTTCTGTCATGAGATAGAATTTTTATTACCTTACATCAGAGGAGTACAGTTAGTTGCCATAGGAGAACTACAAGTCTCTAGTAGTCAAAGTAGCGGTTTTATGTCCAAGGTGAACGGGCCCTGGCTGCCCCCTCCCCCTCGGGGAGAACAAGAAAACCCCATGCAATTCTCCATCGGCCACCAGGCAAGCTCTCAGGGATACAAGGACATGATTTCAATCACTGGTAAATTCAGTGGAGGGAAAAAGATCTTTAACATATAAAGTTCTGGCAATTCCAATTTGACCTTCAGTAGAGCAGTGTTGATTGAATGTGACTTACTCATGGATCGGCACCTTGATTTTTGCCAAATTGCTCCATCCCCTGCCAGGATATACCTAAAATCCTTTGGATCAGTGTCTTAATTTTTTTTCTATAAAATGTTATTTTAAAATAAAACTGTATGCCTCGACCTTAGGTGACACAGTGTCAGTTGCCAAAAAAAGAGTGAAAAGTAATTTAAAAATAGAAGGACAAAACTAAGTCAATGCTGCCATTTCTACCCATGCCACGAATTCTAACTACCAAAGTCTAAGCCCAAACCCACACTCTCTTTGTAAGAAGGGGGAGAATAGCAAATGTTAGGTAGGCGGAAAAGCCAAATTGAATCCAAACTGAGACTTTATCATTGGTGTAATTAAGAGTACTGAAAAAGAATAAAAAAGAAAGCATCTTTTCACAATGTGAATCAATGGTTTTTTGGTTTTTCTTTCTTTGGGGGGTGAGGGAGGGGTCGGTGTTATTTAAAGCTGTGTGTGAAACCACCTGAAATAATCTTGGGTATGATCAGCAGTACACAGTTCACACTTTGGGAAAGAATACTAATTTTGGGGTGGGGGGTAGGGAGGGAGGTAAGATAATTTTCCAAAACAGACCACATACAATCTATGTATACTTTAAAAATGTGATTAATGTAAAATCCATCTTCATTTTTTCCTCCTTACCTCTGGACTGTATGAACTGTTTCTACACCTTCTATTTATTGCAATCTTTGCTTGAGTGGCATGGGTTACTGTAAAATCCCCTAATGGCTTTTCTCACTGCCATCTTTCTCTTTTAGGTTAAGTTTACAAATTCACTTACATCACAACTTCAATTGAAAACTTCCAAACCTTCCTTAAGTTTATCAGACGATTCAAAGGAGGAGCAAAGCCTTTGTTAATCCAACTCTTATCTACTAGGTAAGCTAATAGGTTCCTCGCCGTGTCTTAAATATTTAAGCACTCACTCATTTGTGTTTTTGCTCCTACCACTTTTTGCACTTAGAGTTCCTCTCAAGTCTTCCAATCAAAATGTCACTCATTTCTCAAAGACCAGCTCAAAAACGGTATTTGCTGAGGCCCTGTGATCACAGTTGTTCCTCTGTTCTGCATTCCTTCCTATTTTCTCTACTATACCCATCACACACTGTCCCGACATGAGTTGTTTGGAAGTACTTGTTAGTTGTATTGATAGTTTTAATTTTTGTTCTAAGAAAGAAAAGCAGCAAGGAAGCTCCAGCCACTTAGGGCTGGAGAAAAATATTGATGGATATAAAAATTGGCATCTCATATTGTTTGTATCTTCTCAATGTCAATGATCTGTGCTTAAAAAGTGTAAAGCAAACCTTGGAAAGGGGAAAATAAAGCCCCCAGTTTTACAGAGGATTTGCTGCCCTGAGGATTCAAACTCCAAGCCCATGAAATTACATTATGGTATATTACAAGGCTCATTTACCTGCAATTGGGGATCTGAGGGTATATGGACAGGCCAGAAGACTTGGGATGCATAAACGCATCACAGAATTTATAAAAAGAACGCGAAATAGATTCTGCAATCCCTCATCTTGCTTTATGTTTATTTCCAGCGAATTTCTAGAATGGACATTAACAGGATGGTTTGTCAGCTCCTGGAAAAGGAAACATTGGTCATGAAGAGTCACTACAGATCACTGACATCGAATAGGGTCACAATAATCTTGTTTCTTTTTACCTGGGCCAGAGCTAGGACGATTGTATGAATTTTAAAAAGGCAACTGACAAGACCCCAGAGATGTCTTTGTAGATACATTGGAGGGTGGTTTCTAGCAGTGAGTATTAACTGCTCTCTCGGCTCTGTTGAATTAGACACATGCATGAATGGAACATGTGACAAGGTTATGGAGCTGGTTTTGTTGTAGATGACATAAAGGTAGAAGCAGGAGTAATTAATCGGTTGACATATCCAGAATCCAAAATGTTCCCCCACACAGCCTAAGTCCAAGAAGATGAACTTCAATGAAGATTAAAAGTAAACCTTGATTTAAAGTTTTTAAAAAAATCATGATGATTTTTACATTACAGAGATGTGATTTACCTGTACCTTCATGACAAAGACCTGGGTATTAGTATAAGCTAACATGTAGTTAAGTTGTATTGGCAGAAAACCAGTATTTACCGTAAAGGTGATGGTAATCCCGGTTTTGTTGGCTTTGATAAAATGTTGAAAACAGTGTTCAGCTCTTCGTGACAGAGTAGGAAGGATATAGACAAATCACGACCTATTTGGAAGAGAGTACTGAGGACACTGAACAACGTGCATGAGGAAGTTCTAAAGAGTGGTGATTAGATTTGGAAAGATAAGACTATATCAGGCATGAGAATTGTTATAAAAAACTTAAAAATGGCCATGTAAAAAGAATTATGCCTAATTAAGAGCATGACCAGTGATATGCATCTCATGCTTTAAGAAATTCTATCTATTTTAGTAGTAGCATAGGAAAATAAATATAACTCTCCATGTACAGCAAAAACAGTATGCTCCATATAGCCCAAAGGAGTACATTTAAAGCCACTGCTTGAAGTCCAGAGAGATAAATTCTAACTCCACATAATAAAGAATATTCTAGAAATAAAAGTTATGGAAAAAATGGAATTAGCCACCTTGCCATTCCTGCAACAACTATTTTTGAGTGAAGACTCTTTGTTAGGCACAGTGTTAGATCTTGGGTAACTTACACTTGTTCTTCGGAGCCAGTATTTTAAGTCAATACCTTATGCTGATTACATGAAAATATTCATGTTTTTAAAAGATACATTAAAATGTACCTATGAGGATTTGCGGTTTTCAATAATCAGCTGCAATTTTTTTCTCAAAATTTAAGATCTCTTCTTCAGGCTGACCAAAATTTCACTGGGTAACTACCTAAATTTCCTTAGAATTAGCAGTTAGGAGCACTGGTATCACTTCCTCCATCAAACTGTACAGAACTATTATTATGTACCAAAGATTGTATCACAGAGCTGGTGGGATCATAAAAAAACATTCAAGACCAGCTCTCCAATATTACAAATAAAGAAACAGAAGTGCAATGAGGTAAGTAACTTCTGTGGCGCCATACACAATATGAAAGGATAGGTCCCCTGAGTCTGTCCTCAGTGTTCTATCTGATACTCCACCAGATGTCCAGAATGTTCCTCAGGCCACTGTATGTTGACACAGAAACGGACTAAGCTGAACTCAACAACTACAACCGTGCCAAATAAACACCATTGCCTCCATGCATAAACCATGTCTCCCTTGCCATAATGCTTACACAAAATGCATGCCAGAAGGTATGCATTTATCATGCTAAAATGAAGGCTCCACTGTGGAGAGATCTGTTAAAAGATTTCAATGTGGTAATCTAAATGACTTCAGCCTCACATGATGTTATGGGGCCAGCAGCCAACCATAGAAGGACCAAGTTGGGAAGTGAGGATATGGCGCCCTCTAGGGAGAACTGCTTGAAAAACCAAGTCCATTCCTAAGTAAAGGGTCACAGATGACTGTTTAAATAGTCCAGTTAAAATTTCGTGTCACCATAGAAAGTTTTCCACTAAAATTAGTATTACCAAGTATAAAACATCAATCACTGAATAAAAATATTAAAAATAGTGGATGTTAAACCCTTTAAGGGAGAAACCTATGCAGGGAAGCGATCTGAAGGATAAAATAGTCTCAGCTGAACTTCTATGTTAGTATGCTTAGGGAATTTCCCTCTTTAAGATTTCAAAAGCAGGAGTGTAAAAATATGCACTGCATCCATTTATTTGCTTCAACCAAATAAGAGATTTTTTTGCAATCATCCTTCCTATAAAAGATCTGTTTAATCTGCCCCGGTGTCTCCCAGCAAATCTCATTTCACCTGGGTGGCTTTTGGCAAAGACTAGCAAGTCTGCAGAGAAGAACCACAGATGGAAGAGTGTGAAGGACTCAGGGACAAAGGCAACTCCTGGGGTTTCAAAAAAGTCTGGAAAACTATATTCAGAGTTTGCTTAAAAGAGAAAACTCTCCAACTGCAACTAATTCGAACTGGCCATTTAAAAGACCCACACACGAATGTTCATTTTGACTCAACAGTATGCTTGGGTTGTGGTCAAGTCCCTCAGCTGGGTGGGTATGATTTCTAAGAGCCTGAGAAGGGTCTCTGTATTGCCCTCCTCCTCTTAGCTGAGACAGTAAGATTCCTTTAACAGGCGTAGTTGTTAGTTAGCCCTTGATAAGTGACAAACCACCCCAAAACTCAGTGGTTTCCCAAACAAAGTGACCCTTTTTTTATTACTAAGGAGACTATGAGTTGGCTGGGGATTCACTCATGTGTCTGCAGTCAGCCACAGGTCAGCCAGGCAGCTGTGCGAATCTCTGGCAGACTCCCCTCTTTTCCATAAGCCTCATCCTCCAGAAGCTAGCCCAGGCATTTTCACAAGACAAAAACAGAGAACAAAAGAGGAAGCAGAGGTACTCAAGAGTTTGTTCAAGCTCTGTATGTGTGTCTCATTGGCCAAAGTGAATCAGAACACCAAGCCCAGAGTCAGTAGAGGAGGGCGCCCCCAAAGGGCCTGGATAGAGGGAAGCGTGAAGAACGAGGGATGTTAATGCAATTTACTAGGACAGGGAACAGGATCTCCTAGGGTCCAACTAGAAGGAGGGCACACACAGCCAATACCTCAGACAAAGGTACACATGCTAGACAGCAGTTTCTTTTGAAGAGTAGAATTTGAGAAAAGGAAGGAGGACCAGCAAAAGAAAGTTTCAGAAGGGGTATCCAGGGAGGGTATAATCAAGTCGACAGCTCTCAACCTTACTGCTCACCAGGACTGCCTGGAGGACTTGCAGTAAAACACATTGCTGGACCCAGCCCAGCGTTCCCAAATTAGGAGGTGAAGGGTGGGACTTGCTAATCTGCACTTCTAGCAAGTCCCCAGGTGATGCCCTTGCTACTGTGGGAAGGGGTAGTGGGGCACACACTTTGGGAACCGCAGAAAGCCTAGGGGGTGCCTAGAAGGGGGCTTCAAGTACTTATTTGTTCCAACATCAGTTCAAGCACTTTGCCTTTTGGTTTAAGTCAAGAGTTCATACAGTTTTGGGAGTCATCATTTAAAATTTTTATTTATTTCTACTTTTTAAATTTTGGGGGCAGGAGTCAACATTTTTAAGGAATGGAATGGAGTTAGGAATAATGATTCGGTCTTGAAAAATGGATAATGAAATGAAGACAGAAGTGTTTTATAGGACAGAGACATCAACGAATCCAGGCTCAGGAACAGTAAGTTCATAGTACTAAGTCCTGTGAGACTTTTCTTGCAAAGAAGCATCTAGCTTGTATTAAATAGACCAGCTAGTAAGAGATACAGCACAGCAAGCTCACATGGACCCCAGCATCCTCACGGGCCTAAATCAAACCCAATGTTGGAGAAGAGCCCTCTATCTTCTCAGTTGATGAGTCACATACTTTGAAGGAAAACATAGTGAAATATTTCAAGTTTTAGAAGCAAGCCTGACCGTGACTCACTCTACCTAACATCAGGACATGCTTTTTCTGATAAAGTTAAGTAGTGATGAAAAATATTGATATGATATCAGTCATAGGATATGTGTGTGTATAGTCCAGATTCTTGCACAACAAGCAAGTTTTGTCAAATGATTGAGTTTAAAGAAGGGTTTGTGCTAAGGAAGATTGTCACCAAAGCAACAACAACAAAAAAACAATGTTGCACTAGCTGCCAGAAAGGACTTGGGGTTTACACGGAAGTAGGGAAGTCACAGGTAACATTTTCCTTCCTTGCTTCTGGGAAGAAATTTAAGTAAAAGTATCATATCTGCCACACAAACAAACCTGCTAAAGGTATTCACACCAGAATTCCAGCTTTTTTTTTTTTTAAGATTTTATTTATTTATTTGAGAGGGGGAGTGGTAGAGGGATAAGCAGGCTCCCCGCTGAGCAGGGAGACCCACATGGGCCTTGATCCAAGTACCCTGGGATGATGACCTGAACTGAAGGCAGATGCTTAACCAACTGAGCCACCCAGGTGTCCCCAGAACTTCCATCTTCTTAAAGTGATTCCCTTTCATTAACCAGAGAAGAGGGTGGAAAATCAAGTTAGCTTAAAGAACAACTGAAAATTAATCTAACATAGCTCTTAAAGCTTGTCAAATCCAGAGATTAATGTCACCAGACAACAGGAGAGTAAACAGAGGTCCACAGTTATGACTCCAGTGTATGTATGGCTTTCCCATATAATAAAATTGTTATGACATAGTTTTCAAAATGAAATGCATTCGTTTAATCCTGATCTTTAAAGAGTAAAGAAGACAGAAGGCTGTCTGCCCTTTAGCAAATATGATCAGCCAAGTCAAGTCCAGAGCAGGGTGGAGTTGAGTGAGAGAAAGACTTTGGGGCTTGCAGGGACATCTGGCTACTGGCAGGGAGGCCGTGTCAATATGCAAATTGGCACAGGCATTATAAAAAGGCACCCAAAATGTCAGGCTTTCAAAAGAAAAGTCTAGCTGCTTTCAACTACAGTGTGAGCTCTTGTACCTAGAGTCAATATAGCCTAAGCTGTTTTTGAGACAAATCCCACTGAGAATAGTTCACTGGAGCAAGCTCAATGCAGACATGCACCTAAATGAAAAGTAGTTCACCAGCACTACCTGGGAGAGGAAAAATCAACTGCCTTGCAAATTCATTCATGAGGAAGGAGGACTTGAAAATGATTTACATAGTACTATCACTATCAGTAACAATTCAATATATAACGCATCCCCAGATTTCTCAAAATGAGGCCCCACTCATTCAGAATTTGAAATCCACAGTAGCGGAAAGCAAATGTCACCTCTGAATTCACCAAGGGTACCGTGAGGCCCGCTCAACCTGCACAGGTTATACGTAAAGCCCAAGGCTCTCCTTCTGGGTTTCTTGACTCTGCTCTGGACCAGACAATAATTGACAGTAATCAGCCATGATCCTTTCACACGACCCCCAGGTTAAAAGTATCCTTAATCATCTCTTTGTGAAATGAGGAGTTCTGGTAAACAGTTGGAGGCATGAATTATGTAATTCATCCAAGACAGACTTCCAGGGGCACCGGGGTGGCTCAGTTGTTAAGCGTCTGCCTTCGACTCAGGTCACGATCCCAGGGTCCTGGGATGGAGCCCCGCATCGGGCTCCCTGCTCGGCGGGAAGCCCGCTTCTCCCTCTCCCACTCCCCCTGCTTGTGTTCCCTCTCTCGCTGTGTCTCTCTCTGTCAAATAAATAAATAAAATCTTTAAAAAAAAATAGACTTCCAAGTTCATTTTATTTCAGTACTAATTTCCCGCTAAATTCCATTTGCGTCCACTTTATTTTCAAAATAAAACAGAGGAGGACAATTCCCAAATCCTTTCATCTACTTGTGTAACAACATCTGTTTTCTCAGTTTTATCGTCAGCTTTCAAACAATTGTAGTGCCAAGAAAAGCTGGCTTTCCCATTAGATCCTTTGCAACAGTAGCAATGTCACCTTGGAGGTGACAAGGTGCTTCCCATTACAGAGCCTTTATTACACTGGATGCTCATAACTAATACTAATAACAAAATAATAATATGGTTACAAATTATGAACACTGTGTAAAAGATAAAATGTTAAAAATACTTGCTTTTAAACAAAATTAATCTTTACAAAAACTCTAGGAGTGTGATAATTGTCCCCATTTTGACAGAAGAGAAAATTGAAGCTCAGAAAAAGGTTCTGTCAGTTATCTCGGGTCACACAGACTACCATTCCTGAGCCTTTACTGCACATAAAAACATTAAGAAACTCATTTTCCTACTAACTACAACAGAGTTAAATAATGATTCAGTCTTGATGAATACTCCGAGTTCATTCACAGCAAGGAACGTTCGCAGATAATTTCTTTGTTAAATCAAATCGCGTTCCCTTTTACTGCACACACATGGAATTTTCAGTACCCTAAAGAAAAATAAGAAAATAATCATTTACATGTGGGATAACCAGCATTATCAAAACCCCCTGAATATAAAGACCTCTGATTACTCAAAAGTACATTTATTGATGCTTGAAGAGTTAAATGTGCTGGTATGAAAAGTACGGTGAGGCTTAGTGTATTTCATTTTTTTATTTTTTAGTGTTTTTTTTTAAGATTTTATTTATTTATTTATTTATTTATTTATTTATTTATTTATTTATTTATTTATTTAGAGAGTGAGCAGGGGGAGGGGTAGAGAGGTAGAGTAAGAGGGAGAGAGAGAATCTTAAGCAGATTCTCTGCTGAGCATGGAGTCAGACACGGGACTCAATCTCACAACCCTGAGATCATGACCTGAGCTGAAATCAAGAGTGAGACGCCACCCAGGCACCCCTGAGGCTTAGTGTATTTTAAAGTATTACTTCACAGAAACTGCTCCAGGAGGAATATAGTTAAACCCCACTCATCAATCTGTGTTTCTAACTGGCCAGATCATGAACAGAAAGTTCATGATTTTGATATGAATAAAATTACGTAGGTCACATCATTGCAACCAAAGTGGAGAGTTGGCACATGTGCATCAATCAAGCTAGAGTCTCAAATTGCTTAGATAATAAACCCTCCAGTGCTTCATTGTGCTTGGTTTGGGGCAACCTAATCTATGTGTGTCTGACACTATTAAAGAACAGGTATCAGGGATGGCATCCTAGGGGCACCTGGGTGGCAGAGTCGGTTAAGCCCAGGTCAGGCATGATCCCAGGGTCCTGTGATGGAGCTCTTTATCAGGCTTCCTGCTCAGCGGGAGTCTTGCTTCTCCTTCTGTCTGTCTCTCAATCACTCTCTCTCAAATAAATAAATAAATAAATAAGTAAAATCTTAAATAAATAAATAAAATCTTAAAAAAAAAAGGATGGCGTCCTACATGTGTTTAATGCCAGTGTTTGAAAGAGGAACTTAGTCTCCTGGGGTGCTCTTCAGTTCAATCACTGACTCCGCAGGACCACCGAAGGTGTCATAGAACTGAGACAGGAAATTCAGCACAGGCTGCAAGGCTGTGTGTACGTGTGTGCGCACGTGTGCATGTGCACGTGTGTGCACGTGTGTGTGCACGTGTGTTTGTGCACGCGCATGAGAGAGAGAGGGAGAGGAGGGAAAGAGGAGGGAGAGGGAAGAAGAGAGGGATGGAGGAAGGAGAAGGAAAGGCAGGAGAGGGAGAGGGAAGGAGAAAGAGGGAGGAGAAGGCAATAACAGCTGAGGAAAAGTAAATACGTAGCTCAAGAAATATTGAGCTTTCTAAAGGTTATTTATTGAGAGAGAGAGCATGGAAGGGGAGAGGGACAGAGGAAAAGGGGGAGAGAGAATCCCAAGCAGGATCCACACTCAGCAGGGAGCCCGACTTGGGGCTCGGTCTCACAACCCTGAGCCGAAATCAAGAGTTGGACGCCTAACCGACTGAGCCTGAGCCACCAGGCACCCTACATTGAGCTTCCCAAAATTTAAGAGCCTTACATATTGTTTTCCCTTCTCCTTTTCGTGTCCTTTAGCAAACTGCCACTTATACAACAGCCAAAATCTTTGGGAAAGACCCCTGTCTAGTTCCTCTTATGAGCACATTGTGCAAATGTCCTTTCTTTCTCAGACTCCTCCCTGCTGGTTGAAGTCTACTCGTGCAAGTCCAGGGCACGACGCGCCGTCGGTGCCCAATGGCAAGAACCACAGGGAGCCCTGCAGGACACTGGCTCAGCCCTTGCCCCGCAGGAGACCGCCAGGCCTGGCAGGGAGCCCGGCCTGAGGTTCACGAAAGCGCACAGAAATTTCCCAGTGGAAACGAATGCCCCCTTTTTCTCCAGGACCTCACGGTTCCTTGCAGAAAAAGTTTTTCTTTTAGTGAGAATATTCCACGGTAATAATGATGGGATTTTAAAGACATCTGTCACCAAGAAATCATCATTTCAGAATTTTAGTTGTACTTGGGACTCTTTCCTCCTTAAATATGATTTATAGGTAAACTGCATGATTAAACTATATTAGGGCATCACCTCTCCATCTTCACATATTATAGCATTTTTGGATAAAAGCCTTTTCTATTTTTTGTAGGGAAATTTCCTTTCACTTAATTAGGATTTTCAGCACCGAAGCTGTTTTCAACACAGAGACACTCAAAATATCATTTCAAAAATTTCTCAGTGTCTCCAAAAGATATATGAGAAAAGCATTTTTAGGGTAACTATGATATTTCATAACCCAAAGAAAGTAGATAATATCATTTAAAAATTACATAAAGTCCACATATAAAAGTTATTTTTAAAAATACAACCTAAAAACTCATCAGAAACAAATGCCTATGGCAAAATAAAAAATCTTTACACCAAAATGTAGATTTTTAAACCTTCATTTTGTCTCTGGGAATCTTTTAAATGATATCACCTACTTCCCAGGCTAACTAGATAGATATTTTGGGAGCCAGAATGATTTTCTTATATGTCTTTTGGAGACAATGAACATTTTTGAGATGATATTTTGGGTATTTCTGTATTGAGAAAAAGTTTAGTTGCTGAAAAATTCTAATTAAGTGGAAGAAAATTTCCTTACAAAAATTAGAAAGGATTTTTTTAAAATAAAAAAAGTCATAATATTATATAGTACATTACATAATATTATATAGTACATACATAATATTATATAGTACACTACAATATTACATTATAGTACATTATAGTATTGGTAAAATTACTAAGTATATTCTGTTTTGTAGTGGGTGAGATTAATCAGCTCCTATTTATTGTAATTGATTATTGATGTATTTAGATTAATATCTGTAATTTTATTTTAAGATATCTACTCATAATGCCTTTTGTTTTTTTCTATTACATGTTCAGTTGAAATGATGTTTTAAATTTTTTTCTCCTCTGCTGGTTTAGAAGGTCACCATTTTATTTCTCTTCTTCATTTTACTATATCTGAATTCACCATTTTTTCTCTTTCATATTTTTAATTTTTTTATTTTTTTTTAAACAGATTTTATCTATTTGTCAGAGAGAGAGAGAGCACAAGCAGAGGGAGAAGCAGGCTGCCTGCTGAGCAAGGAACCTGATGTGGAACTCGATCCCAGGACCCTGGGATCATGACCTGAGCGGAAGGCAGATGCTTAACTAATTGAGCCACCCAGGCGTCACTTTCATATTTTTAATCTCCTAATGTCTCTGAATTTTGTTTTGTGTGAATTTGGTCTTTTTAATACATAAGTTTTCTCTTAAACTGGGTCTAGTCTGAAGCTTATTCCTTAATTTCAGGGGACATCGCTTTCATTTCTATGATTTCCAATTGGTCCCCTTGCTCTTGTCTTTTTATTCTTTATACAGTCACTACTTCTTCCTTTACTTCTTGAAGATTCTAAAGTAAACTCCATTATAAGGGGATGCAAAATACTTTAATGTGGTTTTAATTTAATTGGTGATTGATCTCTATCTTCTGCCTGTTCTCATCTGAAAGATGAATAAAAAGCTTTGGCTCCTGAGGAGAGGAAGTTTGGGGTGGAGGGTGTCGTTTGGAAGTGAGCACTTTATAATTATTGGAGATTTTCTTCATTTACTGTACGATACAAAATTTGTAATAATGATCTGCTTTAAAAAATTTACTAATATAGTCAATAAATAAAGATACAAACAGTTTTTGAACAGGACCTGGAAGATGGCCAAAATATATTTCATTATTTTCACAATAATGCAACGTGGCAGTTTATGTGATTGAACTTTTATTAGATCACCGCTCTTCAATGATGGCAATGTTTTAGGGTATTTTTAAAGCTCCTCTGGATTGCATTACTATTTATATGTAATCAGAACCACATTCACCTTCCAATTTTTTGACTGAAGGGGGCACTTCTGTCAGTTTTTGTCTTCCTCATATGTGCTGAAATTTTAGTCTGCAGACGAATCTTGAGGGGAAGATGGGGTCATCCCACTTTCCTTCCTGGCCTGGTGACTCCATCACGAGGTAACTGGACGGACCCAAGACCCAGGTCATCTGGTAGCTTGGCCGTGGCTGGGAGGCTGTGTTTTGGGAATATGGCTTCCAGGAATTGGCATGGCGTAGCAGCTCTTCCCAGACCTTTTTAGGGGAAGAGGCTCTCCAATTCCTTGGTTTCCAGCGTTGAGCCTGGTCTTCGATGCTTGCCTTGAGTAAGGAACATTCAATATCCATTGCTCAGAAATAGTTAGGCGGCAGGGATATTGCCTCTGAGCACTTCTAATTTTTTTTGAAAGATTTTAAAAATCTTTACCCTTGGTAGGGATAGGAAAGGTGGAGGGGAAGCCTTGAAATGTCAACTAAAGGCAAAAAAATGTCACTCACTAGAAAGAAAAATAATCAGCTAAAATAAGAACATTTTGGCCAGAAATGTCATTCAAACTCTTCAAGCTTCAGTGTCCCCATTACAGAGTTTCTGTGCAGCTTAAATGAGATAGGATTATTTTAAGATAATCCCATTTTAAATTTCTTTGCAAACACTAAAAACACAAAATATTATGTTCTGTTTATGTTTATAATCTTGTCTATCATGGCTGCTTCATTACAGTCGGGTAGCTTGAACAGGTCTGCTAAAAGATTTCTCCCTAACATATAATTTGCCTTTTTTTTTTGCGTGAGAGAATGCGAGTGGGGTG
Source organism: Zalophus californianus (assembly GCF_009762305.2). NCBI lineage: Eukaryota > Metazoa > Chordata > Mammalia > Carnivora > Otariidae > Zalophus > Zalophus californianus. The sequence goes on from NC_045597.1 coordinate 181,760,987, forward strand.
GGGGGAGGGGCAGAGGGAGAGGGAGAGAGAGAATCTTAAGCAGGCTCCATGCCCAGTGCAGAGCCCAACAGGGGCTCAATCTCAGGATCCTGAGATCGTGACCTGAGCAGAAATCAAGAATTGGATGATTAACTGACTGAGGCGCCCAGGCGCACTTGCTTTCTAAGTGTCTTACTATGACCTTTTTGATATAAAATACGCAAGTAAAAATGAAAAAGTAGTTGTCTACATATCAAGATTTTCTGTTTTTATCTGAACTTTTACAACAGCTAGGACACTTCCTAGATTTAATCTCAAAACAAGATCCACTTTTATTAATAGATTATAATTTGTATTTGTCTAGAAGCTTTTGATCAAAAAAGAGCAATTTTCATGTTTCAATTGCTATGAGAAGGCATATATTTTATTAGAAATCTAGAAGGTGGCATTATCTAAATGTACATTCTTTCCCAAATGAGAAATCCTCTTACTGACATTTTTAACTTTATAAGCGCAAGCCCAAAGAAGACTAAAACCAAGACAAACTTTTGAAAGAATTTCCTAATCAAATCTGTGATCCTGTCATTTCATTTTTAAGAAATGGCAAGAGTGGATGGGTCATTTGGTTCAGCCTTCGGCCTTTGATATGCACTGCCAAAGGCCATTCTGGTAAGTCAAAGAGGTCAATTTAGAATGCAATCAACCATCTGACTTTTATTTTTGAGGCTAGCTGAGCCACCGGAAAAAAAAAAATCTCACTATTCATGCAAAGAATTATATGTTATAAGGAGAGAAATAAAAATAAAATGATATTGTGGAGAAAAAGACTGAGAGAGATGGACACAGACTGACTGATTGATCCGGGAGTTTGACCTGGTATGCCATTTGGGTAAGACAGCTAAAGTTCAGCATGAATACTTCTCTAGCTCATCCATTTTCTTTCAGATTTCTAAACAGAGTCTCTTAGTAATTTTTTCTGCTTTGTAAAAAAAAAAAATGTGGATAGTACTGTCTAGCCAAAGAAGCCAATAATTGGAGATAGGCCTACTGTTCAAAAAAAGCAAAAAGTAAATGCTAGCCTTGCTGAATATGTTTAAGCTGGCTCTCCTTTTAGATCTCCACTAACAAAGTTAGATTAATCATTGATGAAATCATCTAGAAAATTGAATCAAACAAAACCCTGTGTTGACTGAGTTATCCAAGTAATCCTGGTTTGGGCTATAATTCTATTTATAATTGCATCTGTTCTTCCTTTTCCCTGCCAACAGAGAACAGAGGCCAGCGTCTGGTTGCCAGCCCCCATTCCCTGCCTCTCAGTGTCAGTTACTCTGTTGGAATAACATGAATTCACAGTCATGGGAGGGGGGTGGCCCCCTAGCTTAGAGCTGCCCCACAACTCCTGTTTGACTGGATTTTTCATAACAGAAAAATGAGCTTTAAGGAATACGATACCAATGTGACAACTTCTTTCCAAATGCAGTATTCATCGTTTTCAAAGAAAAATACAGTGCACGAAGAGATATTTTTCATAAGCATGGTTTTTAACAAAGTATTTGTCTTCTGTATTCTGTTCTATGTATCATATCAATCATAGGGACTAACTTGTCCATCTCTGCTTCTGAAGAGCTGGCAGGGAGAAACACGGACCCAGGGATTGGGGTGGAGGGAGCCTCGGATCCTTGCAGGACCAAATTAGGGTCTGAGGGAAATGAGCAATGTGCACCCCATCTTAACCACGGCTCCCCTTCTAGGATGGAGCTTTTAGCTGGTTTCATAGAAGGGCAACCTCCATCAGATGTTAAAGCTGGGGGAGCTCTAGGTCCTTCCAAGATGTCATGTAAATGTACGTAAAGCTCTGCTACCAATTAGCAACAATCTATTTTTGAATGGCTCTACATTTTCTAAACCTTTCTTTCTGAATTGCTAAGAGCATGTTGGTGATTACGTAAGAGAGAAAACAGCCTGATGGGTTAGGACCCAGTGTAGACCAGTTGTCTAACATTTTGTCCCTCAGGTAGTCTGCTTGCATGGCCCTCCAGAGCCTCGGGGTCCCTGCTGTTACGTGTGGGATTTGAACCAGTAAAGACTGTCACCCTGACCACACGATGTGATCGTTTCCTGAACAGATATGAAGAAATACCGCACTCCCCAACTAATACAGGCTCTGCGTTTCCAAGATCTGAAACAGACTCTCATGGTTAACTAAAAAGAAGACAACTGTGAATTTGGGGGTTGGCAACTTCAAAGCTCAAGAGATTGTGGTTTAATTTTTTTTTTTTTTTTTCCTGGCTAAGATACAAATCCTCAGGCCAACCCACTTCAGTGTCCCATGCTCCTGCCTGGTTTTCTTCTTTATACCCATTTTTGATCGTCCTGGCTTCCCCTCCCTCCTGGCTCCCATTTGGTTCCAGCTGTTCAATGCTTACTATTTTCTGTCAGACACAGTGGCCTGCTGCCCATTTATCTGATACCAGATCTTCCATTTTTTGAAGCAGAGGGTTTATCCTCTCATTGCTGGAAGCTCCTTAGCAGACACAGCCCTTGGCTCTGGCATTGGTATCAGGCTGGAATGTGAGCGTTGAACAAAAAGATTAAAAGTTTTTAATGTTCAGTTATTATTCTGCAAAGCATGGTCTACTGATTTCATGACGATTAAGCTCAGGATAGGAAGCCAAAATCTGAGTATAAGTTAGGCAAGTTCCCATGCTTTCAGTCAAGCTATGTGACCAATTGACAAAGCTAAACCAACAAGCTAGGGCCCCGAAGACACGGGTGTCAATTACAAGCATATCTGCATCCATATGTTGTTCTTGGACCTAATTCCTTGTGGATCTAGCTCAGTCACAGATACCGACTCAACATATATGTAACTCTTTGCCTAGGTAGACAGAGCACTTCCTTTTATGGCTTTTCATAATTTGAAACTGCCAACAATTTCATGTTATTTTTCTCTCCCGTTCTAGAACACTCACATTAATAATGATTCATAAGCGAATAGTCTTGAATCAATATCAAAGTATATAATATTTTTAAAGGAGAGTCATAAAAATTGTAACCATATGCCATTGACATTTTGTTGAGAATAAGACACACATTTATGTTCGTCTGTTGTCAATATAGGCTATAGAGCAGAACAAATGAGTCACAGCAAAGACCGTGATAAAATATGGTGAGCACATTGGCAAAACATTAGTCCTAATGAGCTAATCCTGAAGCAAAAATCTACTTTCTGCCACAAACAACTTAACCCAGCAACATAGAATATTTTAAAAGCTTCTTTCTCCTACATTTTGTTTATTCTGATTGTTCTCCAAAAAATCATACTTTATGACATTATTTGGATGAATAAAAGTGACACTGACTGCTGGGATATATTCTGGGGGGCTTCTCTCCTCTGAGTAGACGTAGCTATTTTAAGATTCTAGAAGACAATTAATCAACTTAATGTAATTTTCTAAAAACGTGCGGCAAGCATCTCAACAGGAGATGAATGAATGAGGCAACACTTGCTATCACTTAGGACAATCTCCACCTTCAGAAATCCAATTTCTGTCACACACTAGAGTATTTCCTCCTGGTAAGGAAAACGAAATTGGTTTAGAATCCCAAGAATCTGTGTTTCAGACACACACACACACACACACACACACACACACTTTTCTTGCACTTCTTTGAAAATAATTCCATAAATGTGATTGATGGAAGGCATAGTGTGACACAGAAATATATTATTTATATTCATTGGTTTTATTTTTTAAAGATTTATTTATTTATTTGAGAGAGAGAGAGAGTACACATGAGTGTGGGGGTGGGGGAGATGGAGACAGAATCCTCGAGCAGACTCCCTGCTGAGTGTGGAGCCCAATGTAGGACTTGATCTCAGGACCGTGAGATCATGACCTGAGCTGAAATCAGCTTGACCAACTGAACCATCCAGGCATCCCTATTCATTGGTTTTAAACACATCTGTAAAGATGTAACAATCAGCATTTTGTTTTTGGAATTACACTTTGGGGACAGCTGGGCAAAACTCAAGGCAGTCTGCTAAAGGAAAGGAGAGTTGGAGAGCTTTGCCTCATGCTGAACAACCATTGTGGTGGGGGCCACAAGTGTCCTGTTCTACAGCATATCCCCCGGCCATCAAAGAACCCAATAGCAGTACTAGGCAGTAGACTAAATCATCAGTTTCTCAAGCTTTCATTTCTACCAAAGCTAAGCAGATGCTAGTGCTTCCCCACACCAATCTATGGTCCTATGTCCTCACTTCAGGATGCCCATTTATGATTATTTCCCCATTCAAAACTGCCCTTAGTGTGTATTTTAACCAATCTTGTTTGTTTACGAAGTGGCAGAGATGTGGGAAAAAGATCAACTCAGGGAAGGACTTGTCCATGAAGACAAGACTGTTCACCCTCTGGGGTGGAGCTTCATTCTGTGTTGTGGCCAGGTGGACATTGCAAATGCCTGCAGCAAGTTCTGGAACAATCCCATATACTGGTTGATTCTAGCGTTTTCGAATTTGCAGTTTGATTTCCCTAATTCAGTTGAGACAGAGTGTAGAAGAAAGAGTCATGAGGTTTTGTTGTGGTGGTTTTGTTCATTTGTTTGATTTCTCTCCCAGCTCTTCTTCAACACAGACAAATTTAAGTGTGTGTGTTCTTCAATATTCTTAGGGCCCCTCCTCAAGATAAATAGTCATGTCAGTATAACAAAGCCGATACCGTTCCTTCGGGACACTTGAGTCAGTTGGAAGTTTACCACAAAACAGAAGATGGGCCCCAGATATTTAATAATTCAGGTTGTTCTACAAAGTTATAAAAATTTTCACTTCAATAAGTTATTCATAATGGGCTTTTGTAGAAACTGCCTTTCCACTTAGTAAGTGGCAAAAGAACACAAATCAGGTTGGAATAACATTAAATTGCATTTTCCTAATTATGCATTTTCCCATTCTGCCCTAAGATGCATAATGTTCTAATGCATATGTACACACGCACACACAGGCATGTGTACATATATGCACAGGCACACACACCCACTGGCACATACCACGTGCACAGGCACAAACACATACCAACACACACAGTATTTTACAAGAAAGTAGCTAAGATCGTGAGTTCTAGAGCTTTAGTATTACCTGTACCATTTGAACTTGTGTGACCTTGAGCAAGTCACCTGACCACGCTTCCCCTGTCTCTCCTGATGGGTCACACCGAGCTGCCTGCTGCCCTTCTATAGGTGTCTGTTCACAAATCCTTGATGGTTGACACCTGCCCACCAGAACCCATACAATTGCATTCCCACACCCAGTTCCGAGTCACAACCCTGAGCGGTAGCAACCCTGTGGCAGTAAAAATGAGTCATTCTTCTATGGCAAACTCATTTGCCCAACCACATAGTTTCCTACAAGTGTAGACTTTAACTATTAAACTAAAGTTAAAAAGAATCTTCTAAAAACTATACACTGCCACGAGAATTTGTACCTGGAAAAAGTAGAGACTTTGAAATTTATCTCTGCCTTCCGGGCTGGGAAGTAGTATCCACTACAACTCAAATGGAATGAACTAACTAGACAGTTTTATGCTGTATAATTCAGTTTGACGTAAATAAAATGCTTGCACAAAAAGTGCTTAGGGCCAGAACACTCTGTGGCCCAAATAACCCTTTTATCCCTAGATTTGGGCAAAGTCCAAATACTTGGAATTTTCCTATATGGAGACACCTGCTTGCATTTATTGCTGTGAATCTCATGATGAGGATGTTATACAGGACACTCACATAGTGACTAATGAAGGCCAGAAGCCTGATGATGGGAGGGCACTGTTCCTAATTACCAATGTGGTATTGAGAAAATGCTGACAAGACTTCGAAATGCAACCTAAATAAATTCAACAAATTTCCTTCTACCAAAAAACCTTCTAATCATCATCCTACCATTAATTTTTGAAACCCTTGCTGATCTGACCTCAAATCTCCCAAAGGTATGCTAAATTGTCAGTGTGAAAAGGAAACAAGAATATCTCATAAACATATAAAAAGATGCTCTACTTTGAAAAAGGGAAATGCAGCTGAAAACAGCGATACAATGTTGCTATCTTACACCCAGAAAACCAACAAAAATAAAAAAGTCTGACAATACGTGTAGTGTTGAGGAAGCGCGTGTGAGGGAGGAAAAGGGCACAATGTTTTGGGGAAGTCTGGCAGCATCTCTAAAATTGTAGGAGGGCATGCCCTCCAGAATTCCCCGTACTTAGGCACCAGGAGATTTGGAAGAGCAATTAAGGAAACAAAACAAAATGGAAAAAACCTGTAAGTCCAGCCACAGCCATAGCTGTTTCAGGGAAGTATCTCCAGATGCTAGAATTAGTGGAAGAAGTCTGAGGAGAAGCAGGGGAGTCTCAGAGGATCTCCGCACAGGTTACTGGTGAGCTGCAGAAAGAGTCCTCCAGATTCATTTGTTGAACTCCAAATCCATCAATGTGATGGTATTTGGAGATGGGGCCTTTGGGAAGTAATTAGATAACGAAGGTAGAGCCCTCACGAATGGGGTTCATGTCATTATAAGGGATGCCAGAGAGCTTGCGTCTCTCTCAGCTTTATGTCATGTGAGCATACACCAAGGAGACGTCCATCTGCCAAAGAAGAAGAGGTCCTCACCAGACCCTGGGTCTGTGTGCACCTTCTTTTTGGAATTCCAGCTTCCAGAACTATGAGAAATGAATGTTTGTTGTTTAAGCTACCTGGTCTGTGGTATTTTGTTCTAGCAGCCCCAGCTGACCGAGGCAGGAACCTAGTAACTTTATAGAAGATCCTCCTGGCTAACACCATCACAGCTAAGCAACCAGTAATGGGACAAACCAATAGCATGTCTCCCTGACTGGCTGCAGTGAGGACACGCCATGGCTTCTGTGACATACGTGCCCCAAACAGCATAGCCGGAGTCTAATCAAAAGAATGCATCAGTCTAAAACCAGACTGAGGGCCAGTCTACAAAGAAACGGGCCTGCATTTTTCAAAATATCAAGTTCAAGAAAGACACAGAAAGACTGAAAAACTGTTCTAGGTCAAAGAAGATCAAAGTACATGACATCTAAATGCAATGTAATCCTTGGATCCTGGACCAGGAAAAAAAATGTAGTGGGTCAATTGGTAAAATCTTAGTAAGGTCTATGAATCAGATATTATTATTGTGTCAATGTCTTGATTTTGATCCTTATATTACAGGTAGGTAAGAGAAATGCTTTCAGAAAATATACCTGAACTACTTCGGGCTAAAAGGGCAATATGAATGCAATTTTTCTCAAATGTTTCAGAAAAACAATGGTATGTGTGTTTGTGTTAGAGAGAGAGAAAGAAAGAGAGAGAGAGAGAGGGAAACAGCGAGACAAAGAATGGTGAGAAAGAAATGATGGTGAATTTGAAGGGTGATAAAATGGTAACATTCGAGGAATCTGGGGGAGAGGTATATGAGATTCTTTATACTGTTTTACACACAAAAAATATATTTACACACTTTTTTTGTAAATTTGAATGTTCTTCAAAATAAGAAAGTAAAAGGTAAAGCAAAGCAGGGAGCTGATGAGCACATAGTGTTCAGGGGTTCCCTACAGGGGAGGAAGGAGCTTGGGAGGAGGAGAAGCGGAGTGACCAGAGTCTGATGGGTGCTCAGGGAAGGATTCCTTGAAGAAATGATGAGTGAGGAGCTGAGGAAGTGAGCAGCTGAGGAAGAATGGTGAAAAGAGCTTTCTGGGCTGGGGAAGAACAAACGCAAAAGTCCTATGGCTCACAGGTGCACAGGTGGCATGCCAAGTGTTCAAAAGTGGCCCCTGGGCCTTTAATCCAGGCAGCAAGGGGATGCTGGGGTTTGGGGCTATTAGATCAAAGATTTTCAATGTTAGCAATAGTGGAATTTAATGTCTCTGCATTTTTCCCAGCAAACTGGATAATTCATAAAGATTTAATATATAATGTAATGTGCAACTAGGAAAAATGTTTAGAAATGGTAAAACGTTCAGGAGCTAAAAATTCCAGTGAACAATGATAGGGTGTGCACTTTAAAATATAAAGAAATCAGATTGAAACACAATGTTTCCTTAAAGTCGCATCATGCCATTGAAAGGCAATAATTAAAATGGGTCTTTTAAAAAAATCTCTGAACCTGTTCCATTTTCTCAAAAGCACCGGACCTGAATGCTGGGCTATTATTTCCAAAGCTAGGTAATATTTAGGCCTCTAAGTAGGGAAGAGAAAGATAATGCCATATTGCTCCTCTTGCATATAATATCTGCAGGGCATTTCCCTTTCAAAAATGACATGGAGTGGTGAGCACACTTCAAAGAACTGTAAAAGTGCACATGCATCTCCCCATCCATCCAACCAAGAGTCATTTATTACATTATAATGAAATGCTGTAACTACCTGATGAGGTGAGACAATAAATAGTTACAAAAAAATAATCAACATGTCCAAGAAGTGCTATGGAAATGCAGAAGAGGAAGGGACTGTCTGTCAGTGTCCTCACGGGAGGGTAAGAGGTGAAGGAAGAAATGAGTTGGCTCTGGGAGGCAAGTAGGAGCTGAACAAGATAAGAAAGAAAGGCAGCATGCTCTGAGCAGCTGCTAACGTGCAGGGCATACATGGGAAATGCCCAGAACCTTGAGTGGCTGTAGTGTGGGGAAAGTTGAAGACAGAATCCACTAGAAAGTGAGGCTGGAAAGGTAGGTTGGAACCAGGTGAGATCTGATCCCTTGGGGAGTAATCATGTGCATTAGCAGCATTCAGGAAGAAATGAATCATGATCCAAACTGTGTGCTCACAAGTTAAAAGAGGCGAAGTGTGGAGGGTGGATTATAGATAGTGTGAGGAGATCAGAGACTAGTTAGAAGGCTGGACTAAAACCCTCAAGGATATTGCCCAAAGCCAACTTGGGAAAGAAATCACCAACGACTAACCTAGATCACTGAGGTCAGGGAGATGTTTGAATTATTTAGGAGGTAGCACTGCCTGTACAGGGAGTATGATCAGATGTGGGGTGGCAGGGAGGGGGCGGGATTAAGCATGGTTTCAGTGTGAGATTAACTGGATCAACTAAGATATGAAACTCGGGAAAAAAGAGAAACATTTATGAGGCAAGAAAATGTGTTAGCCATGGATCCTGTCGAGTTTGAAGTCACGGAGGGACTGCTGCGCCATCAAGGGGCAGAGCTCAGATGCAGAGCCCAAGATGGAGATGGAGCTGCGAGTATCTGTGCACAGGTGAGAGCTGAACTTGTTTGAGTGGATGAATCCTGTAGGGAGGTTTTTCAGGAAATGCAGAGAGAAGAATGTCTAAGGCTAGATCCCTAGTGAACCCCAACAGTAAGTGGTCCATTCTCCTTTAAGATATTCCATGAACTGACAGTATATTGAGGAATACTTGATCCACTCTCTGTGACCAAAAATGTACTGAGTCTGAGTCTCTCCTTATTAGTGAATCAAATGCCATTTTGAATAAAATTGCATGTGTTAAATGGTTCATTTAACTATTAGGCTAAATGATAAAAGATAATGGATAGTTTCAGCCTATCTTTCTGAGTCATAGTCATTGAGCCAATGTACCCAAATTGTAGGCAGCTTGTCTGGCTCTGACCTGCAGAGTATGTAGTCCCACCTACCAGGCTCCACAGTACATGAAACTAGAGAGAATATGGAGAAGGAAGTTCAGGGTCTGCTAGGCTTGAGATCTCCCACAGATCAAGCTACTCTCCTACAGACAAGATGATGAGGCTTGGGCAGAGACTGAGCAGGTTTCAGACAGAGTTCAGATTCCCCTGAATGCCCAGAGCAGGCCCCACAGCAGTCACATCTGGTGATAGTCTCTTGTCTACTGAGTTACAATGATGCCCATTCCTAGGTACCTGGGCACGGAAGCCAATGAGCAATGTTTTCCTTAGATGGGTGGCACCTATGACAATGAACATGAACGTACCTTAAGGAACTCGTGCTCGTGTTATCATTTAATCCTCATGAGAATTTTATGTCTCCTTATTTTACAAATAGAAAAGCTAAGGTTTTTTAGCTTGATCAAGGCCACCCTAATAGAAAGGGTTTTGGAACTGAACTCTGATCTCCTACAACAGACTGTTTCCTCCACTTCATAGTAGGATCAGAAAAGAGTGCTTGGGGAGGATTTGCTCCTTTAAATAATCCTTCCAAGAGTGTTTGTGACAGACTCCTCTGAGATGCTCACATCGTAATCCCCAGAACATGGGAATATACTAACTTTCATGGAAAAGGGGACTTTGCAACTGAGATTAAGGTTAAATACACTGAGATGGGGAGACTATCTTGGATGATCCAAGTAGCTCAATCTAGTCACATGAGTCCTTAACAGCAGAAGAGAAAGGCAGGCAGATGCAACCCATGAAGAGCTTGACCCACAATTGCTGGCCTTGGAGATAAAGGGAAGGGGCCATGAACAAGGAATGTGTGACCTCTAGAAGCTGGAAATGGCCCTCAGTTTTTATCCAGCAAGGAAACCAGAACCTTGGCCCTATGGTTGCAAGGAACTGAATTCTGCCTGCAACCCAAATGAACATGTAACAGATTTTCTCCTTTGAGCCTGCAAAAAGGGATAAAGCCCTGCCAACACCTTGATTTTAGTCTAGTGAGAGCCCTACCGGACCTCTCACCTGCACTATGGTAAGATAATACATCTGTGTGAAATTTGTAGTAACCTTGTTACGGCAGTCATGGAAATCTAGTGACTGTGTTTGTACGTCTACAAAGTCACAAAGACCCGGACTGAGTCAAGTTCTGGTCACTTTTTAGGACACCAGAGATCACTAGAGGCAGCAACACAAGGCATCATGCCAGCTCACAAACACAACTGTACCCTTCCTGACACTCACAACCCAGAGGCACACACTTTCAACCTGCCACCAAACCTAAGTCACAGAGTCTCGACAAAAACAGGTAATACCGACCTCGCACGCTCAAGAAGTAAACCACACATGTACTATTTAAACTTCCTTGAAGACAATGCTCTATTTGGGTTGGAAGCTTATTCACTTTTACTGGGGAGTCCAATGGAGATATAAGCAAAATTTGAACTTTCATTTTATGATAGTAAATTACACTGAAGGCTGCAGATGATGCACTGAGCTGAAGGACAAAAGGCAATGGTTTTGAGATCATCCGTGGCCTTGCTCTGTGACCCCGACCATATCCACTGAAACCTCTCGGTGATTCAGTTTCTTTTTCTGTTTTAGACTAACTTATCCTTCAGGTCTAAATGTTTATAGTTGTAGGACGCCAAGAAATGTAGTGCCAATTCTCTTTCCTCACTCAGAATATGTATTTCATGTGGCGTTGGTAGACATGAATGCCAGAAGAAAAGAATCCTCAGGACAAAATTAAGCTTGAATCACTTAACGCACATTAAACATTTGAATGTTTGGCATTAGCTTAAATGTGTGTCAAAGAATATTTTTGTCAACAAATGTTTTAAATAAACACACCAAAAGTTGTTACTAGTTGTTATCTTGAGTTTTTTCTTCATTATTTTCTAGGTTTTGAGTTATTAACTTAATAAAAGCCACAAGAGTTTAAAAAGTATGGATGTAAAAAGAGACTATTAAGTGAAAATTGGAATTAAAAAAAAAACCCACATGGAGCAGTTATTATGGTATCTTAAAACAGTATCAGGAAAACTCCCTGACCTAAAGGAAAAAAAGAGTTTTTAAGAACTAAAATAGCACAAACATTCACTGATAAGATCATATAGCTTTGATGATATATGAAGGGTTTTCTTGAAAACCTTCCATATGGGACTTCGAATGGACTGCTGTCAAAATTCTGTCGCCCACGCTTCCTGAATTTTAATCCATCATTTTCTGCACCTAGCACAGAGTTGTATTCTGCCCTGGACTTGGGACTGCTCACAGACTCACTGGGAGTGACAGTAACATCCCTGGCCAAACAGTGAGGCCTCTGTGTGCCAGGGAGGCACCCATATGGGAAGGAGCTGACATTGGAACAATGATAACACCTGCTCAGCTGAATCTTATTTATTCAAGAGTACTCATTCATGCCAACCAACACTTAACTTTTTTTGTCTTTGACTAGCCTTTTGTGGGAATCTTAAATACGATTCTTTTTGGTTTACTTCAACTCAGTTTATGGCTATGGAGCAGATACTATATGCTGATACTTGCTCGCCTAAGTATTTCTTCTCGAATGTACCCAGGACGTTCTTTACTGCAAACCAGGTACTTAGATTTCCTTTTGCATGTCCAGCCTGTTCTTCTGGCATGACCAAGGGGAACATGCCTTCTAACGCTTAACAAGCATTTAGTAAACATCTACTATGTGCCAGATATTTTGCTGCCCCGGGAACATGGAAACCAATAACCATACTGCCTATCCATGAAGGCCTCTTGGGTATTGGAAATGTGCAGGCAAAACCATGCTTGGTCCCCCTGGTCTAGGAGAGGCAACAGGGACCAGGGTCATGTAGGCTGTGGTTAACTGTGCCAGAGATCAGACTAGCTACCAGTAAAGTGATGAAACATGATCCCTGAGACTACTAGTCTCCCATTTCTATGTCCTTTTGTCTGAAGGGATCCGGGCCCTTTCCAAGGTACACCTGCTGGGGAATGGATTTTCCCTTTGGCCTGAATTTAAGTCAATAGCTATTTTGTGTATTTAAGGTTAATCTCCAACAGCTGAATGAAATACTCTGGACCTTTGGGGATCAGGCTGCTGGGTGGACAATCTCAGAAAGAAGACTCTGCTGTCTTTCTATTACCTATGAAATCATAGTAGGGCAGAGACAGATAATACTACCTTTCTCAGGTGTGAGAAGGAGATGATAGAGGCAGAGGCAAAAAACAGACACAAAGAAATAGCAAGAGAGAGGTTCTTCCTTTTTTGTTGGCAGGGAGAAGGTGTAGAACTTGGAGGAGAGTTCAAATTCCCCCCACCCCGGCCCCCCACCTCACCTATATTCAGGCCGTGTTGGGGCTGGGAGGAGCCTGGCCAGGTCTGTAAGCCAAAGACCAGGGCACGAGAACTGGAAAGTTGCTTCTCCTAACACAGACGGGTCTTTCTATTCTTAGAAGGAAGGCAAAGAGGGAAATGAGACTGCAACCTTGCAATGGAGCCCCTACTAGGTTGGAAGAACCTGTCTCGCACACCTTTGTCACTGCTGACTGTCCTTTTGCCAATTCTTATCCCCTTGCCCTGTTCTGTGGGTGTATGAACAACCATTCCCTCCATTACATCCTCCGACAATCACTTTGTGCTACCTTTTCATCGCTGAAAAACAAATTTGCTTGTAGCCTATTTGAACCAATTTTTCCGGTTGCTAAAATCAGGTATCTTAATCAATAATGGTGTTATTAAAATGAAAAAAATATATGCATATTTTAATTCTGTATGAAAACCTCTTTAAAAGAATAAGAACTCCCTAGGTTTTTAGGACTAAAGCGTCCTTAAAGGTCTCAGTGTTTAACCTTCTTGTTTTTGTTTTTTATTTTAATTTTATTTTATTATGTTATGTTAGTCACCATACATTACATCATTAGTTTTTGATGTAGTGTTCCATAATTCATTGTTTGTGTATAACACCCAGTGCTCCGTGCAGTACGTGCCCTCTTTAATACCCATCACCAGGCTAACCCATCCCCCCACCCCCCTCCCCTCTGAAACCCTCAGTTTGTTTCCCAGAGTCCAGAGTCTCTCATCAACCTTCTTGTTTTAAAGACATGGAAACTGAAACCCAAAGAAGCTTAAAGCCTTGGTCAAGGTTGCACAACCTGGAGGCCACTGCTTCCTAATGGCAAAAAAGATACATCAGTTTTTTTTTTTCCAAATTGATTGGATAACAGCAACATAATGGTTTTGACTTCAAAAAATTGAAGTTAATAAATGAAACTTTTGCGTTAGCACTGAGAAAGGTCCTGAAAGAACCTCTCTGTCCATGTTTTGCCAGTTTGCCAGTAAATTTTATTACTAGTATTTTCACATACAGGGAGACCTATTAGCTATGTATACAGATATGCTTTAAAGCAAACTGGAATACTCTTCATTTGGAAATGAAATCCTCTTTTGAATAAATGTCAGATTTTTATTTATTTTTTTTTTTTAAGATTTATTTATTGGAGAGAGAAAGAAAGAGCGAGCAGGGGGAAGAGCAGAAGGAGAGAGAGAGAGTCTCAAACAGACTCCATGCCGAGGGTAGAGCCCAACACAGGGCTCAATCCCACGACCCTGAGATCATGACCTGAGCTGAAATCAAGAGTTGGATGCCTAACTGACTGTGCCACCCAGCTGTCCCTAAATGTCTGATTTTTAAATAAATAATGTAAAAGCATAAACATAAATAACTTCAAATATTAGGTAACCATACTTGAATTTTTTTCTTCAAAAAAGTCTCTGGGCTTTCACATCACTCTTCATTTTTGTGAAGGTTACTCAGCTGTAAACAATTTTCTCATTCCAAAGAACAGTGAAAAAGGACTTTTAAGAGTTAATCAAATTAACAATGGATGTTCAAAAATAATTTAATTATTACATTTCATTGAGTAGTAAATTTTGTTTAAGTTTTTTGTTTGCTTGTTTGCCACGTCAAATGTTCACGCCTGTGTTCTTTATATAGAATGTGTGATTTGAAAGGCCAAAGTCACTGGTCATTTTGACAACCTTAATTAGCCACTTAAATTGGTAATTAGTAGAATAATTATATAAAGAAAAGCTCATTGTGCCATCATAAGTGGTGTCATCTTTTTAAACAGACCGCCTTCCAGATCCTATTGATCAACTCTGCCATTTTGGTGTTTAGCTTAAAGAGCTGCCAAGCTTCCCAAATTCCATGTCAGGAGAAGTGGTATGTTGAAACTGAATTAGAAAAACTGACTCTTTTCACATTCAGCAGCACAATTAAAGGAACTTTGCCTAATTTGGGTCCATTAATTCTTCTAGTCTCAGAGGCATTTCCACTTCAATCCAATTGCAAAATATTAACATTTTCAAAGGCAAGTGTTTTTCTCTATTGCCACTCAGTAACATTCATTAAATTTTATTATTTCTACATCATTTAATGTAGGTCAACATGTCACGTCCAGCAAACACAAGCATTTCTTTCCAGCTGACTGATGTTGAAGTGAAAGATAAGAGCAAACATGTCTCACTTTAGTGGAAAAAAACCTCTCATTTGTAAACATGAGCATCAAAATCAAGACTACAGAAGACAATGTAGCAGATGTAATGCTGCAACCCAATTACTCCATGTTTATTGTGTCAGAAATGTATTTCTATAGAAGAAGAAGAATCAAATGATGCCCCTTTCAGAGTTGAAGGAGGCTTTGTTTGCAAAGCTTAACCCACTCCTAGGGAAACGAATGAGTGCAGACACAGTGTCCAAAGCTGGATTCACTGCTGATATCCTGAATTACTGAGAAGCCACGAATGAGGAATGGTTGAGCAGAGCAAAAGTGGTCACAGGTCCTCTTGTTAAGAAGCTCCTTTTCAAGACCTCTTCCTATGGCGAGTACTCCAGGGTTTCCTTTTCTGTCCTTGCTCTCTCTCGCTTGGATGCTAACTGCATGTGTAATGAGGCTTGCCTGCCTGCCCGTCTGCCTGGGGGAACTGGTCTGCAGGACAGAGCAGCTGTGGAGAACACCGACTCTGGAGCTGGGCTACCTCCCTGTGGCTCCGGGATCCATCCGTGACTAGTCGTTTGATCTGGGGTAAGCCCGACCTCAACGCATCTCCTTCCTCGTCTCTCGAATACTAATAAAAATACTTTATTGTGTGCTTGTCATGAGGATTAAAAGAGATTGTATGAGTCAAGTCCCTGGCACACAGGACGGGCTCACAATCTTTCCGGGTACACTGTGAAGAAGATGATTCAAGGAACATCGTTAGCAGACGCCGACAAACTGGCCATTTGTAAGTCATAATTCCATTACAATCGCTCACTGATGTGCAACCAGCCCACTCTCCTGATGCTGCTTTTAGCACTTCATTTGCAGTGAAAAGGGAGACTCCTCTCCCCTTACTTTCATATAGTAAATAGAGTCTAAGTGGTGAAATAGACACATCTCTCAGTGGCACATATATCTGAAAGGAGGAAGTTTGGGAAAGAGAAACAAGAAATTAAATAACTAAAAAGATCTACTTTGGGTGGTGGTCGGAGCCACGAGGAAAATGAAGGATAATAATGGAACACAGAAATTGCAGTGGAGGGAAGGCTGAAGAACATCCTTCTACTTGGTGACCCAGGATGACTTCCCTGAGAAAGTGACATCTGAGAATCTGACAGAGGAGGAGAAGCTGTGAGAACTCGGGCAGAGGAATGGCATATGCAAGGACCCAAGCATCTAATCCCCTAATTTCACAGATGAGAAAACGGAGATTGCTGAAGGAGGCGTATCTTGGCAAAGAGTCACAGAGCCAGGGTTGGAATTCTGCTGTCCAGACTCACAGGCTCTGAGATTTCCTAAACCAACTCCCAAACTGGCCAGATTGTTCAAAGTGCTTGTGGGCAGTGGAGGAGAGGAAAGAGCATCCCAAAACGGGCTGAAAGACAGCCAGTCAAAGGGATCCTGGAC
The DNA here is from genome assembly GCF_009762305.2 of Zalophus californianus. Taxonomy (NCBI): domain Eukaryota; kingdom Metazoa; phylum Chordata; class Mammalia; order Carnivora; family Otariidae; genus Zalophus; species Zalophus californianus. The sequence continues at coordinate 181,777,558 of NC_045597.1, forward strand.
CATATCATAACATGTGGGGAAATCTAGACTTTTAACTCCAGAGAATTCCATCCTTAGACCATTCCTATGTGAAGGAGAGACACCTTGTTTTTCTGAGACTCAGTGACTAGAAGAGAAAAAGAAAAAAAAAAAAAACTTTCACGATTTTCTGATTCTAGCAATCAAATTTTCTGGTACAACCAATTATTTTCAAATCACTAAGGGTTTCAATGATAGCAACATAAATCTTATAAAGCAACAAAGAATCATTATTGCATGTCCTTCATGAGTTGTAGTGATCCTACTTTAAAATTCTCTGGTAAGCAGGGTAACACTGGTCTTACCCTGGAACTCATCTTAAGGACTGTAACCTGGGTCAGAACTTTTGCAGATTCAGACTGCCTATTTCATATACGTTATGGAATTTTTTACTTAACCTGGAAGCATAAGATTACACTACAGTTAAGGTGCTGCCTGAAGGAGAAAATATAACACAAACGATCAAGGGACTTTCCAAAGTCACTTAGCAAGGAACCAATCCCATTTTCATACAATTCTAGGTGATCTAAACTTTATTTTTGCCTCAAGCAACTTTTTCCAAGAGTCATGGAATAAACTATATTGTATTGGACCCTCACACAATTGCCTTTGACAGACAATATACTGCAAAATTATGGCTACAGTTGTAGCTCATTTTTTTGTTTCTCAAATGCTAATATGCTTATAAATTACCAGAGGATCTTGTTAAAATACATGTTCTCTTCCAGTAGATTTGGAATGGGGACTGGGACTCTGAATTTCTAACAAGCTCCCAGGTGATTCTATACTGCCCTGAATGAAAAATCACAGAAAAAAAAATGCCTTGTCTCTCGAGTCTCAGTATAAGTTAAAGCCAAACACATATAGAGCAAATTATTTTCTTTTACACTGCAGACCTCTTAATCTCATGGCTGATCACATTTTCCTTTTCCACTTGGCCACTAGGAAACAGTCTTAGCAAGACTGTAGGACTTAATGGTTATGCATTGTATTCACTAATCCTTCTCCATTAACCTACTCTTGACAACATCTAACTTTCCTAATATTGTTTTTTTGTTGTTGCTAATATTGCTATTTACCCCCTAACTCACCATACTTTTTACTGTTGCCTTATATGCATCTTTGTTAAGACACTTCGAATCACTCCTTTGAATAAGAAAGTGTGTGAAAAAGGAATCGCTACACAACCTAGTCAAATGAAAATATGTGCTCAAGGACACATGATGCACTGGAAAATTTCAGGCACTTGTTGGAGTGGGGTGAAGTGATTGAGATGGAGAAGCAGCCTGTCCTAGACAGAAGTAGCCTGGAGAAGAAATAACCCCACCTTCTTTCACAATATGTTTTTGGCTTTGCCAGATAGATAGCATAGGGATGGCTGAGCAAGCTTATATTTGAAGGACTTAACAGTTGAGCTCTGGTTGCCATAAGAGGGTTTAACATTATTATGGGTACTTGGAACAGCTTCTCTGGCTTCTAACCTCAGAGGAAAGCTGGAGTGGGCACTGCTAGGTATTCTCAATTATCAATGGGAAGGACAGAGTTCCACTTCCTTAGGTAGAGCTAACAATCAGAGTGCAACATCAAGCAAACTCAACTCCTCATGCCTTCCACTTTAGAGATGCTGCTGGAAACCACTACAGAACTGGAAGGTAACGCTCTGCTCATTACTGTTTAGGATGCAAGAGAGGTTCTTTAACTTAGGTGAGGTCTTTAACCCTCTGAGTCTCAATGGTTTCCTCTGTAATTTGTAACAATAATAACATCCTCATAGGATGGCTCTGAGAATTACACACTGAACTCCGTGCCAGGCACTTCGTGGGTTCTCCATCAATGGTTTATCCTGTCACATGTATTACTGCTCTTTCTCTTTGTGAAGCTTCAGGGAAAATCGATGTGAAGAAGAAGACAGCCAAGAACCACACTCATTTTTTTTTTTTTTGTTTTTGGACCCATCTAGAAGTTGTCTGGATGCCCTGTTGTTACTGTTTATCTTCAAAGTCACTTCTGCAATGCACTTGAGAAGTAAGGAAAAACCGTAGTAGTTGATAAAATCAATAACATTCAACCTTGATGTTGTAAACTAAGTGTTGACTTCTTCACCATGCCAGGGACGTCCCTCATGAAGGAACACAAACAACATAAGCCGTGTGATTATGATTTCTGCTAAAGTGTAAAAACCCTTGTTATGAAGAACCCTGTCAAAACCAAACCAAACCAAACCAAATGAGACTGTGCTGTGGGCACCCAAAAGACAGGCTGTCGCTCCGCATCCTGCTTGAACCTGAGCTGCAGACATTAAGACAAGTGGTCTCTTTTCATTCAGTATCACTTTCTGCATCTATCACTCACTCCTATTTCCAGCATATGACTTTTTGGAAATTCTAGTATCTCCCACACAAGTGTTTGAAGCCCCTCCTACTCTCAACCATTTACATATCATAAAGTTCAGAGGAGAGGAAATTCTTCCTTCTGCTCCTGTAAACATGTTTACAGACATTACTTCTCAACCGAAGATCTTTGGTCTGTCAGAGGTTCTGCTTCTTATTCAAAGCTCCCTAAACTATCAAAAGTAGTATGATTGGAGGACAGGAGAAGTTACAAAATGTCAAAGGAAAGTGAGTGTATGGAATTTTTGTGATTACTGAAGTCAATACTGCCCTTTCTCAACCACTTACCCTTTATGCTTTCTGCGTACGCCCATACTGGGTAAGTACAATCACTTCTGGGAGGACGCTTCCTCTTTAAAAGAAGTTAATAAGCAGAAATACCACATGACCCAGTAATTCCACTACTGGGTATTTACCCAAAGAAAATGAAAACACAAATTCAAAGAGAGATAGGCACCCTATTGTATATTGAAGCATTATTTACAATAGCCAAGATATGGGAGCAATCCAAGCATCCATCCAAATAGATAAAGAAGATAAAGAAGATGTGACATACATACATATATATATTATATGTCTATATATATACATATATATATTATATATATAAATATATATAATATATATATAGGAATATTACTCAGCCGTAAAAAGAAGGATGAAATCTTGCCATTTGCAAACAACAGGAACAGACCTAGCAGGTGTTATGCTAAGTGAAATAAGCCAGAAAAAGACAAATATACCTTATGATTTTTTATATGTGGAATTTAAAGAACAAAACAAATGTACAAACAAAAAGACAAAAGCCTCTTAAATACAAAGAACGAACTGGTGGTTGCCAGAGGGGTGGTTGTTGGGTTGTTGTATGGATGTTGGGTTATTGTATGGATGAAATAGATGACGGGGAGTAAGAGGCACAAATTTCCAGTTATAAAGGAAATAAGTCACAGAGATGAAAAGTACTATAGGGAATACAGTCAATAATATTGTAATAATGTATGGTGACAGATGGTGACTACCCTCGTCATGGTAAGCACTGAGTAATGTGTAGAATTGTAGAATTACTGTGTTGCACACCTGAAATGAATGTAACATTGTATGTCATTTGTACTTCAATAATAAATAAAAATAAATAAAAAAGAAGCTAATAATAATAAAAAAGAAGCTAATAAAGTTAGTTACAATGGAATAATGACTTGCAGAGGAATTTTTGTGTAACAACAGAGTAAATGTCATAAATGCATTCAAGAGTGCATATAAATAAAGTGGTTCCCATCTGGGAAATACATAAGAGGCTTTAGGCAAAAATTGACCAGATGATTATTTGTTCCTCAGTCTTCCATTTCTCTGACTCATGCCACCATGTTCCATAAATAAAGCTCTATTTCTCTCAAAGTGACAGACCGAATGTGGTGTCAGCAGAAAAGTCATCTCTACTTTCTTTAAAAGTATTTTTCTTTTGAAACGCTATCAAACATGTATGCAGAAAAGTGTACAAATCCTAAGTTTATAGTTTAATGAATTCTAGAAAGCTATCTAAATGAACTAATTCACATAAAAATACAAATACACTTCATACGTTTTAAAAGAATAGCTTCCTGTAAAGAATTTCTAATTAGTGGCATTACAACTTTGAGGCCAACATGGCATGTATATTCAACCAAAGTAAGAAAACACTCAATAAAACTCTCCCACTGACATGGAAGAAATGTTTCTAATTTTTCAGCTGAGATTCTGCTCTAGAGAAGCTTGCTTTGTTGGTCTACCATGAATGAGGTGTCTGGAAATTACTTAAGCTCTATTCGATCCTGAGATGGGCCTCGGCATGAGTTGTGATTCATTTGTTTTCCATGAAAAAATTTTAGAATAACTAAGGAGCAAATATTTCTCTTTTTAAAATATATAGCTTTTGTTTATAACTGTGATGTATTATTATTATTGCTGTTTTCTCCTTTTTAAGAACTTCACTGAGATGCGGTGACATATAAAAATTGTATATATTTAAGGAGTACAACTTGATGTTTTGATACATGTTTACATTGTGAAAAGATCAGCAGGATGAAGTTAAATAACAACCACCACCCCTACATGATTGCCAGTGTGTGTGTGTTGAGAAGATTTTACTAAAAATCTATCCTCTTAGCTACTTTCAAGTATTCAATCCAGTATTGTCAACTATGCTTTTCATTGGATAGAAATCATTCATCTTGTGTAACTGAAACTTTGTAGTCTTTGACCACCATCTCTTCATCCCCCCATCTCCTTACCTCCTACCCCTGTAACCCCCATTCTACTCTTTCCTTCTGTGAGATTTACTATTTTAGATTCCACATAAAAGTAAGTTCATGCAGTATTCGTCTTTCTGTGTCTGACTTTTCACTGAGAATAATGTCCTCTAGGTTCATCTGTGGCTCAAATGGTGGGATTTCTTTCTTCTTTAGGGTTGAGATATATACCACATTTTCTTTATCCAGTCATCCCTCAACAGACATTTAGGCCTGTTTCCGTATCCTGGCTATGGTGAAAATGTTGCAATGAGCATGGGAGGGCGGATATCTCTTCCTAATTGTTCTTAAGAGGGATGCAAAATAAGGTTGGCCCAGGTGAGGTTTTTGCCTGGACAGGAGCCTGCCACGGTGCCTTGGGTTAAAACTGAAATCAAGTTTGCTCTGGCTTATAGCTCTACTTTCTTCAGCAACTGCCCTCAAAGTTGGCCTCCTAGTCAGCTGCTCTCACTCAGCATCTCTTTGCTCTGTGTTCTCCATAAGCCACACACATTTTAAAGCCTTCTTGTCCTACGTGTATGTGTGTGTAAGAGTGTGTATATATTATACACATATCCCATTCTCAGAGTCTGCAACTCATAATTACCTTGTTAATCTGACAACCTTGTCTATTCTTATTGGATAGAGCAGAGGTCCAAACCTACAACAATCTCTCTGTAACATTCTGGAGGATTTGGGTCCCCCAAACTGGGTTTTTAGAAAGGGCACTGTATGAATCTAGCAGCGAGACAGTTTTTCTCAATAGAACCTTCTAGTGCCTTTCAAATGTTCAATATATGACAGCTTGCTCCAATACATACAATTCTACTTGACTGTATTGAAGTGGGCTACCCATAATCTTCTTCCCCTATCCTATTAATATTCTCCCTTGACAACCAGGATTTGAAGACTCAAAGCAACAAACATAAAGGTTCTTAAGGGATTGGATCACATAAGCCAGGATTAGTCTCCACACATAGTCCAATTAGAAGGTCTTAGGTTCAAAAGGGATGCTCTGCACCACAGAATCCTACTGAGTGTGGGTGCCAACTCAGAGAACTCATCACCTTCCTGTTTCCCTTTAAGAGTTACCTGATAGAATGAAATTCAAAGCACGTGTCTTCTTGCTGCCAAAATCGCTGCCCAAACTGCCTGACAAGATGTGTAAGATCCAGTGAAATGTCTTGGCAAAAGCTAATTCAGGAGTGTTGGCCAAGGTGCTGAAGTGAGGGGAGGGAGGCAGGGATACCTTTGCCAGTGAGTCGCCCCCTCCCCCGACTCTTTGTAAGACACTGAGCTTATTCATTTTGACAAGATACCCTAGGATCTCAAGCCTGACATAAATTCAGAGTAAATAATGTGCGTGTATCTAGAATACAAATTCTTTATAGAAATTCTAGCAGTACAAAACTCAGGAGAAGCCCCTTAAAAACAAAACAAAAATCAAAAACAACATTTAGAGCTGTTCATTCCAAATGCATGCTACTTATTTCTCTGCACTTCTCTACCAGATCGGTCCAGAGATTCAATAAAACAAACCTGCAAAATAATGTTACTGTACAGTAAATGGCAGGGAATGACAAATCCACAAACCGGACTGATCATTCCACAGTAAAGTTTATTTTCCATATGTTTGAAGATTTTCTTATTATGTCTACTTTTACTCGAATTGAACCTTCCTCCTCCCCACCCCAAATGTCCCTTCTGACAGTTTATCCTTCCTGCCCTGAAATTGTGCTTGCTGATGTCCCAACCACCGGCAGCCCCTGGCACAGGGTTGGAGAACAGTTGAAATCACCTCTGGGTAACTGCGGAGTGCAGCCAGTGGTAAGTAAAAGAGAAGGCACCCTGGCCACCAACCCTGGCCACACTCCAATCACCCCTACCCTTTTGGGCATCTGATGCCTCTTCCTTCTGCCAGGCAATTAGCTTCCGTTCTGTTCAACTTTCCGACCTCTGGCTTTAGAAAGAAAAGTCCTGGCTGTGGGAACTGGCTCCAGGCAGCTCTTGGCTCCCTCTTCGTGGGTGACTGGCAAGAGTAACACTTTCTTTGACACTCTTAAAAAAAGCCGTTTAATTCCTAATGATATTTCCTGGCAATAAGGAAAATGAAACCCACAGCGTGGGATTCCGGTCCAGCAGAGGCAGGCCAAGAGTGCGGCTGTTGAGCCCACGTCTGACTGTAGCGTTCTGCCCACTCGCTCCCCATTCCCACCAGAGTTGATTATTTATTTATTTATTTATTTTTTCTCTCCTGACACTTCCACCCTGGAGTGTGACACCTACTGGAACTTATGAGCATCAGGAGACACGGGGATAGGATTTGGGCATCGGACGGAATGGCTGGCTGTTGCCCCAGGGATTTCCCGCGGAAATCACCCAGAACTTAGAAGGCGTTTCAAGGAGGAAGTAACCAGTAAAGCGATCTTGGCGGGAGAACCCCGGGAACATCTTAGAAAAATACTGGAAACCACTGGATACTTAATGACCCACGTCTCCTCCAGCCGGTTCCCCGGGCCCCTTCTGGAGGCGTATAGAGTGGTTTGTGGCTTTTTACCGCGTGGACGGAGGGTGGTGCGAAGGACATTTATTTCTGCGATAGCGTTAACACGGGGCTCCCAGCTTCAGCCGGAGCGAGGACCTCAGGGTCACATCCCTTCCTCGCTGCGCACCAGTTGCCAGGGGTGAGGGAGACGCGCAGACCTGAGGACGGCAGGGTTCCCTCCCGTAGACCCCCCTACCCCCCGGGCACCCCTCAACCTAGCGCCGATGTGACTCGCGAGGCATTCCCGCCACCTCCCCAGCCCCCAAACCCACACACGTCCTCTCCCACGCTCTGCGTTTCTGAGTGTCCCCGGTCCCCCCGCGCGCGCCCCTGGCCAGAAAGCGTCGGTGGCGCTGCCTCGCGGAGGGGACGCGGGAAGGGACGCACTGGGCGCTCAGGGCGGTCGGGCTCGGGGCCCCGTGGCGCCCCGGGCGCGCGGGAAGGAGCGGAGGACGCCCCACACTCACCCGCTGCTGCTGCCGGCTGCTGACGGCCACCGCGGCTGCGGACGCGGCGCTGTGCCGGAGCTCGGCCGCCTGCCCAGGTCTCAGCAGGCTCCGGGTGAACCTGCGGGTCCGCTCGCCCGCCATCGCCTGCCGCGCCGCTCGCGCGGGGGCCCGGAGCGCGCGTCCCGCCGGCCTTCCCCGCGCCAACCTTCTCTACCCACCCGCCGTTCAGGAAGCGGAACTCGGAGCCTCTCCCCCCCTCTTCCTCGCTCTACTCGCAAGAGGCGGGTTTTTCTCTCTCGCACCCCCACTCCCCCACCCCCTTTCCTCCACCGAAGCTTCGCGACGACTTTGCAAACTCTGCGCTCCCCGGGCGCGCGCAGCCAACTCGGCGAGCGGCCCCGGCGCGGCGGCTGCGGCGGCGGCGGCGTCTCTGCAGCGGGGGCCGCGGGGCGCGCGTGGGGCGGCTCCAGCTGCCCGGCTGGGGCTGTCCCCGTCGCCCCCGGGACCGGCAGGCCGCGGGGGGAGGGCTCGGGGCGGCCGCCGCGGGGCTCCGGGCGGGGCCTGCCCACGCCTCTCGCCCCCATTTGGAGGCTCCTCGCAGGGCTGGCGCTCTGGCCGCTTTTGCCGATTTAGCCCCCTACCTTCCAAGGCTGGCGAATGGGCGCGGGCGCAGCTTAGTGGGTCTTTCCATCCTTGGGAAGGGGTCAGAGGCTAATTAGGGGTCTGGTGGCTGGGATCTCCTGCATCTCCAGAGCCAGCCTTCAGAAGTCTTCTTTGCCCAAAGTCCTTCTTCAGGGCCTTGGAATAGGCTTCCAAAGTCATAGGCTTCAACCGGTATTCATTCATTAAGCGCCCACCATGTACCAATTCACATTGTTTTGGAAACCCGGGATAAGGAGGGGAACTTACCAGGCCTGCTTTAAAGCTGTGTACGGCTGGTATGTTTTTTGGGTTAGGGGTGGGAGGTAGCAAATTACCAAGTTAAACAGACGAATTCAAATATGTGAACAAGGACATTTCAGATAATAGAAGCTAAAGAATAATAAACCAGGGTGAAGTGGTGTAAGAGGCTTTGAGGGGTGTATTTGATAGAGTGAGGGGGCTAGAACTGACTTGTGGGTTTACCCGGTGTGTGTGTGGGGGGGTCAGTTATGGGAAGGACTTACACTTGTGTTGTTTTTCTGCTCCTGCTCTTAACACACATCCCTCTGGTCTGCACATTGTCTCCAGCCAGCTGATTAAAGTCTACTAAGAATTCTCCTGAGTCACACCCAGGGTGGTTCTTTAACTCAGTGTGAGGTTGGCTGTGGAGAAGAGCAGTTTGGGCCCTTAGGATACTAGTCTGGAGAGATCCAGGACAACCACTCCTAAGTATTCTAGGTTTTTCTTTTTTTTCTTTTTTTTTTTTTTTTAAGATTTTAGTTATTTATTCATGAGAGACAGAGGAGCAGAGAGAGAGAGAAGCAGAGGGAGAAGCAGGCTCCCAAGGAGCAGGGAGCCCGATGCGGGACTCGATCCCAGGACCCTGGGATCATGACCTGAGCCGAAGGCAGACGCTTAACCATCTGAGCCACCCAGGTGCCCTAGGTTTTTCTTAACTGCTTTTTATAGATCCATGACACCGACATTTTTTCCAAAGCCAATATATAGTTTTAACACAGGGTTGCCCTTGTGTATAAAATCTTCTTGAACAGCTGATAAATGTGCTTGAGTTGGCTTTCTGCTTTCTGGGATTCAGTTAATCAAAGGTACTGATTGGACATCATTTCAGCACATTCTAGAAATCAAGAGGGGCAGAGACTTTGTCAGATTTGGGAAGAGCCATCTGAAATATCTGTTGGTTCTACATTATCCTTCATAAGAAAGTACTGGTCTTACATTATTTGCTTTCACATTGCTAGGCAATATGGGCACAGGGTCACCTTTAAGAGTAAGCAAAGTAGGTGGTTACTTCTGTGGTGACAAATGAATAAATCCTTAAACCATGCTCTCCTCTGACAAGGGTGTTCTGTGTTGATCCCCTTAAATGCACCTTCTCTCTAGAGAGATAAGACATTTTTAAATAAAGTTGAACTTTCCAAGTAGAGATGTCTAGTCTTTGTCCCTGATTTCAGAGCATTGCCTGGCACATAGTAGACACTCAGTAAATACCAGCTTTGGGATGACTTTCCCAAGGCCCTAGATGGGCTGGTGCCGTCCCAGAGCTCAGAGTGCTTGAGGCCTGGGAAGACAAAAAGGAGGAGAGAAAGGTGTGCTGGAAAGGAAGGCCATAGTAATCAAAAATACCCCAGAATGTGTCCTAAGTATAGCAACTCGCTGAACTGACCCCAAACACTGAGTAACCCACACGACCCATTCTCCGATCACAACCACATCAAGCAACAGAAAATCACTTGTGCTTCATTACTATGATTTTTACTTTCTCCAGCTTCAGGGGGTCACCCGGAGCATGGGTATGAGATTTGATAAAGTTAAGGAACAAGTGTCAATTTGCTCTATCCATACCCTGTGTGATGTCCATTCCATGGGTCACACTAGAAGGAAAGTAGCTGTAAGTGGCCTTTAAACTCAGGATATTTCCATAACAGTGCTCACTGGGACATTCCTCAGCCCTTGACAGTCACCTAGGTTTTAGTTACGCTAAAACAGAGAGCTGAATGTTTCCCCTTGGCCATGGCATGGACACACACATTCTTTGCTGCAGAAACAGGACTTTAGGTCTGCTCATTTGGAACTCTGACTCTCTACTGGTCACCTATCTCTCGGTTCCCTGGAGAGATTTTGGCTAAGATGTTTTGTAAAGGCAAATCTATGAAGACCCTAATGTAAACTATAGATTTGAGGTGATTTTGATGTGTCAATGTAGGTTTATCAGCTGTAAGAAGTGTACTTCTCTGGTGGGGAATGTTGATAATGGGTAAGGCTATGGATAAGGGGTGGGGGGGCAGGGGGAAATCTCTGTATCTCCTTTATTTTGCCATGGATTTAAAACTGCTCTAAAAAACAAGGTCTTTAAAAAAACAAAGAATCAGTGTAACACAAGGAGAAGACAAATCGCCTAATGGGAGGATGGGCAAAGGATGTGAACATACATTTCTGCAAAGTAAATATGCAAACGGCCAGTGCTCAACATCATTAGTCACTGGGGAAATGGAAGCCCAAGTCACAGTAAGTTGCCACACCCATGAAGATGGTCATAATGAAAAACATGGGGAAAAAAGGTGCTGGGAGATGTGGAGAAATTGGAACCCTGGTACATCGGTGGTAGGAATGTAAAATAGGCAGCTGCTTTGGAAAACAGTTTGGCAGTTCCTCGAAATGTTAAACATGGGGTAACCACATGACCCAGAGATTCCACTCCCAGAGAAATGAAAATATCTATTCACGAACAGAGTTGTACAACAATGTTCACGGCAGCATTATTCCCGGCAGCTAAAAAGTAGGGACAATCCAAATATCCACCAACTGATGAATGGATAAACAAAATGTGGTGTGCCCATACAATGGAATATTTTTTGACATTAAAAAAATGAAGTATTGTTATGAGGTACAGCCTGGATGAACCTTGAAAACATTTTGCTGAGGGAAAGAAGCTAGCCACAAAAGACCACATATTTAAGATACCTTTTTTATGAAACACCCAGAATAGGCAAATCGAGAAACAGAAAAGTAGATTTGTGGTTGCCTGGGGCTACGGTGGCTTGGAAAAAAATGAGGAGTGATGGCTAATGGGTACAAGTTTCTTTTGGGGGTGATGAAAATGTTCCAAAATTAATTGTGGTGGAGGTTGCACAAGCAACAGATTACAGCTGTGACTTCTGGGAAAGGGAACTTGATGGCTGGGAGACAGAAGTGTGTACAATTATTAGAACATACTATACACCCTGTGTGCTTATTGAATTTTGTATCACACATACAATAACCTATTTACAAACAAACAGAATAATATGTTATAAAGAAATTAAAGTAAGAGTGAGAAAAATGGTCATAGCTACAGATTCAATAAAATTCAAAACTAAAAAAAATGTCGTGAAGTCTGTTAGGTTTCTTGGCTCATATTTCTGCTTGGACTTCATCTTCTCCACCCCTTCTTTGTTTCAGTCACCTCATTTGGCTGCATTCTGCCTTCTGTATCTGCACCCTTTCATTTTAAGAGATATCAATACAGAAACATACCCATCCTGTTTCCCATTTCTCAGAGAACAGTTAGTTAACGAAACAAGTGAATCTTCAGTGGTGTTTAATATTGAGAAGAGTGGTTACAAGAACATGCTATGGACTCCAACTGCTTGGATTCAAATTCCAGTTTTACTTTTTCCTCCAGCAAGTTACAGAAACTCTCTAAACCCCAGTTTCCCTATTTGAAAAGTGGGGATAACAGTGGGTACCTCTGTGGCAAGGCTTACGGAAGTCAGTTCAACTTTCTTAAAAAGTACCTAGCACGGAGACTTCAGGGAATACTTTTGTTACTAGAGTTGTAGAACAGTTATGAATTTTTAAATCTTTCACACAACAATTTGATATGTTTATTTAATACATTTAATCATACATGAATACATTCAATTCTCATAAGAACCTCTGCAGTGAGCAGAATGCCATTGTACAGGCAAGACTGTGGACATCCAGGATGTCCAGACATTGAAGACAGTGTCCTCACCCAAATCAACGACTCTGAAATTTCATGAACAATAATAACAATATAATCTTTATATTATAATATTCACCATTATCATGTAATAATGTCCAATAATAACGTCCAATAATAACATAGTGTGCTGCAGCTTGGAATACAATTTCACAATATATTATTTCATCTGTGTTTTAATATATTGTTTTCTTAATTTTTTTAAGATTTATTAATTTGAGAGAGAGAGAGAAAGACAGAGAGAGAGTGAGTGGGGGAGGGGCAGAAGGTGTGTGTGAGAGAGAGAGAGAGAGAGAGAAAGAATCCTCAAGCAGACTCCCCACTGAGCCTGCAGGCTGACATGAGTCTTGATTCCAGGACACTGAGATCATGACCTGAGCTGAAGTCGAGTCGGATGCTTAACCGACTGAGCCACCCAGGTGCCCCTGCATTTTAAGATATTGTAAAATGGGGTTGTTCAGCCTACTGATCTTATGCCTCATTGTCTATAATTTTAGATGGATCACTAAAGAAGCTCCCAAAGTTCACAGAAGAGGCATTTTAGGAATTAGTGGCAGCAAATTTTGTTCCATGACCTCAAATTTAAGATTTTACATTCTATATTTTCTAGTATTTAGAATGTGTAGTCTACAATCAAGTATTATCAGATTCTCATTCTTCTCTTTATTTGGGTTGACATGGATCAAGCCATTCAATCAGAAGGAAATAAACCTGCTCAACAGACATTTATGGAATATCAACTATGGAAAGGATCTCACCCCAAACCATGGGAGCCTAGAGCTAAAATGCCTGGTCTGTACCTCCAAGTGGCTTAATTTGAAATAGAGAAACTGACTTACAAAACATTAGGGGGGGGTAAGATTTGGAGATGGAATCTATCAGCTAGGACCTGGGTTCACATTTTATGTTTTATATTCTTATGTCTCTAATATTAAAAAAAAATGGCCAAAATAACATGGAATTTTCTTCTTCTTTCCCCCTCCCTTCCTCCTTTTTTCTTCCTCCCTCCCTTGCTTCCTCCCTCCCTTGCTTCCTCCCTCCCTTCCTTCCTCCCTCCCTTCCTCCCTCCCTTGCTTCCTCCCTCCCTCCCTTTCTCCCTCCCTTGCTTCCTTCCTTCCTTCCTTCCTTCCCTTCCTTTCCTTTCCTTTCCTTCCTTCCTTCCTTCCTCCCTCCCTTGCTTCCTCCCTCCATCCTTCTCCCTCCCTCCCTCCTTCCTCCCTCCCTTTCTCCCTCCCTTGCTTCCTCCCTCCCTTCCTCCCTCCCTTCCTTCCTCCCTCCCTTCCTTCCTCCCTCCCTTTCTCCCTCCCTTGCTTCCTTCCTCCCTCCCTTCCTTCCTTCCTTCCTTCCTTCCTTCCTTCCTTCCTTCCTTCCTTCCTTCCCTTCCTTTCCTTCCTTTCCTTTCCTTTCCTTTCCTTTCCTTCCTCCCTCCCTTCCTTCCTCCCTCCCTTTCTCCCTCCCTTGCTTCCTCCCTCCCTTCCTCCCTCCCTTCCTTCCTTCCTTCCTGACTTCCTTCCCTTGATTATTTAAAATGAAGTTGTCCATAGCTCTCACCTGTCATCTGCTCTATTACTTTGCCCAAGGCTGATTACACCGGTATTATGTGTAAAGAAAGCAAAATTTTCATAACCAGATAAGTATAAATGTGAAAACTGTACTGTCTTTTCCAAAATACCTAGTGGTGTAATATTGTGAAAATTTGGTGATTAGTTTAGGAGTCTGAAGACCTGGGTGTCAGCTCAAGTCTTAATACTAACTGATTGTAGAAACAAATATCCCTTGCACTAATTCCATGGCATTAAGCCTCTTCTCCTAAGTGATACCAAGTCCAGTGTATCCTGGGGATCAGCCTGGACATCAACATGTCTGGAGGCTTGACTATTTCAAGTTTGTCTAATTCACACAATTTACAAAGGACACTCATAATATCATTTGATTCTCAAATCATTCATCCTAAAAGGCAGATATGTGCAGGTAATATTGTCCCCACTGTCCAGAGAGAGAGTTGAGAGAGAATTTAATAACATGGAAATTAGAAGGAGGATTATTTTGCTATTAATAAAAGGACAAAGGTATAAGAATATAAATGTTCAAGTTAAAATGATTTTCTGATATGGTATCAAGCCTTCCTTCATGATTCCCTATTGAGGGAAAAGTATATATATCCTACTTTTTTATAATAGGAAAAGAAGCCCAAAGAAGCAGGTGACTTGCCCTGACAATCTAGTTACTATAATTGGGGTGAGTAAATTAAAATAATTGAATTTGGCTATTAAAAGGATACAACTTGTCTTATTCAGCAATAAGTAAATGAAGTATCAGAATTGTAAAACCAAAATATAAGAAAGATACTTTGCTGTAAACATTTCTTTCTTCTTTAATATTAAGAAAAAAATGAAACAATTGCATTCACATAGAGTGGCTTTTTAGTTGGATACTATTTCATAAGGTATAATTTTTTTTCACCCTGCCAAGGGAATATTAGAAAGCAACAAGAAAAATATGATTTGAATGATGTAATATATGTGGGGATACATTAGTCCTTGCCAGAGCCATTTGACAAAGCTGAGTGCTTCCATGTTGTTTATGGGCAACGGTATTAAATCTGATATGGATTTGTTACTGTGTTTATAAGACAGATCACTCTTTGGGAGAAAATTACACTGAAGGTAATGATTTGAATGTGAATGTGAAGCTCTCCACCCAGCTGTGTATTTTGCCCATAATCCACATGCAGTAGGGCATTTTAGCACTGTTAATCCATTGGAATCCTTGTGGGGGGTTGGGGAGGAAGAAGTCAAAGAGAGGCACACAGTTGAAAAAAAAAGATCCGCTTCAACCGGAAACCAGCCTCTGGATTCTCCTTCCTGCTTTGTCTTTAATTTGTAGTCTAGCCTTAGGGAATTAATGTCCTGGGACCTTTATTTCTCCATCTGTAAAAATTATTCAGAGGCAGATTTTGGCTTGATATGAGGAAGAAGGAAATGATTAGTAAATACAGAATGGGAATTTTCAATTTCTTGCATGCATAATTAAACCCTGTACTTACTTTCCTCTTCTAGGCATTTTGATTTTCTCCTCCTCTTCTCTGAGGCATTGATAACTCCAGATATCCTCTATTCTCACAAAAATGCACCTTGACATATAATAAAATTATAATTATTTCTTTTATTTTTTTAAAGAGAGCAACATAAAAATAAATCTGTTTTCTAACGTTTCATTGAGAGTTTTGTATGTCTATGCATGAATGAAATTGGCCACTTTTTCTTTTTTGGAATGAACTTTATTACATGTTGCCGGGAATATTCGCTAGCTTCCTAAAGTGGATTGGTGCAATTTTTGTCCCTTTTCATGACCTTTAATAATTTAAATAACATTGGGATCATTTGCTCTCCAAAGGTTGAAATAGAATCCAGTTGTGGAACCATCTGGTCCTGGAGCATTTTTTAATGGGAGATCTAGTCACTTTCAAATCCCTTCTATCGTAATTGGCCTACTCAAGATTTACATCTTTTAATTCTTCATAAGTTATATTTTACTGAGAATATCACCCATTTTTCCCGAGTTTTAGAAACATTTGCCTTAGAATTGTGTGCAGCATCGATTTATTTTTCCCTAGTGTGTGTTCTTTTTAATTTTATTATAAAAAGATTTTAAACATGCCTTAAAAATATCAAAAAGAATACAGTGAACGCCCATATAACACCTAGCTATATTTAACCATTTTAAATTAGACAAGTCATGACCCTTCAACTCTAAATAATTCAGCATTTATCTCTAAGAAGTAAGGGCATTCTTTTGCATAACTGAGTATCATTTAATACACTGAACTTAATTAACAAAACTCTTAATAACTTTTATCACCCAGTTCATTTAAATTTCTCCAACTGTTTCCCAAATACCTTTTATTGATAGCTGATTCATCAATCCGGAATTGAATCCTTGAAGACGCATTGTTTTGGTTGTCACGTCTCTTAAGCCTCTTACTTAAAACCCTTCCCCTCCCTCGTTTGGTAGTGGCTTTGGTTAAAAAGACCCAGTGGTCCGACAGGTTTTGTTTCTTCTTACTAACATTTAATTTGTTCCTTTTTATCTAAAGGTTTTTCTTGTTCTTAATCTGGGATTTTTTTACTTCTTCCTTTTCTTTTTTTTTTTTTTCTCCTTAATTGGGTTCTTAAGGGAGATGATCTATTGTATTAGTCTCTTCAAGGAAATGGTTTTGGGTTTTATTAGTTTGCTTATGTTTTACTGGTAATTTTTTCCTTGCTAGGGTGATATCCTCTTAATACAGGAATCCCAAATATTAAAGAAGAAAAAAATATTTTAATACATAAAAACTTAAATCTTCATTATGGCAAAATATATAACAAAAAAAGCCATTAGGCAAATTATATAATTGGGGAGAGCTCTTTGTAACATATGTATGTCTTATATATTTGTTGTTTTTACTAGTGCACTTTGCTAACAGTAATCAGAAGTCATGGCATTACTGACCACTTCCTTCATCAAGTGAAGAGAATGGTACACCAGATATATACTTAACAAATATCAAGTGATTGTTTATTTTCCAAAAGAGATAGAAAGTGTGTTTTTTCCTAATAGGCAACCTCAAAAGAAGCATATTAATACTCAAATCTATGCATATAGTTTTTCAAAGCATTAATTCCATAACCTGAATAAATGGGCAGAAGATAGTTGGAGAAAAATGTTTTTGGCAGATCTAATTGATAAAAAGAAACTTTTTTTTTTCAGGACATTTTTCTTTTGAGAAAAATCTATCTTTGTAGTCCCAGCCCTTTCTCAGGCTTGTGGTTTTGGTGTGCGCTTGCATCCGCGTTAACCATTTCCTGTGCATATGTTCTGTTCACCTCTGCTCTTGCTGCCGTAAAAAGAAGTGAAATAGAAATATAATAACATTGCACAGAGCTCCCTTTTTAAAAGGGATAAGGCAGGGAAAGGAAAACAATAAAAACTGTAAATGCATTTCTGAAGCCCACAACAAAAATGGCAGATTGACTAGTGTTTTTCAATAGACTAGTCTATTCAAATGAAAGCTAGTGGGCTTTTGTTTTTTCCAGAATGATCATTAGAATTTATTAATACTGAAAAAAAAAAAGAATTCATTAATATGAGAGTAGAGTAGGATTTTTCATAGCTTTATCTTGTAGCAGTTTCTCATGTAGGCTTTAAATTGTGTTGCTGTTCTAAGATAATAATGAATATTGTCCCCTTTCTCCTTATTTGTTTATTTGCTAGAGGGACAAAAAGAAGTAAAATCGCTGTTTTTATAGAAATGTTAAAAGCAATAGGAGAATTATTATGAAACTAGTATAAAAAATCCTAATATGATCAACGTACTTTTTGTATGTTTTTCAAGGGTGCAACTGGCATTAACATGTGCACAAAGCTCCAAGCTCACATTAACAAGAGGCCTTTCTAATACCTGCCACATATCCTCTCTTCTGTTAAAGAAATGCTTAGATGGGAACTACTTGAAAGCGCATGAGGATGATTCTTAATCAATAAAATATTCCATAAAGGCACCAGGTTTTTACTACCCTTTTCTGCTTTCCTTGATTCCAAGATTTCTCCAACCAATGTTGGTCAGTTTGAAGTATATCAGTGAAGGCCAAACTTACTGGTTAGTATGTAAATCTCCTTAATAGGCTTTATCTCAGTTGTTGGATGTGTATTCTCTTGCTGGATTCCCATCCTGCACAGGGATAGAGCGTCTGATGTATGGATGATAAGTCCACTGGTAACAGCCCATGGGCTGTGCTTGGGTGTAAGTGGATTGAGTCATTTCAGAGACTGCCAAAGCTGGAAATGGTCACAGAAATTATCTAAGTCATGTTTGTTTGTTTTGCTTTATTGTTTTTTGTTGTTGTTGTTGTTGTTAGTATTGTTGTTTACAGAAGGGGAAGTGGACCCCCAGAAAATGAGTGTTGTACCTAAGATCAGCTAGTTAGTGAAATCTACTTGGTGGCAAAGCTAAGAATGCTAGCCAGATATACAACTAGTTCAATCTCTATTCCAATGTATCATGTTGAAGGAAGACAAAAGGGAGAAAAGTCAGAGGCTAGTGACATTAAATTAATACCATTCTGATAAAGTGCTCTAGATTTATAGAACCACTGGAGTCCTGGAGTCCTGTTCCTACCTATAGGGTCATGGATGGTGAAACCACCTAAAAGCATAAAGTTGAACAAAAATCAAAATGGCTGCACTCATGCTTCAGTGAAGCTCAATTTTAAACTGCCTAACCTCTTTCCTCTCTTCTGCAAAACTCTTCTCCTCCTTTCTTAGCTTTTTGTTTCAAGAACCTGGTACCACCTTACAGACATGACAAAGGAGGCTGGTAGTATATACATAATTCCTGTCAAAACCAGCTGGATCCTGTATTTCCCTATAACCCCCCACCTCTAACCCTTTCCTCTTGGGGGCTTGCAGTCTTTGAAGGACATGGCCGGCTGTAGTCTCTTTGACCCAGCAAAGCAATAAAGCTATTTGTTCTTCTTTATCCCAAACTCTGTCTTTGAGTTATATTTTGGCTCCAAAGCACAGAGGTCGGTTTTTGAGGCAGTGGGACAAGAGAGAAACATCAATATCCAGAATTACCTTTCCCCCCATTTTTTGGCCTAGCCCTGCTCATATTTCAAGATTCACATCAGAAACCACCTTCTTAAGGAGGTCTTTCTCTCCCCTCACAATCTGTTAGCTGAACCTTCTGCAAGACCAAATAATACTCCCTGCATCTTGTAGTTTTTGTTTACATGTTCCTTCTCCATTAATAACTGTTATCAATCACTGAGTACCTACAATGTGCCAGGTATTTTACCAGGAACTTTGTGAAAGCTGTAATGAGTTCTTTAAAAACCCTCTGAATCAGGTGTAATTATTCCCATTTTTACAGATGGGCACTGAGGTTCAGACAGGTTAAGTAGTTTGGCCAAGGGCAGACACCTACTAGGATAGGAAATCCTATTACCAGGCTCCCAATCGTACGTCATTGCTATGTGTCATACTGATTCAATTCAGGGTCAGAGGGCTGTGGCCATAGATACTAGACTTCTCTCATCATCCATTATACTTCTCTGAGAGACTCTGAGGTTGAAAAGCTAAAACATATGTTTTAACGACTGAGCCACCCAGGCGCCTTAACACATGCATTTTAAAAAAAGATTTATTTTTTTATTTGAGAGAGAGAGTATATCCATGAGCAGTGGGTGGGGAGGGGCAGAGGGAGAGGGACAAGCAGACTCCCTGCTGAGTGGGAAGCCCACTGCAGGACTCTATCCTAGGACCCTTCAGGACCCAGAGATCGTGACCTGAGCTGAAGGCAAATGCTTAATCAACTGAGCCACAGGCACCCCTAAAACCTATATTTTTAGAACTCCCTTGAGTTCAGGATCCTGGAGATGATGCAAGGCATGCAGTTAGAAGCACTGGTGTGAGATTTGGAGGCAGTGGTAACATTGCTGGCCATCTTCCTGATGTTATGGTGACCGGAAAGCAAGATGGTGGGAATGTAAATGTGTAGAGGTAGGCAGGGAGGCCAGACTCAAGGATCCAGAGCCAGTCACCAGCTTTGAGGTTTCAGGGGCAGTTGTGGTAGCAGCCTCCAAAACTTCCTGGCATCTGGATCACAATTTTGAGGTATACACATATCCTTGGACTTGATAGTCCAAGAGGGGCTCCTGAATTGGGGGCTCACCTTGCCCTTCACAATGCTTTTGTTAAACTACATTTTTATGACATTTCTCTTGGCTTCAAACACCCAGAGTGACACAGTGGTATTTCCTATATCTATTGCTATAGCTATGGACTGAAAACACAATGATTTATTATTTATGATGATTCTGGAGTTGGTTAGAATCTTCTGCTTTCTCATGGTTGACTGGGAACACTCATGTGGCTATATTCAGCTTGGAGCTCTGTTGAAGCTGGACCATCTGAAATAGCCTCATGGGTCTATTGAGGTGCCCTGGTACTTTGCCTTTGGCCCCTCTCTCCACATGAGCTTTTATTACTAACCTGAGCAGGAAGCAAGAACTGTTATTAGTTACCCAAGTTAGAAATGATATAATTCTGTATGTAAGTAGGAGAAGTACAAGTGGCAGAAACCACAGAAAAATCTGAGATCAACATCAAGAGGAGAAAGGATTCAGGTATGAGACAGGCCAAATGTCTCATTTTCCCATTATAATTCTGCAAAATGAATTTTATTATCCATTTATGCTACCAACATTGTTTAGTATATGTTATTTAAAGTAAACATTTTTGGTGCTTGCTGTAGAAAAGTTCTGCCCTTGAGGAGATAAAATAATACGATACAAGAACATATAATAATCCACATAGAGGAAGTTACTATCTCCGCTAGGCCCTCAGGAAAGCTTTCTAGGAAAAGTGAACTAGAGGAAGGTCTTGAAGACCTAGTAGGAATTTGATAGGATGAATAGGTTTGTTTGAAGGAAAAAGGGAATAGCATAAAATTTGAAGAAAGTGTCACAGCACAAACCTCTGCTTCTAAAGATGGTGGGATGCATAATCAAGAATGAGGAACTGGAAGATCAAGTGATTGGAAAATCAATATGTGATTGTGTGTGTGTATGTTATTTTGTAATATACAGACAAAATGTCAATGAGGTTATAGTTTTGAACAACGTAATTAACAAAAGACCTACACACTTGAAGTGATCAAAATATACATTCTTTTTTATATAGACTTAATTTTTACTTTTTGAAGACTTTCTTTCTTTCTTTCTTTCTTTCTTTCTTTCTTTCTTTCTTTCTTTCTTTCTTTCTTTCTTTCTTTCTTTCTTTCTTTCTTTCTTTCTAGCATAAGTGATGGGGCGGTGCAGAGGGAGAGGGAGAGAGAATCTCAAGCGGACTCCACGCTGAGCCTTGAGCCCCACACGGGGCTTGGTCTCATGACCCTGAGATCATGACCTGAGCTGAAATCAAGAGTGGGATGCTTAGCTGAATGAACCATCCAGGTGTCCCTAGACTTAATTTTTAAAGCAGTTTTAGGTTCACAGCAAAATTAAGGGAGAAGTATGGAGGGTTCTTGTATATCTTTTGTCCCCACCAACTCACAGCCTCCCCCACGGCATCAGCAACCTGCACCACAATAATACATTTGTTACAGTTGACGAGCATCCATTAACACATAGTTATCACTCAAAGACCACAATTGCTGTTAGGGTTCACACTTGGTTTTGTATGGATTTTGACAAATGTATAATGGCAGGTATCCACCAGTATACTATCATATAGAACAGTTTTACTGCTCTAAACATCCTCTGTGCTTTGCTATTTATCCCTTCCTCTCCATTAATGCCTGGTAACCAGTGACTTTTTACTGTCTTTATAGTTTTTCTGTCTTCCTGAATAGTTGCTAATATTTTGTTGAAGATTTTTACATCTATGTTTATGAGAGATATTGGTCTGAGTTTTCTTTTCTTATAATGTCTGCCTGATTTTGATATTAGGGTAACACTGGCCTCATAGAATGAATGAGGATATATCCCTTCTCTTTCTGTCTTCTGGAAAAAATTGTAGAGAGTTAGCAAAATTTCTTTCTTAAGTGTTCTGTAGAATTCACCAGTTAAATTAGCTGGGCCTTCTGTTCTTGAAGGTTATTGATTATTGAATTTACTTATATACAGGCCATTCAGATTGTCTATTTCTTGTGTGAGTTTTGGCAGATTGTGTCTTTCAAGAAATCAGTCTATTTCATCTACGTTATCAAATTTGTCAGCAGAGAATTATTCATAATAATCCTTTACTCTTCTTTTAAAGTCTGTGTGCTCTGTAGTGACATCTCTTCTTCCATTTCTGATATTAGTAATTTGTGTTTTCCTTTTTTTAATTGGGTAGCCTGGTTAGAGGCTTATTAATTTTGTTGATCATTACAAAGAAACTGCTTTTGGTTTCATCAATTTTCTTTATTGATTTTCTGTTTTCAACGTCATGATTTCTGTTTCTCTAATTATTACTCCTTTTCTTCTGCTTACTTTGGATTTAATTTGCTCTTCATTTTCTACTTTCCAAAGATGGAAGCTTAGATTATTGATTTTAGATTTTCCTTCTTTTCTAATATGTGCACCCAATGCTATACATTTCCTTCTAAGTACTGTTTTTGCTGTATCCCATGAATTTTGGTAAATTGTATTTTGTGCAGTTTTAAAAACACGTATGGAATATATGTATATAAATTAGCAGATACTTGGACAAAAGGGAATACACAAATTAAATCAAAGAATAGGAATCCTACAACATTTATTCCCCTTCATAGTGTAAAAATGATACAAACCAATGGCAAAGATAGAACTTTAATATTCCCATATGTTTTAGAATTAAGAAATAAACTTCTAAATAATCTAGATAAAAAACATCATAATGAAAATTAGAAAATAGGTTGCAGTGACCTGTAACACTTATGCTGTATATAAAATCTTATTAGATGTGGCTACATCAATCAGCACTTTGAAGGGAATTTATATCCTTTGATACTTATGTTAATTAAAAAATTAAAATTAACAAGCTTAATTAATTTCTAATTCTATAAGAAATTAGAAAAATAGTAGTAAGATAAACCCAAAGAAAGTAAAAGGTAGGTAGTAATAAAAATGACAAATTAATGAAATAGAGTAGAGACATACAATGGAAAAGCTCAACAAAGTAAAAAATAGTTCCTTAAGGAGAAAAAAATCAACTTTGATAAATCTCTGAGGAGACTGATCAAGCAAATAAAAGACACATGTTCCAACATTAAGATTGTAACAAAAGCCTGTGGTAGATTACTAGAAGACGCAGAAAATAGGAAATTACTAATGACTCAACACAAATTAGAAACTTAATAGGTAAACTTGTGGCAAAAAACTGGAAAATTTAGACAAAAGGAAAACATTTCTGGAAAAATGTATCTTACTGAAACTTACTCAATAAGAAATAGAAAATCACAATAGTCCTTTGATCATTAAGGTAAGTTATTTGAATCAATCTTGAAAAAATATTCCAGGTCTTAGAGCACCTGGGTGGCTCAGTTGGTTAAACAGTTGTTGATTTCAGCTCAGGTCATGATCTGAGGTCCTGGGATCCAGCCCCACATTGGGCTCCGTGCTCAGCAGGGAGTCTGCTTGAGGTTTTCTTTCCCTCTCCCTGTGCTCCTCCCCCGCTCGTACTCTCTTTCTCTCTCTCAAATAAATAAGTAAATAAATAAATAAATAAATCTTTAAAAAGAAGAAAGAAGGAGAAGAAAGAAAGGAAGGAAGGAAGGAAAGAAGAAGGAAGAAAGAAGGAGGAAGAAGAAGGAAAGAAAGAAAGAAAGAAAGAAAGAAAAGGAAAGAAAGAAAGAAAGAAAGAAAGAAGAAAGAAAAAAGAAAGAAGAAAGAAGAAAGAAAGAAGAAAGAAAGAAAAAGAAGAAAAAAAGAAAAAAGAAAGAAAAAGAAGAAAGAAAGAAAGAAAGAAAGAAAGAAAGAAAGAAAGAAAGAAAGAAAGAAAGAAAAAGAAAGAAAGAAGGAAAGAAAGAAGGAAAGAAAGAAAGAAAGACATATTCTAGGTCTAATTGACCTCACTGGGCAGTTCTAACATTCAAAGAAGAAATAATTATAAAATTATACAAGGTCTTCCAAAGACTGTTTAGCCAAGGGTGAGAATTGGAGCTCGTGGGGGGAGGGAGAAGGGTGGCCACGGTACAAAGGAAGTAGGTATATAGCAGGATTGAAAAGGGGGTAGAAGTGGTCAGGCTCCAGAGGAAGCATGGGAGCAGGTTACTGAGCTCCTTACCTCATGGGACTGGACTCCCCCCAAAAGCTCCTGTCATTTTTGCAACACAGAGTGCTGTTTCTAGTCCAAACATGAGCTTTTCAATGTTGAGCAATTCCAGCCCCCTCCCTCGATAGCATGAGTGGGGCTGTTCTTTAAGGCCAGCCCTGAAAGGCTAAAAGTATTTTATATACTCCTTGGGGCAGGAAGGGGAAACTGGTCTTTAAACAGATAGTACAGGATAGAAGTTATCTTAATAGCTTATGCTGTGCATCCTTACTAAGATATATGGTCCCAGAACCCTATTCATTATTCAATATGCCTTATGATTTTTTCTCATTTCTGTAGCTTATTTCAAAGTCATTTCCTTGGCTTGGAATTTCCTCTCTGCTTATCTTACTTCCAACCATCATTCAAATCACAGCACTAGCCAATCATTTCCTTTGGTGCTTTCCCTGACCAAAGCAACAGACCCTGCTTATTATCTAGCAGTGGCCAGGGAGATGGGAGGTGGCAGGGTAGGGACAGGGGTGGGGTGTGTGTGTGTGTGAGGGAGATGGGGAGGAGGTTGGGGGGAGCAGGCTAGTGCCTCCAGGGCTGATTTTCTGAACCACTCCCAACTAGAGTAATTTTAGTTTCCTTGTGTCAGGAATGATGTCATTTCTCTTTGTATCTTCTGCAGCATCCTTATGTATCATTTTCATCCAATTACATTTATGGAGTAGTTATTGATAAAATATATACTATCATGATCAGAATTTGACTACAACCTGAAAGTCGTTTACTTTGGGAGCTTTCTTTACATATCTCAAAGGCAGATGAAATAATTTCTTCTCTTATTATATATGAAAAATGTTACATAATTCTCATTTATTTTGATATATAAAGATGTAAATTATTTGAAAGATGTTATATATAAACATATATAAAGATGTAAATTATTTGAAAGAAAAACTATATGGTACATACACTAATTTAATATTCACACTGCTGGATACTGGTGTGGTATTTTCTGTGTCATGTAATGTTTTGCTTATAAGCAAAATAATGTATTTAATATCTACTCCCAATATATTTCACCTTTTTAAAATTCTTTTTAAAGATTTTATTTATTCATTTGAGACACAGAGATACAGAGAGAGAGAGAAAGAGAGAGAGAGAGAGAAAGCATGAGCAGGGAGAGAGGCAGGGGGAGAGGGAGAAGCAGGCTCCTCACTGAGCCAGGAGCCCGATGTGGGGCTTGATCCCAGGACCCTGGGATCATGACCCGAGCTGAAGGCAGACGCTTAATCATCTGAGCCACCCAGGCGCCCCAATATATTTGACTTTATCCTCCTTGTAATATTCAAGGAATGTAAGGAAATTATTTTAAAATGTATTATTAATATTGACATATTCTTCAGTGGGCCATATGCCATATGATGCAAATTTCTCATCCTTATTTATGCAATAATTAATATAAAGATAATAGTCATATAACTTAGCACTATAAAAACAATATCATACATTTAATGTATCCATTCATTCAATGGATATTTCTTATTGGCCAGGCAATGTTAGGTACTGGAGTTAGAAGGTAAGTGAGATATATTTACCTTCTAGGTATGTAGAGTGTTTCTCACCTACCTTCTAGGAGGTATATCGTCTTGTCCTAGGATCCATCTTAGTTGAGGGAGAAAGACATCATATAATTGACTATTAATTGATTATTCGTTATGATTGTGGTAAGTTTTGTCAGGGAGAATTGTTAAGTGTTTAAAGAGTGTTATAGTGGAACCTGAATTTGTCTCCAGTGAAGTTAGGGGTGGCTCCTATCTTTGTTTCTTGGGAGTCAGAAATCAGAGTTTGGAACCCCCTTTGGAGTAAATAAGCAAAGCTACTATTCAACTGCAAAAGTAGAGTCATAGGAGAAGATACTCTCAACTTTCAGAATTCAATCATTTAAAAATGAGAGCTGTATCACAGCCTTTGAAAATTAAATGAATCGTTTAGGGCATGATTTAGATATTTATCAGTGTGCTTTAAGAGTAAACATCAGTGGGGGCCCTGGGGTGGCTCAGTTGGTTAAGCATGGGACTCTTAATTTTGGCTCAGGGCATGATCTCAGGGGCTTGAGATCAAGCCTAGTGTCAAGCTCCCCACTCAGTGGGGAGTCTGCTTGGGATTCTTTCCCTCTGCGCACCCCCCCCATCCCCACTCGCTTCCTTGCTTTCACATGTGCGTTCTCTCTCTCTCTCAAATAAATAAATCTTAAAAAAAAGAGTAAACTTCAACAACACTCTAAAATTGATAGTTCACGTGTCTCATTGTCAAGAACTAAAAATCAAGGGTGAATATATGGAAAGATGTTTTTGAAGAAATCATCTTTTCTGATCCATTACTTTAAATCCAGCGAGGCAGATAGTGCGATCACATGAAGAAATATTTTCAAGGATTTAGAATGACATATGGCAAACATTTTATTCCTTCTCCTCTGCCCAGCCAGGGGATTAGTGACCTCTTCCGGTAAGGTCAAGTCACTCGATGGGATCCTGAAGAGTACTGTGCTGTCAATCGCAAGGTGTAGTAAAAGTCTGCCTTTAGAAAAAACTCATTTGGAAACTTATTTTTTTATGTCTCTTAGTTTCCTGTGGCTGTGGTACCACAAACTTAATGTGGTTTCTAGTTCTAGCTGAAACAACACACATTTATTCTCTTTCGGTTTTGGGAAGGTCGGATGTCCAAAGTCAGTTTCTCTGGGCTGAACTTATGGTTTGGCAGGGCTCCACTTTCTTGCCTATTCCAGTTTCTAGAACCGCATTTCTTGCTTTCCTTTGTTCCCGTCCTCTTCATCCATCTTCAGGGCCAGTGGTGGAGCATCCTCAAAGCCCTCTCTGGTCCATTTGCACTTCACTTTCTCCTCTCCCTTGTCTGGAATCTTTTACCTCTCTTACAAGAACATGCAATGGCATCTAGAGCCCATCCAGATAACCCAGCATAATCATCCCATCTCACAAATCCCTTATGTACTCATATCTGCAAAGACACTTTTGCTATAATAAGGTAATATTCACAGGTCCTGGGGATTAGAACATGGGTATCTCTTGGAGAGGCCTGGGGTTGGGAGGAGGACATATTTCAGCCTACCTGTCTCCACCTGTCTCCACATATCCTTTTACTTCCCTGTGTATGCTTACAGCTTTGGGAGCAGCCCAAACACTTAGGTTTTATTTTGTCATTTCAGAATATATTCTTAATTATTTTTCAAAATTGTCTCTTGCTTAATTTAACTCCCTGATAAGAAATTTTTTCCCTTTGTCTCCACCTGAAGGAGGAACAATAGGCTGTTTGCTGTTTTTGTCAGTTGCATAACAGTGAAAGTCCCTAATCATGCTGTCATTTAGAATATGGGACTGATAGCTATCATTTTCATAAATTCCTACCATAAGGCACGGCAAGGCCAAGCTCTATAGTTTCTCTTCTCTTAGGGAAAGATTTTATCTTTCTGTCTAGTTCCGAATTTTTTTTACCCATTTCTTTGAGAGTATTGAAGTAGTTATATCATGAATGAAGAAAAAATGTGAAACTATCCCTGCCAAACCTACTTTCCTGTGCTAAGAAAATATGTCTATTTTTCTGGAAACAACTCTGATTCCATGATTTTAAAAGTATCCTTAATGTTTTTCATCAAAACTGTGAACTTAGAATGACATTATTACCCTGGAATAGGCAATTAATAAGGCAGGTTGCACAGAGCAGGTAGTGGTTTAGAACTTATCCAAGAAGCAGAGTGAAACTTCAGTTCCCACACCCCCAAGTGGGTACTAGTTGAGATGTATTCATTTTAAGGTACAGAAGATCCAACTCAAATTTGCAAAAATTGTTTCAGCAATTGGATGTAGGTCTAGATATAAAGCGGGTTCCAGGCTTGATGTAACTTAGTGACTCAGTTTTTCTCTAGGATCCAGTCTTTTTCTGCTTCTCTGCTGTGCCTTCCACATATCCTCCTTTTATGGCCAAATTCAAGCTACCATGAAGACACTAACCACAAATTTGAGAATAGTTGTGTACGATTTTTTCTCACAAGCTGGTCCAAAGCCAGCTCCAGCACACCATCTGTTGAATCCATAGGTAAGAATTCAAACATCTTTGGGTTTATTCATCCTGATTTATATAGGTCATTAACCATTAAGATATTTTTATCTATGCTTTTATTTTAACTTGAAGGAGGAGTAGAATTTCTAGGTTGTGACTGAATAGAATTGAGAGAAATTTCTTTTTTTTCTTTTTTTCTTTTTTTCTTTCTTTCTTTCTTTCTTTCTTTCTTTCTTTCTTTCTTTCTTTCTTTCTTTCTTTCTTTCTTTCTTTCTTTCTCAAGGAGCGTCAGGGTCAGGATTATTTTTCAACTACATTATTGACAGAAAAAATTTACATCAGAGACCCCCTAATATCACTTCAAATTAGTAGATAGTTGGCCCTAAAATTCACATGGCATTGTCCAACTACATCTCAGTGTCCAGAGAGTAGATTTAAACCAAAGCTTTGCAGCCAATTATTGCTACTGTCAGTGTTTTAAAACATTTCTGCCTCACGCAGGTGTCTCCATTTTTCCATCTATTACTCAATTCCACTAGTTTTGTTTTTCCTCTTGGGAGTGTTTCTCTAACTCCAGTATAGAAAAACTATAAACTAATGGTTCAAAAAATAGTTGATATGTCCCTTGTATTTAAGGCTAGGTGTTAGCTATTTATTGCTGTGTTAACATATTACCCCCAAATTTACTGGATTAAAGTAGCACACATTTATTATCTCCCAGTTTCTGTGAGTCAGGGATCCAGTTATAGCTTAGCTGGGTGCCTCAGATTCAGAATCTCTTATAAAGCTGCGATCCAGATGTTATGAGGACTGGGACCTCATCGCAAAGCTCTACTATGGAAATGTCTACTTCTAAGCTCACATGGTTATGGGCAGGGTTCAGTTTCTTGCAGGATGTTGGACTGAGGGCCCCAGTTCCTTCATAGTCATTGGTTCCTTGCTACGCAGGCCTCTCCAATATGACTTCTTACATTGTCAAAGTCAAAAAGGGAGAAAGTCTGCAAGCAAGATAGAAATCACTTATTTAGTTAGATAATCGTGGAAGTGACATCCCATCACCTTTGCTGTATTCTATTGGTTAGAAGCAAGTCACTTGGCCAGTCTATACTCAAAGGGAGGGGATTACACAGCGGCATGGTTATGATGATGTGTTTCCATTCTTATTAATCAGTCTGTTTATTGCATCCAGATAGTGCAAAGAAGTTCATAGAGAATAATAAGTGTAAGAGATATAGAGACTGTTATTAGATTTTAGAATAGACTTCACATTAAACCAAAAACTAGGACAAAGTCTGTTGAATTCACAAAATTTTAGATTTTATTACTCTCCCTGCAAAAGCATATTTTAAATACTTAATGGAAGAAAAAAAAAAGTAGGAAAGGCTGTGGTGAACGTTTTACTGCAACCATGCCCAGGAGACCTTGGTCATCGGTTTCCCTGGTCACCCTGGGCACTGAAGAAGTGGAAATCTAAAGCATGTGTGGCAAGCCTTCCTAAAGCCTGCCTATTGCACACACACATTCTCAACCTCTCCCTCTGTCTATCTCTCTCACAGTTGGATGAGGAAGGCAGGTTTTATACTCATTGGCACAACTTCTGGAATTATCCAAAACCAAGACATTGGAAACTTATCCTGGTCTTGGATTCTATGCTTCTTGGCACCAGTTGATTTGTCCTAAAGAATTCTTGAAGGAAAGTGAAGCCTGGCAGTATAAATGCTTTCCCAAATGTCTTTAAAATATGCTCAGAAACCATCACAGAGACACAAACAAACACCAGTATAAGCTTGTAATGGCAAAATCAACCATTTTGTGAGGAAGATATCTTTGATTGTATTTCTTATTGACAGGCACTGGAGGGAGAACTAAAAAAAGAGTTAGGCCTGTAGTATTCAATCAAGGACAAAGAAACCTTAGTGTGTCCAAGGTCTCCCATACCCCATGGCTCCACCCCCACAACAATAGCTCTGCTAGCTCCTCAGTGTAACCTTGAGAAGGTGATGTCATTTCTCTCAACAGCTAGCTCTCTCCACCCCGTCCACAAAATTAAAATGCAAACTTTCAGCATGGTCATGCTTGTGTGGACTTAAGTGATTCTAAATCCATGAAAACATATAATAAAGTGCTTTATCTGTAAATTCTGTTTCTCAACCCTGCTGGATATGTTGAAATCCATGGAGGTCCATGCTCTTTATGGAATTCTTTAATATCCAGCTGTTACATAAACTTTGTATCTCTATTCACTTCACTCTCTTTGGGGAACAATCATGATAAACACAAAATACTCATTGTATATGAGGACGTGACCAAGGGCCACGGAGGCATCTAGCCATCACCCAGCTGGTTGGCTAATGGGAAAAACTTGAACCAGCAAAGCTGTCATCAAAATATGTGCATTATAGATAGGAAAGCTTTTAGAGAAAGAAAAATAATTTACTGTGAACTTGGAAGGAGGGGAGAGAGATATGAAAACTCCCACCTGTTTTTTTTTCTCCTCCACAGTCTCCCTTCCTCCACAGAAACAAGATCAGCCTAGGGAGGAGAGGTCCTAGGTCAAAGGATGGAAAAGATTTGAACACTGTGACGTGCGTGTTGTAGGGAGGAAGGTTGTATTGTGAACTTTTAGACTGGAAGTGTCTCTGGGATTTTTGGAGTTTTTGAACTGCTGATACCTTTGAGGTTTCTGATTTCCACATTTGTACCTCTTCATTTTACAAGGTAGAAGGTAGATTTTGCCTGGATGACAACAGTGCCCCTAGAAAGCTGACACTACACAGGTGGGGGCTAGGAAGACACTGGGAGCTGGCATTTGGGGCTGGTTCTAGGCTCAGCTAACAGATCTCCAGGGCAATCCTTCAGATCGGGGCCTTTGGTGTACTGCTTACCCAGCTTTGCAGGCATTTGGGGGACTCCTCGGTCCAGAAAAAAATGAGCCTGTGTTTGACTGGAGCTTCCCTTGCAAGGAATTAAGGAATCCCAATGGTCATTTTTGGATGATAGTGTAAATTAGCATTTTAAAATTCATT
The DNA here is from genome assembly GCF_009762305.2 of Zalophus californianus. NCBI lineage: Eukaryota > Metazoa > Chordata > Mammalia > Carnivora > Otariidae > Zalophus > Zalophus californianus. The sequence goes on from NC_045597.1 coordinate 181,808,735, forward strand.
TACTAAGCTTTGTTTCTCCTTTCTCCATTCATTAGAGTTTCAAAGGTTTATTGGCTTTCTGAGTATAGTGTTTTTAAAAAGTATCAAGTCTTAGATGAGATATAATTCCATATGGAATTTCTATAACTTTAAATAGTCTTCTATTAAATAGCATAAGTTGAACTTTAAAAAAAAGTATCAAGTCTTAAAAGCAGAGAACAAAGCAAAATACAGTTCTGAAAGGAAAGGGGAGCCTGTTGAGATTTTCTGACATAAAGTAAATAATGCTGCCTAATTTGTTGGATGCTTGTGCTTCCCTAATAGAGGTCTCTAGTGCCATATTTCTATATTATTTTATAAGGTGAAATTAGACTCTGAGAATTCTTAAGGAACTTAAGCTTTGAGAACTCAGAACTCATCCTAATGAGTGATTTGTAGTTCAGTTCTGTATTGCCTTTCAAGCTTTAATAATAACTTCCAAAGTCTGAAATTTATTGGCAAAACTATGTGTGATCATGTTTTTTCACTCAGGTAAGATCATAGTGCTTCATCATCAAACTGAAATGCAAAGAATAGTAGATTAGGATGTAGGTTCTCCCTGGGATTCTGCACCAGTTTCCTTGTCCTATAGTTAGATTAGGTCAGCTCTCTCTAAATCAGCTGGCTCCTGGGCAGAAATGAAAGGTGAATGCATGAAGTCGGGCTTGATGGAAACTGTGCAGTGGATGATTGAAGACTTCTTCAGTGGTCCATCGGGTTGCTGGCTTGAATTATTTAACCTTGCCCTTTTTCCCATCCATGCTGTGATTTTGAAGTTTTCCCCATTAAAGGGGCAGTCTGCATTTCCCTATTCCTTGACGTTAGTTCAGTGTGTGACTTGCTTTGCCCACTTGAGAGAGACGGACGTGAAGCCTTGCTAGTTATGACACTGGACATTAAAAGGGCTTGTGTGTTCCCCTTGCCTTTTTCCATTTCAGTCATTTCCATGAGAAGAAGCTGCCCAGTTTCTCTGCTGGTGGTGGAAGGGAATGAGTGCCATCTGGAGCAGAGCCAAACCATCCCGGCCAAACCCAGCCTATATTACTTGAGCCCAGCTGATCCCCAGACACGTGAGCAAAACAAATGCTTATTGTTGTATGCTGCTGAGCTTTTGGGTTGTTTATTATGCAGTGTTATTAGGGCCATAGAACTAATTTGCTCTGTTTACCCTGGATAAATTTCCTTTTCTGCAACATGAGGGTGTTAGGATAGGGCTGGTATTCCAAATTCTGATTGCCATCAGGGCAGCAAGGAAAAATAAATGAGGGAAGGAAGAAGGTGTTTTGATGCCATATCACATACCCCTTCTAAAGAAGATAGCTGTCACTCAGCTGCAGTTAACAGTGATTGCGCACGAATGGAGGCGTTGTGTTGCCAGATCCAGCTACTTTTCGTGAGAAGGTAGAGATCTGGAGTTCTTTTATGTGAAATCCAAAATTTAAGTTTCAGAACCAATTAAGCCTTTGTAGAACTCTGTATTGGCAGGATGTATATACATATCCCAAGGTAACCCTGGTGATTTCTGGATGAGTCTGTAGGTTTCTATCAGCTCTAATGCTCAGTGATCATTGTACTCAATGCATTGCAAGTCTACTGTGTGCTCCAGCTCATCCGAGGTGTGTTTGCTTTGTAACAAACTTGGCAAATTTTGATTTAAAAATATCTAAAAATGTGCTTATTTTATCCCCAATGGAATCTTTTACAACTACAGTCACACATAAAAGCTAAAAATAACAAACACAACCCCAGACAATACCAAAAATCCCCAACTACCTAAAATCTTCAGCTACTTCAAAAGCTTAAAAATAACAAATCAATCACCTAATTATAAATAGTAGAAACAGACTTTATATTACTAAAGGGTTTTTTTGCAACTTTAAAGTCTATTCTTGTTTTTCAGTATGCAAATTTTAAAATAATCTATTGTTATTATATAAAGCAATCTAAGGTCTACTTCTGAAATGTAATATGTATCTATCAGAGGAGAATAGGAATTAAGTCCTTTAAATGATTTTTCTTAGCAAATTAGTCATCAACTGGAAAAATGGTCTGGCATCTCTGTTAAAGGAAAAGAAATCAGGAAGCCTTCGCCTAAATCTTCATTAGCTACTCATTAGGCCAACAAGAGGGCTTCAATCTCCGGATTTCCTCAACCATGGATTATAAACCCAGGATAATTAAATGGGAGGAATATAACCTCCACACAGGGTTCTTGATTGGATTAATGGTTATACATCACTTGCAAAATAGAGACTGTGTGTGTGTGTGTGTGTGTGTCAATTTAATTTAAATGAAATGTACTTAGTCCTATCCAACTGCATATTGGATACAGGGCAAGGCACTGCACAGAACATAGAGGAGACAGTTCTTACTCTGAAATAATGTACGATTAAATGAAGACCGAATGGAGAAAGCAGCACCTGGGGAGATTTTGTTTTATATTTAGAATGGAAGGTTAAGGTACATTAGTTATTATTACTTTATACCTCATTATACTTGGAGAAACTTCTCTATGTTATGTTCTCTGTATTCCTTTGAATTGATGGTTTTTAGGACTTTTTAACCAAAAGAAAAAGGGGAGGTTGTTTAATACTTGTTGAGGGCCAATAATGTGCTAGGTTAACTTATTTAATCTACATAACAAGCCTGTGCAATAAAGCTTTTACTTCCATTTTACAAAATGAGAAAAATGAGTTTCAGGAGATCAACTGAGACATCACTTCTTTCCAGAAGCCTTCCTTGATCTCCACAATCTAGTAAATTACCCTGTGAGCACCCTAAACCCATTGCATACTTTCATTTTAGTACATTTTATAGTGATAGCTGTTTACTTTCTGCTTTCCTACCGAACCATGAAATCTTGGGGGCTAGTGTTTGGTGTCAAAGTCATACAATAATCGAGGTTTTTATAAATATAAATTCCCTGCACTTTCTAATGCACCTCCACTTCAAAAGTTGAAGACTTGGGAAACATGTTATGAAATTTCTCCTCAATAGACAAATGAGATTGCATCAAACTAAAAAGCTTCTGCATCATAAAGGAGACAATCAACAGAGTGATGATACAACCTACAGAATCAGAGGAAGTATTTACAAAACATACAACTGATAAAGGGCTAATATCCAGAATATGTAAGAAAATGAAACAACTGAATAGCAAGAAAACAAATAACTGGATTTAAAAATAAGCCAAGGACCTGAATAGACATTTTTCAAAATAATATATACAAATAGCTAACAGATATATGAAGAAATACTCAACATGACTAATCATCAGGGAAATGCAAATCAAAACCACAAGGAGATATAACTCACACCTGCAAGAATGGCTGTTATATAAAAGACAAAAGATAAATATTGATGAGGTTGTAGAGAAAAGGGAATCCTTGTATATGGTTGGTGGGAATGTATACTGTAAGGCTACTATGTAAAGCAGTTTGGAGATGCTTCAAGAAATTAAAAATAGAACTATCATATGATCCAGCAATCCCACCTCTGGGTATATACACAAAATCATTATCTTGAAGAGAAATCTGAACTCTTAAATGTTTTAAACTCAAATGCACTATACATAAACATTCTTCATTTCCATCCTCACGAGAAACTTTAAATCAATACTTTAAATCAACACATGACTAGTTAAGATAGTATTTCCCAAACTGGCATGGTGGTAATAATCACTCGGGGGCCTGTTAAAAAGTATGGGTTCTTTGATCCCATGCAAATTTAGTAAGCCATATTCTAAATAGAGACGGGTTTGGGAATCTGTTTTAAAGTGCCCTAGGTGATTATTATCATTAGATGTGTTTAGAAAATACTGGTTGGAAATTGTAGTAGGGTGTATGATGAGGTGGACTTTAAAGAAGAAAACAACTATTTCATCTACTTGATATCTGGAGATTCAGAACGCTGTCCCACTTGGAGAAGATTCATCTGGAATAGGAGTATTTTGGATGATCTCTGTTGTTACATAAGGATAAGTGAAGCCGGCTGGTCCAATTGCTTTAAGTCTGAGCAAAGGTTGCCTCTCCCAGTACAATATGGAGCTCTGGGGAGGGGTCACATGACATTGCATAAGGATCCAGGAGCATAGAGTGAAAGGGGGAGCTCCCAAACTCTCAAACAGGAGACTTAAAATTTAGGCAAGCTTACTGACGTAAATTCATGGGCCCTTCACAAAGCTAGTGGCCCAGAATGGCAATGAGGCCTCTAAAATTAAGTTATTATATAGGTCAAAAGAGAGATCAGTGTGCTGGTCCATGCACTGATCTAAAGACTAAAATGGGAAATTGTCAAAGCTCTAAATTCATGGACACTGAAACTCCTTTTGTTCCAGCCCTCGCAAGGGGTAGACAAGCTCACTAACAAAATAGCTGCTCAAAGGATCCAAAAAACTTTGATCAATTTGGCATGCAGTTTTAAAGACTTAGGTGGGGACACAGACTCTTCATTAGGGGAGAGGGCAGTTTACAGCTGAGGAGAAATGTGTGCTAGTATCTCCCACTGCCCAGTTTAGCCCCAGACCAAGCAAACTCCACATGTGCCTTAGAGAGTGTGACCCTCATTTCTCACAGGAGAAGAACAGGAGGGGAAAGGGTTTTTGACAGGGATTAGAGAGCTATTCCCTTATGAGGGAGCCCATCAACTTTTTTTTTTTTTAAAGATTTACCTATTTTATAGATAGAGCATGAGCAGGAGGGGCAGAGGGAGAAAGAATCTCAAGTGGACTCTGTGATGAGCACAGAGCCCAGTGCAGGGCTCAATCCCAGGACCCTGAGATCAGGCCCTGAGCTGAAACCAAGAGTTGGGAGCTTAACCCACCCTGCCACCTGGGCACCCCTGAGTCTGTCAGTTTTTATAAGGCTTTTATGTAGACTGAAGAGAATACTGGTGCGCAGACTCAAACCTCCTCAAAGAAGCTCCTCCCAGCAATGGCGGACAACTGGAAGGCCCTCTTGACTCCTTTCCTGGAAAAAGACACCTATTGAAGTGTCTTTCTATGAACTATGTGCTTCTTGTAGACTCCAAGAGGGCAGGGAGTATTGACTACATATTCACTGATATGTGCCCTGAACTGAGACCATGGTTGGGCACATAGTAGGTTCTCAAGAAATATTTATTAAGTGAATAAATGAAGGAATGATTGGACAGAGATCCAGAACTTACACATATTTTGTCTTTCTTTAAGGAGTTCAGCTATCAGTAAAGGCTGATATACCAAGAAGTAGTCATTGTAATACTTTCTGATAATGTGTGCAATATTAATACAACTATCATTAATTTATTAATTAAATAATTTAATTATATTAACATAATCATTATTAATAATTGGATTGTGCAAATAATTATTAGTATCATACTTATTACTATTATATTTATATTAACTAATAACAATGTGTCAAATGTTTTGGGAGTGCACAGAAAGGGGCAATTGATGCTGAGGGGGAGGGGAACAGGTGGTGGGAAGGGAAGTGTGCATCTGGGGATGTGGAAGGGCATGCAGAGTTCAGGATACTCATGGAGTCCCAAGGGACTTTGCCCTGAAAGAATTTGACCAGTGGATATTTTTTTTGTCCTTTACGTCTTTGGTTTTTAATCTAAACTGACAACTGAACAATATTTCATCTTGTTTGGATTTTTTCAGCAAATATGTTTTATTTTTATAAAATACTAAAGATATATTTGAGGAAAATGGTTTACAAAAAAGGTAACCATAAAAAACCAGAAAACAAAACAAAACAAAAACCCTTCCTTGGGTAACAGATTTTAATCTGTTCTCACCCTCCCCCCAGACCGCCCTGCTCCCAGTTTGGCAGCAGCTGCTCCAGCAATTGCTGAAAAAACCCCTCCCTCCAGCCTTCTACACCCTCTGCCTGAAATGTGTCTCCTTCCTGCCCCATTTTTCTCCCATCACCTGGCTATTCTCTACTCATCTCCCAGGAGTCAGCTGACCCTTCACGGTCTCTAGGAAACCTTCACCTCCCTAACTCAACTTTGTGCCCCTTCTTCACGCAGCCAAAGCACTGGGTCCTTCTGTTTCTGAATATCTGAACTCAACATGGAGCCCTGTCTAATCTTCAGGTGGGCAGTTTTTATCTGTCGTGTTCACCACTATGAATCACCCTCCTTTATCATGGGGCCCGTACATCATAAGCGTTCAATCATCACTTGTGGAAGAAGTGATTGAATCCATGTTTCCTCCTTTTTCACTGGGGATATTGCATGATTTGGGACTTTGGGCAGATGTATCTGAATGTGGAGGGTTCCCCACATGGGTCCTCACCCAAGGGCCTATGGTGGATGTGTTTATGATCAGACACAAGCACAGAAAACAAGGATTGAGAGAGACCATCTTTGCCTTGTTAACGAAGTAAGTAGAAACTCAATGTGCACTTCAAGAAATGTATTTTACTCCTCCTTTGCCTATTGAATGTATTTTCCCTGGAATGCAAGTGAACTTTGTTGTCTCTTAGTGGAGCAACAAACAGGATCAATATAGTGTAGAATGGAAATTCACTGGTGATTCAACAACAGTCATGTGTCAGTGACGTGCTCCTTTCCTCATGAATATGGTTTTTGGGAGATGTAACACAAGACAAAGAAAGAACTGGGCTTACCAGGTAGCAGCCATATACTATGTTGGGAATTCAAATAGTAGATGGTGGTTTGGTTATGAGACCTAAAAAAATATCTTACCCGCCTGTGATGTTATGAACTATTTACCAGCCTGTGAAGCAAGAGTCCCAGCTTGGTGGCTGTTTCTAGCTACTAAAGTGGGCCTAGCTGGCATCTAAAGCTTTTCTGTTTGTGAAGATCTGATCATTCCACTCTCAGCTGCTTGTTACTAGGCAGTAGGTTCAGCAAATGTTCAGTATACTGAGTTCAAAATCAGAAAAAACAGGCTGTCCCCCTCAGCTCAGCCAAGGATTAGATGTCGCATCTGGTAGAACTTAAATAGGCCAGCACTGAATTGCCTTTTGCAGCCCAAGAGTGTCAGAGACAGGAGAAGGGAGATCTTCGGGATGATTAAAAGATTTAATCTGTCAAAAGTCTTTCCCCACTTGTGTTCTTGGGCATTTATCTCAGAGAAATGAAGATTCATTTTCTCACAAAAATATGTACAAAATACGTATGAAAGTTCATAGCAGCTTTATTCATAATGGTCACAAACTGAAAGGAAGCCATGTGTCCTTCAATGGGTGAATGACCAAAGAACTGAGGTGCATCTGTACCAAGGAATAGGGCTCACAGGGAAGAAGAAACCAATGGTGCTTGTGGCAGTGTGGATGAATCTCTGAGAGTCATACTGAATGAACAAAGTCAGTTTCAGAGGTTATGTGTTTATGATTCCATTTGTATGGAATTCTTAAAATGACAAAATTGGAAAATGAAGAACAGATTGGTGGTTGCCAGGGGTTGAAGATGCAAGTAGGTGTGGTTGTGTCTGTAGAGGATGGTGATGGAATGGTTCTGTGCCTTGTATCCATACAGATGATGAAACAACATAGAGCTACACCCTCCCCCCAGCCCCACACCCTCTACACAAGCACATGCATTAAATGTTGATGAAATCTGAATGAGCTCTGTGGATTGTGGTGGTATCAATTTCCTGGTTTTGATGCATTGTGCTCTAGTTGTACAGGATATTGTCATTGTGGGAGGCTCAGATACATGAGATCTCTCTGTACACTATTTTTTTGCAACTTCTTCTGAACTTATGATTATTTCAGAATAAAAAAGTTAAAAGAAATAATTTTCCCATTTGTGACAGTTAAAATTTCATTGGAATTTAAGGAAGTGAAACCCAAGGCCCTTACTATATGTCATTTTTCCTTTGCTCTCTGTTTTGCTTTAGGTTATTTTTAGAAGTTTTAGGATGTGTTGAGTTGAGAGGATTTAGATTATAACTTGTGATGTTGTCAGATTTTTATGCATCTACAGTGCGGGAGTTAATAGCTGGTCATTTTACCCCCAAATACAGCAAACACAAAATTCCATGGATTGTAAAGATAAACATTACAGCCATGCTGGCTAACGTTAACGGCCCTGATGGCGAAGGGCAGTGCTGTATCACAGGCACCATGCTGCACTCTCTTGTTACTGTGGTGCTCACCACACAGCTGGTGTGTTTCATTTGGCATTTACCCCATATTGGCTTGTGTTGTTGTTTAGCTCATATGGCATATATCCTTTCCCTAACTGGGCTGTGAGACCCCATGTTCAAGAACCATGTCCATGGATAATAGATACTATGTAAATGGGATAAGTGAGAGTAATGTCTGCTAGGCATCTTCACTAGTACAGAATACCATATCAATCAAGATACTTTCCTCAGACAAGTAACAGAATAACCAATTTAAATTGAATCAAGCAAAAAGGAAGATATTGACTTCTGTAACTGAAAAGTCTATGGCTTCAGACCATGTTTCTCTCCATCTCTCAGCTCCTTTTCCATATTGGCTCCATTAGCAATAGGGTTTGGAATCTGGTGTTGCAAGGAGATTACAGGTGCCTTAACCATTCCTCCAACTGGAAGTGCAGTTGAATAGTCTTTTTGGATAGTTCCCATGGAAGTCCAAGTATTCACTCCTCTTCTGCTGGGTCACATTTCCATCCCCGAGCCAAGCAGCATAAAGAAATATACTGACTGCTCTAGCCCAAGGTCATTTGCTTTGCCCTTGCATCCTGTGGTAGGGCCCCACAAAAAGTTTGCAAACTAAGAGATGAGGAAAGTAGTTCCAATAATTTAGGAGGTGTCTCCTAAGTTTGTCAGTGAAGCAACCATTATCTCATAAAAATTTAGAGACTCCTACTTCCCTTTCGTGATAGACTTATATTGGGGGAAGGGGGAGTGGTCACTGGAGATCTGATTATTAGCGGTTTGCTTCTTTTATCAACAGAATGCAAATGTAAATAAAAGATTTATTATTTGATGTGCCGTTAGATGTTAAGAGAGCTTGTTTGTCCTATGACTGACTTGTTTTAGTGTTTATAAATAAGTTTATAGAGTTTCTTATTTTGCTGGTTCAAACTGCATCAGTAGAATTTATAATCTGTGCCGCAGTGCTGGAGAGCTAATTGGTTTTGGTTTATATTCAACATAGACTTCATTATCTCCATTCTCCTCAGGAGAAACCCTTAATTTAGCCTCATAATTTCCTTGCTGTAATGCATTGATAGTTTGAAACATCTAAAATGTGTAATTATGAATGATAATAATGCCCCTCTGCAGACTTCTCTTTTCACCTTGTTTCTGTAAATGACCTTGGAAACTTTGATGATACCATGCATGCTATCAGGACCAGCAGGCATGGCAAGTTGTTTCTCTGTGCTTCCTGAGTTAGCCACATCCTGGATGTGGTTCCTTTTCCAGCTAGAATCATGTGGGAGACTGCTACTTGAGGCAGGCTCTATTTGCCCAGTATCATAGCCTTCGTATTATAGACATGTTCTGATTTCCTAAAGGCATTTTTTTTTTTCTGTTAATCTCATCACACTTTGAATTTTCCACCAGCTTGGAATTACTGCTTGGTTCCTTTTCCGGAGAAATCCCTTATGTTCTGAGCTTCAAATCACTCACCTCTCTGGTTTGGGTTCCCATCTGCAAGCTGTGCTTTCACGTTCTGCCATAAGTGTGGCTTTCCTCATCATGACTTATTCTTGTCTTATCTGCCTCATTATTTGCTCATCATGTCCTGTTCGGATGACTATTTTCATCATATCCCTGTAGGCTGGCTACTTCTTGGTACTCTGATTGAACTCACTCCCTCTTTTGTCTACCCTATGCATTAATTTTTCTCTACGTTCTAGCTAGAGTGAAAAATTAGAAAACGTAGTCCATCAATGTCAAAAACCTGTCTCTTCCCTCCAGCCCACTAGCAAGTTGTCAGTTACTTGGGTTCAGGTGTGGTCGTTGTCGCTTAGCAAGGAGACTTGACTTTTCCTTGTGTCCTCAGAACACAGGGAAAGAGTGAGATTGTAAAGGAGAAATTTGGGAGGGGCATGCCAAGAACACATAAGTTCACTGTAAGTCCAGTGGACACTACAGAGAGCTGAGCTTAAGCCTTTACTCAGGTACCCCATGCAAGAGGTTCCTTGCTGGATAAAGAAAACTCACCATGCAGAGCAGTGGGCAGATTTCTTCCGGTGGGGGTGAGAAGTGTTAATGGAAGAGGGCTATCTGGAGCTGGGACTACCTATTTAATGTAGCAACCTCTAAAAAGGCCCCTCCACATAAGAATGGCAACATTTGGGAGCCAGTGACATGAAGGACCTTGGTGTCAATCGACCGAAGGAGAGGACTGTTCTCTCTTCAGTCAGGAGAGGGGAGCTTACCTTTCCACCCTTGCCTCCGCATCACCCCAGCATGAGGGACTAGCTTGTGCCTGGAACAGGGCAGAGGGAGAGGTAGGTCCAAAGCAGTCCTTCCTTCTACGTGTAGCTCTCCTCCCAGCTACTCCCCCACCGGCCCTACCCACAAGCTGCTGGAGTCCTGACTCTTTACTGCTGAAAATGAGGCTTTTCAAATAAGCGAAATTGAGTGGAAAATGACTGAATCTTGCCAAAGTGTCATTAAAGCACACAGTGGGAAAGGTAGGATGAATATTAGCTCAATTTGAGAACAGTTACTGAAAAAAAAAAATAAAACATTTTCCTGTTTAGACCCAAGTTGAAACTCCTCGATACAGTAGAGATACAGAGATAGATATTTTAACACCAAAAGACTAATTTTCCTAAATGATAATTTTGTCACATTCTTTCCAAGCTAAAGAAGAAAAGCCAAAGCTTGTCTTTGCCAGAAGACTACAAATTAGGTATTTGGTCTGAAATGTAAGGATTTCCAAAACCTATTTCATTTTAAATAGCATTACTAGATACCAGTCTTTCACTGCAAGTGAACTCAGAGATTTTGAAGATATGATGGGGATATATATTATAAATTTTAAAAGTTTGGTATATTACAAAATAATTTATATGTTGGTGTTTTGGATTTGCATTTGCATATCGCTTTAGGTGATGTTTTGAAACAGAAAATCAATATACATTATGTGCACCACAAAAATATCGTGTTTTTGAAAATCTTTAGGTTACTGGGAAAAGTTATAAGTAAAATAAAACAAATCAAAATAGGAGAAAACAATTGCACAAAAACAGAGGTTATCACATTTGGACAGGACTCTGTTACTGGTCTAGAATACAGATATCAGGATTCTGTTTAAAATAAAATAAAGTTTAAAATAAAAAGTAATACCTTATGAATCTATTATTTATTTATTATTATTATTATCTATTATTTACCCAGTACTGTTCTAGTCACCATGTGGATGGAAACAAAGTTGAATATTTGAGGAACTTAGAATCTGGAAAGATCTGGAACTATGGAATTGTGGTGTGGTCGAGCAGGAGTCTGGAAGTTGAGGAAATGGGTGAATCACTGTGGATGTGTCCTGTGAGTCATTCTGTCTAAAGCAATGAATCATGCTGGATGTCTTGAGAGAAGGATGGAGAAGTGGGGGTTGGCCAATTGTGTCCCATGCTGACTGAGAGACACAAGAGTACAAGGAACCAAACGAAGAATAGCTCACTGGAAGTCTTGAGAATTAGAGAACATTAGGGGGTTGCGTATCTGAAGAAGAAAGGGAGGCAGGGTAGAGATATCAGCTTTAGGAAGCTACCTATTAAGGAGAAGGGACATCTATGTGTTATTTTAACATAAACATGTTATTTTGTGGATTTCGAGTAGTCTTATTTGTATCTGCTCAAATATTAATCCCCCAACATTTACACTTAAGATGAGATGAAAAATAAGATAAAAATAACATAGACTCACTTCTCTCATCAAGAGCAATACTTTGTAATTAATTCAGTGAAATCCATAAATAATTTTTAAAAATTCATATGGTTTTAAAGTTTGGATATTCTTGCATATATAGCAGCTAAATTAGAGCCTTAATTTTTCTGTGGTGATTTAATCATTTCATTCCAGTGTCTCAGCCCTTGAATGATTTATTCTTTACCCACAGAATTGCTTATTATTTTAATGATAGCATTGGGGGAAAAATGGAAAACAACCATTTAAAGATGCATTTTCAAGATTAGAAATAAAATTATGATGAAGAATAAAAGGAATAAGACCCACACTCTGCCATCAAAAGTTTATAGCAAAAAGGATGTTTCTGTTTTATAAAACACTTTATATCAAATAATAGACACACAAGGAAAAATAAGCAAAGAATACAGAGGAACTAGTAACAAAAAAAACAGTTTCCCACCTCAACTTTTCCCACTTCTCTCCATTAACCAGAGGCAACCCATTTTAACCATTCCAGTTTTTACTCTCTTGGGAGGTTACTCTGTTCACACTGATGGTTTTTACCCTATAACTTCTTGGTCTTTCAACTCCTCCAAATGAAAGATGGGGTTTCACTACCCATCACTCTCCCGTTCTTCCTCCCTGCCAATTCCCTGTAAGTTGGTAACCTGTTTATTTTAAAATGGAATATTTCATCTAGATGCCTTGTTCTACTGACATTTGACACCTTACCAAGGAAGCTGAAGGTATTGATACTCTTACCTTTTCTTCTGACTTTCTTCTCATTTCTGTCTCCTAAATTCTGTCACTCTGCTTGGGTAGGGGGGCATTACAAATATTTCACAATGAACAGGATCATCTTATTACCTGGAAGTTGGACTTTAGCTACAATCCTTTCTGTTGTTGACCTGTTCTCCCGTTCTCTGCCATTTTGTTTTTGTCCTGGAAGTTGCCATAAATGCTATGGTAATAGAGCAGACTTCCATAGAGCTAAAGAGGTGGAGGCAAAAATGTGTACACAGAGGAACTCATTAATCCTTGCAACAACTATACGGGGTTAGCATTTTAAATTACTACATTGTTTTAAATGTACTTTGTAAGAACAAAACAATTTAATCCTAGAGCTAGGATTCAAAACCCAGGCAGCCTGGTTACAGAGGCCATGTCCTTAAACTTTCATGAGAAAAAAAGCATATCTATATATTTACTTGTATTACATTAAATATAGTGGAGTCTATTAAATATGTATCAATTACATATAGTAAAATGCATATATGTTAGGTATATTTAACTTCATATTCCAGTAACTGGAGTTTGTTTTTATAATTTTCTAATTGATTTATTCTACTCCCTGACTTATCTATTTCCCTTAGGCTTATTTATTTATTTACCTTGGGCTTTTGCTTTCCAGTTTCTGGCTTTCTTTCATATGTCTGTTGTGGATCATTGTTTGTCTTTCTGTATTTAATGTTGAATGTCTCAGTGGCCAATCTGGGTTACCTTTGCTTCAGTGTAGGTAGATCTGTGCTCTGTAGGCTGATTTTGAACTCTGTAAACAGGGGTGGGTTTTCTTGACAATTAGAATTTGCTCTTTGTGAGCAAGAGGAGAGCTGCACATTTAGCCGAAGACTCTCCCCTGGGGAACCAAAGCCACAGGGACCGCCTCATTTCCTGCCTGTGGGGGAAGTGGGAGTGGGTCACTAGGGGAAGCCATTCAGTAGGCAAACTTTAGGGACTAAGAGCCAGGTGTTCAGGCCAATCCTAACTCCCACACCCATTTGTTAAATTTTAATCTCTTTCCCCAGCACAGAGCCGTTAACCACCTCCATGTCTCTCATGTGTATAGTTTCTCCTCTTTCAGCCATCAACCACTTCAGTATACTTCAGACTTCTAAACCTTATGGATAGCCTTTATTGATTGATGCTCCTATCCCCTTCTTTCTATTGTTTTCTATTTATTATGAGAGGTGAGGGATTGAATCCCTTGCTTTCTGTCCTCTACACTAAAGGATAGCAAAGGAGGTTGGCATGGTTGCTAAATGAGCCAACCGATAGTATTTGCCACTCCAGGATTGCTGATAACACTTTAGGTAATTTTGCTGTCAGCTTTGTCTGAGATCTGCAGCACAGTTGTCTTGTCCTTTTTTGACATCTTCCCACATCTGAGTTTCTCCTTTACTGAATTTGTCACTGATTCCCTGTATATTGTCACTTCGAGTTACAGATCCAGTGTCATTTTAAGTGGAATATGCATTACTGATTTTCATTCTGTCTCTCTCAATCTCTCTCTCTCTCTTTCTCTTCAATCTCTCTCTCTGTCTCTATCTCCCTGCTTGGAGTGGGGTAGGCACAGGCAATTGGTTTCTTATCTTTTCCATTTTAGAATTGGAGTGTTCAGATGCACCTGGGTGGCTCAGTGTCTTTGTCTGTCTTTGGCTTATGTCATGATCTTGAGGCCCTGGGATCCAATGTGGAGCCCCACCCCGTGTGGAGCCCCCTGCTTGGTGGCGGGAAGTCTACTTCTCTCTCTGCCTTTCCCTACCCCGCCCAAACCACCCTCCCCTGCTTATACTCTCTCTGTCTGTCTCAAATAAATAAATAAATAAATAAATAAATAAATAAATAAATAATAAAATCTTAAGAAAAAAAGAACTAAAATGTTCCTGTTATTTGATTGGTATTTTGGGGAAGAGAGAACACAAACACATATTTTTTAATTTGCCACCTAGAAATGGCACTTTCCTTTTAAATAAAATTGAAATTCCATTTTAAGTGTTTTCTCATTCATAAGGGTCTTCTAATCAGGAAGCAGGTAGTTAGTTATATATCGGGACAATTTTCTGATAATTTCCTTTCTCTGAAAATAAAATCCTTGATGATTATTCACAACGTTCAAATGCATGCCAATTTTGCTAAAGAAGTGTAAACTGCATTTTCTCTTTCAGATCTGGAAAAAAGCAGCACTGAGATTTGCATCCCTTTGAAAACCTAAGCTTCCTATGAAGTGTCTTCTTTTCAATGGTGTAGGTTCCTTGGCTGAATCCCTACCTTATAACTATCTGTTATCAGTGAAAACTGCAGATTCTTCGGATGGCTGTAAGCTGGAATTTCAGTCCCTCTGGAAGTTGATGGCCAAGTTGGAGTTGAGATTCAGTTATCTAAAATAGCTACCTATTACCTAGTCTACAGTATAATTTGCACAATCCCTCATTTACTCAACTATTGTGTTGGGAGTAGTTGAAGAGCAGTGAACTAGCAAGACATGGCCCATGCTCATAGTCACTGATCTTAGATGTCAGCTAGGATTTTTACATACTTTTATTATTTAGTTCTCACGGTAACTTGGAGAGATATGTAAAGTTATTATTGTCTCCATCTTACAGTTCAGGAAAATGAGACTTGGTGAAGTTCAATAATACACCCTACAACATATGGGCAGCACCACAGTCGGGATGTGAATCCAAGCTATTTGGCATCTCTACCAATTATTTGCTTCTTCATCCTCAGATTCATATCTCCTGTGCTTCCCTTGCTCTGTGCTGTATTAAAGGAGACCGGTCTGTAAAAATTCATATTCCCAACTCCTTTGCCAGCTAACTTCTCATTAAGCTTTAAGGAGAAGGAATGCCAGTGAAAAACTGGAGACCAGGAAGAGAGAGAGACCAGTATTATCTTCCCCTTTATTTCTACTTTGTGTGGCTCTTAGCCATAGTTGGTATGTAGCAATCGTTCTAACCCCACCAGGCAGCCCCCCACTCTGTGGAGCTGGTTTCTGTGGGTCACTTCCTAGACTCAACCTTATCTCCTTTTCTCATCCTTCAGTCCTGATGGTAAAGAAACTATTTAGAGCTGCTATGCTCAGGATTTTCTTACCTTCTCCCCTGTTGGTTTGTTCAACCTACAGAACCAGGTGTACATGTTAATTTTTTTCTATTGAACTACAAATGTGAGTGCCCTACTTTTCTGATAGAACCTGATGTCTTCCTCTAAGATTCCTTCCATTTCCCAAATGCAGTGACTCCAATGTTAACTTCTCATTTACAATGCTTTGAAACAGAGAAATGATGAGATTTCCAATGTTCAGTAAAGACTAAGTCACCTCAAACCATGAGTTTTTTTTCCTTTCTTTTTGTCTCTTGCTGTTAAGAGGGTAATTAAATTTGTACATATTTGTAACCCTGAATATTTGAGGTCTCATTTTTCAATTATTTGTTAAAAGTAGGTTTATGATGAAAAGCAAAAATGAACTTTTGGGACTTCATCAAGATAAAAAGCTTCTGCACAGCAAAGGAAACAGTCAACAAACCAAAGAGGCAACCCACAGAATGGGAGAAGATATTTGCAAATGACACTGCAGATAAAGGGCTGGTATCCAAGATCTATAAAGAACTTCTCAAACTCAACACCCAAAAAACAAATAATCAAGTCAAAAAGTGGGCAGAAGATATGAAAAGACACTTCTCTGAAGAAGACATACAAATGGCTAACAGACACATGAAAAAATGTTCATCATCATAAGCCATCAGGGAAATTCAGATCAAAACCACATTGAGATACCACCTCACACCAGTTAGAATGGCAAAAATGGACAGGGCAAGAAACAACAGGTGTTGGAGAGGTTGTGGAGAAAGGGGAACCCTCTGACACTGTTGGTGGGAATGCAAGTTGGTACAGCCACTTTGGAAAACAGTGTGGACATTTCTCAAAAATTTAAAAATAGAGCTACCCTATGACCCAGCAATTGCACTACTGGGTATTTACCCCAAAGACACAGATGTAGTGAAAAGCTGGGCCATATGCACCCCAGCGTTCACAGCAGCAATGTCCGCAATAGCCTAACTGTGGAAAGAGCCGAGATGCCCTTCAACAGATGAATGGATAAAGAAGATGTGGTCCATATATACAATGGAATGTTACTCAGCCATCAGAAAGGATGACTACCCAACTTTTGCATCAACATGGATGGGACTGGAGGAGATTATGCTAAGTGAAATAAGTCAAGCTGAGAAAGTCAATTATCATATGGTTTCACTTATTTGTGGAACATAAGGAATAGCCTGGAGGACATTAGGAGAAGGAAGGGAAAAATGAGGGGGGGAATTGGAGGGAGAGATGAGCCATGAGAGACTATGGACTCTGAGAAACAAACTGAGGGTTCTAGAGGGGAGGGGGTTGGGGGGATTGGTTAGCCCGGTGATGGGTATTAAGGAGGGCACGTACTGCATGGAGCGCTGGGTGTTATATGAAAACAATGGATCATGGAACACCACATCAAAAACTAATGATGTATTGTATGGTGACTGACATAACATAATAAAATTTTTAAAAAAAGTAGGTTTATGATGTACTATATACCGGCTAACTGAAATAATAAAAAAAATGAAAAGAAGTAGTAAAAAAAGTAGCATTTTTTTGTAAAGTTCTTTTTAAATATGCATTAAAAATTTTGGAACTGATACTTAGGCACTGCTAGAATAATTGGTCAAGATTTGGTTGTATCCCTTTCTACTGAAGAGAAACAATAAAATGAAACAGGGATCAAATTTCTGAGAGCATAGTTAGAAAATTTTCCCTAGGTTTTGAAATATTTACTCTTCCTGTTCAATTATAGTGAATATATGCAATTTTAATTGCTGCCAAAATGGTGAATTTGTGTAACCTGGGAAGAGAACTGAATTGAGCAATTATTTGAATTTTGTTTTAAACTGAATTACTGGGAACAAATCTTCCACCTTCATCTCCCTCTCTTCTGACACCACTTACAACTGATTTCCAAATGGTAGATAATGACTAAATGGCTAGACAAGTGTGGTATTACATGGTAAAACCTTGCATGGCTGAACGGTCATTGTCATTGAACTGGAAGATTGATAACACACACATGGCTAAAAACTAGAAGTCTGGTACAACTCTCTTAATGAACATATTTTTAAGGATATTTCTTTTTGCTTACCTCTGTTCATAGACCTAGAAGTATCACTTTACACTTGCACGTGCTTCTGTCGAAACGATGAATACTAAGAAAAAAATTCATTCAATATTGCTATTCATAGTGGCATTTCTCAAGTTGGAATTCCCTCAGGCAGTGAAATTTAACAGTATCATTATATGTAAAGGAACAGCCGTACTACCTACATCTTCTTTTCCACCTATGATCTGACAACTTCATGTATGAGACCACTGACAAAGTGAAACATAGGTTGTGCTATTGTGGGTTACAGATTTTTATTATGCCCACATCAGCCTCAATTTCTGTTGGAGACAGAATGAGGATGGCTTGCATACTCTAACCCAAAAAACGACTGGGTTCTACAGGCTAGGATATGTACCCTCAATGAAGATGGACCTGAGATGAGCATTATCTTACGTCCTTTATGGAGGCTTATGCAAGATTCTTATGGAAGTGTTCTTATTGAAGGGTTGGAATGAACTGCACATTACCCTTGTATGACAAGATTATGATCATATGAATTAGAAAGACATCCAATTTGAAAAGACCATGTATTACAAAAATAATTTCGATATATGTGTTTACATTTAAAATTTTATAATTGAATTTTTATTTCAGAGATTTTCAAACCTACACAAAAGTAGAGAGGATAGAATGATAGGTCATTTCCAGTTTCAACAGTTAGGAGCATTTTGCCAACATTGCCTCATATGTCCAAATCCTACTTTTTTTTCCTGGCGTATTTAAGGCCAGGTTCAGGTGTCATATCATATAACATAGGGATTAGGTTTCTTTCGCAGAGATCTCTTTTAAAGAAATGCTTAACTTTTCCACCATTATCATGCCTAACATCCCTCTCAAATTTCCCAACTGTCTTAAAATTATCTTTTAGTAGTTGTTTGACTGGAGATCTAATGCAAGTCCCTATATTACATTTCAATGTTAGAGCTCTTAATTTTCCATTAACCTATATGAAGAGTTACCCCTTCTCCCTTATTTATTTATGACATGTCTTTGTTGTAGAAGCCATGTTATTTGTACTGGATTCTGAATTTGGCTGATTGCATTTTCATGGTGTCAATGATCATATTCTTTTATTCCCTAAACTTTCTGTTAACTGGTAGTTCAATCTAAAAGCTTGATTAGATTCAGGGTAGCTTTATAGGCAAGAATACTTCTTGGGTAGTTTTGTGTATTTTCTATTGCATCATATCAAGAGAAGCAATAGGTATATTTGATGATTTTAATACTACTGGTGGGATCATTGTTGGCCAACTATTTCATCTATTATGAAGTTCCCCTGTCAAACTTCCCCCTAAGTTATCAGTAATTGTCTAGATCTAGATCCATTATTTAACTATGGGGTTACAAATCGGTGATATCATTCTTTCAGCAGTTATTAGGTGATATTCGTATATCTTGAAAGACATTTCTTCATTAACTACTCGGTTGTGGAAATGCAATTCAAAAAGTAAGGTCAAGATAAATGCTTGACTCTTTTTCCTTACTCACCAATCATCAGAAGGGTTATTTCATGCTGGCAACCTCCAAAGATGACTAATGAAGATTTCATGTTTCTTTTTGTTTCTTTTATTTCCTGTGTGTCATTAACTCATGGATTTTGACTTTGATTCACTTAATTATTGCAATTGTTTTTCTTTTGGATACATAAACTGTTCCAACTCTAGCCAGAAAATACTGCTACAAATTGGCTCTTTTCTCCTTTTGAGCCAATATCAATGATCTTCAAAAATTTCCTTGATTTTATTTTCCTTGATGATTAGTGATGTTGAGCATGTTTTCATGTACTTTGTGGCTATTTGCATGCCTTGGAAATATTGTGCATTCCAGTACTTTGCCTATTTTTAATCAGATTGTTTTATTTGCTATTGAGTTGTATGAGTTCCTTATATATTTTAGATATTAACCCCTTTTCAGATAGACAGTTTGCAAGCATTTTCTGCCTTTCCATAGGTTGCCTTTTAATTTTCCTGATTGTTTCTTTTGCTGTGCAGAGGATTTTTAGTTTGATGTAGTCCCACTTACTTATTTTTGCTTGGCAATGACATCTTTCTTTTTTTTATTATGTTATGTTAATCACCATACATTACGTCATTAGGTTTTGATGTAATGTTCCATGATTCATTGTTTGCATATAACACCCAGTGCTCCATGCAGTACATGCTCTCTTTAATACCCATCACCAGGCTAACCCATCCCCCCACCCCCCTCCCCTCTAGAACCCTCAGTTTGTTTCTCAGAGTCCATAGTCTCTCATGGTTCCTCTCCCCCTCCAATTTTCCCCCCTTCATTTTTCCCTCCCTGCTATCTTCTTCTTCTTCTTCTTTTTAACATATAATGTATTATTTGTTTCAGAGGTACAGGTCTGTGATTCAACAGTCTTACACAATTCACAACGCTCCCCATAGCACATACCCTTTCCAATGTCTATCACCCAGCCACCCCAACCCTCCCAACCCCCACCACTCCAGCAACCCTCAGTTTGTTTCCTGAGATTAAGAATTCCTCATATCAGTGAGGTCATATGATACATGTCTTTCTCTGATTGACTTATTTTGCTCAGCATAATACCCTCGAGTTCCATCCACATTGTTGCAAATGGCAAGATTTCATTCCTTTTGATGGCTGCATAATATTCCATTGTGTGTGTGTGTGTGTGTGTGTGTGTGTGTGTGTGTGTGTGTGTGTGTGTGTATATATATATATACCACGTCTTCTTTATCCATTGATCTGTCGATGAACATCTTGGCTCTTTCCTTAGTTTGGCTATTGTGGACATTGCTGCTATAAACATCGGGGTTCACGTACCCCTTTGGATCCCTACATTTGTATTTTTGGGATCAATATCCAGTAGTGCAATTGCTGGATCATATGGTAGCTCTATTTTCAACTTTTTGAGGAAACTCCATATTGTTTTCCAGAGTGGCTGCACCAGCTTGCATTCCCACCAACAGTGTAGGAGGGTTCCCCTTTCTCCGCATCCCCACCAACATCTGTCGTTTCCTGACTTGTTAATTTTAGCCATTCTGACTGGTGTGAGGTGGTATCTCATTGAGGTTTTGATTTGGATTTCCCTGGTGCCTAGCGATGTTGAGCACTTTTTCATGTGTCTGTTGGCCATTTGGATGTCTTCTTTGCAGAAATGTCTGTCATGTCTTCTGTCCATTTCTTGATTGGATCATTTGTTCTTTGGGTGTTGAGTTTAATAAGTTCTTTATAGATTTTGGATATTAGCCCTTTATCTGATATGTCATTTGCAAACATCTTTTCCCATTCTGTTGGTTGTCTTTTGGTTTTGTTGACTGTTTCTTTTGCTGTGCAAAAGCTTCTTATCTTTTGCCCTTGCTTCCCTTACCTTTGGCGATGTTTCTAGGAAGAAGTTGCTGCAGCTGAGGTCAAAGAGGTTGCTGCCTGTGTTCTCCTTTAGGATTTTGATGGACTCCTGTCTCACATTTAGGTCTTTCAACCATTTGGAGTCTATTTTTGTGTGTGGTGTAAGGAAATGGTCCAGTTTCATTCTTCTGCATGTGGCTGGGCAATGACTTCTTTTTTAAAAATTTTTATTTATTTATTTATTTATTTGAAACAGAGAGAGAAAGAGAACATGAGTGGGGGTGGGGGCATGGGGACAGAGGCAGAGGGAGGGGGGAGAGGGAGAGTGAGAAACAGACTTCCCACTGAGCAGGGAGCTGGACGTGGGGCGTGATCCCAGGATCTCCTGGGATCACGACTTGAGCCGAAGGCAGAGGCTTAACCAACTGAGCCACCCAGGTGCCCTGATTGGCAATGAGTTCTTAAAGATGCTCTGCCAGACCAAGAAAGTAGTATGTCCTAAAGCTCTGGCTGGCTTTGGAATACATTCTCTTATATCAATGCTCTCCTTTCTAACTTCATTCCCTCACCCCCTCATTCTTGTTTTCCCAGGATTGCACTCCCAGATTAAATGTTTACACAAAATCTTTTGCTTTAAGCTTTCTAGGAACTCAGTCTAAGACAATTTCCCAGTTGCCTAATCTTTCAAAGTATGTAGAATAATTTCAAAGTAATAATAATACCCAAATCTTTCCCAACAAAAACTATTGAAAGATCCTTTGGTAGTACTTTTGGCCTCAGGACATGTCCCCCAAGGGATGAATAGTCAAAATATGTGCTTTATAGTCATTTGATAAAATTCTTTATGTGGTCATGCCCCAGTTTGATATTCGGTTAGATTCATTTGTTTGTTTTACATTTTAACTAAAAAGTTATGAAACAGCGTTTTATTGTTACCAAGTCAAACTATAAAACAAAGGCATTTAGAGGTCAAGTTTCCATCCCTGCCTTCTCCCTTCTCTTTCTCCCCTTCTTTTCGAGGTGAGTTTTTGTTTATTTTGTGTTGGTTTATGCTTTCATATTTTTTCAGCCTTTTGCTATTAGAAATAGTGTTTCAATGGACATAGACTAAGATTTTTAAATACATTGATTTGTTGGCAAAATATAATGATGGAATCAAACACAGTAACTGCCTGAATTTTTTTACCCCATCCACCCAGTCTCATGCTATAGCTTACTGACAACAAATATGCAGACACATTGAAAATACATGTGTTGAGGGAGACAGCAGGTTGCATAAGCATACTCAGGGAGAATTATTATAATCCTCAATGCAGTCCTATGCATCCTATAGATACCATATGCAGATATCTATTTGTATATCTATCATCTATGAGAAAGACTCTAAAGGATATGCATTAAACATACAAAATCATAGCAGGGTGATGTTTGAAGAAAGGAAAAAGGACTAGAATTGAGAATAATGATTGAAAGGGACTTAAGATATATATTCATATTTTTTCATCATAAGCATAATTATAATAAAGAGCTAAGAACCATAGTCAAAAACTCCTTCTTATCATCAGAGTGATGTAGGTAGGGGAATATTCATGTCAGAGAAGTGCAAATGAGGACCCTTTTGATTTTTTGAGTGGTTCTTCAAAATCCATGGTGCATTTATGATGCAGTGGCGAGTTACAACAACAACGAAAACCTCAGTAAAACTATACCAATACCATCACTGCTCTATATTGATGTCTTATGCATTCATGGTAGGAATGGTGGGATTGGGAATGATTTTTAGTGCTCCCCCTTTGTGGCCACTGGATATTATAGAAAGTAAGAGTAAAGTAAGAAAAAGTTTCACAAAATGAATGGAGCATGTGCAAAGATTTAGTTGTATATTTAAAAAAAATTAAAAATAAAAAGAATTTCTAATCCAAGAAAACTGATAATATTAAGGACCTATTATATGCCACACACTATTCTAAGGACTCATGCGTTTTATGTCAATTAATGTTGGTCTGAGGTTTCATATAACATCTCCCCTCCCCCAAACTGCACATAATTAGCGCATATAATTTGGTGAGTTTGCACTCTAGGGGACAAGGGCAGGCTGCCCCAGTGTGCCCTTTGGCATATTGATTATTTTAAACAAAAGTAATGTGAGAGACAGCTATTCAAGAGGGACACTCAGACCTTCCTCTGTCGCCCCTGCAAGCAGGAAATAAATCTCCCATGTGAGATGTAGCCTCTCTGTGCCAGGAGGTAAAGAGACATCCTTATCACCAGAGATAGGAAATTCAGGGCCGAGAAGCCTGTATAAACAACTCTTTTTACTTTTTACTAATTTACTACCACAGCCTAAATCCTGTTTGGAATTCTTTACTAACTGAAGTTCCCAAAGTTAAGTTTTCTTTGTGCTGTCAGTTCCTCACAGATATATTGTCTCTTTGTCTAAAAAGTATAAAACCTGCCTGCCTTGGTCACTTGTTTATGTCTCAGTTTCATTATTGGGCCTCTGTGCACATGTAATAAAACTTTATTTTTTTCTCTTGTTAATCTGTTTTAAGTAAATTTAATTCTTAGTCCAGCTGGAACACCTTGAAGAGTAGAGAAGAATTTTTCCTTCTCTTTAGCACCAATGTATACACTCATGTGACCATCACCACGATTGAGGGAATAAACATATTTATCACCTCCAGAAGTTTCCCTGGGTCCTTCCCTGTTTTTAATGGTAAAACAATTAACAAATTTTTAAGTACACAATACCTTCTTGTTAGCTATAGGCACTAGGCAGAGTAGCAGATCGCTGGAAATTACTTACCTTGAATAACTGTAACTTTATGCCCATCCTCGTGATGTCTTCATCTGGTTTTGGAAGCAGGATAATCCTGAGGTAGGAAATGTTCCTTCTTCTTTAATAGGGCACGATTCTGTGTAAAATATGTATTATTTCTTACTCAGGTGACTGTGATGGCGTACCTGTTTTTATTTTTCTATTTATCCTGCCTAAGGGTTTTTTCCCAGAATCTAGAGTTGTGGCCTTTGTCTTCCATTAATTTTGGAAAATTACGTCTTGATTATTAGGTCTTCAAATATTTCTTCTGTTTAATTCTCCATCTCTTCCCCTTTGAGAAGTCTAATTACATCTGTGTTCAACTGTGCAATATTGGTGCCTAGATCTTTGGTACACTTTTTTTTCACATTGTTTTTTTTTCATATTTCAGTTGAGATATTTTTCTCTTGACATACGCTCAGGTTTACTGATTTGTTCCTTTGTTGTGTCCAGTGGGCTGGTGAGCCCATCTAAGAAATTCTTCATCTCTGATGTCATGTTTTTCATTTTTAGGATTTTTAGCATTTCCATTTGACTTTTTGACTTTTTCTTGTAGTTTCTTTTTGGAAATTCCCCAGTTGTTCATGGATTCTTTCCATCCCTTTTCACTACAAGCTTTAGCATTTTATTTTTAAAATATTCCTTGTGTGATATGCCTAAAATGTAGGCCCATACTGAATCAGGCTGTCTTAACTGCTTTATTGATTAAGAGTGATGTGTGTGTGTGTGTGTGTGTGTGTGTGTGTGTGTGTGTGTGTGTGTGTGTGTGTCATAGTTTTGGAGAATGTCAACCATAAAATGTTTGTCTCCTCCCTGCCCTCTGGTAGGAGAGAGCTGGAGAGAGCATGACTCAGACTACTGGGGATTCTAAACTGTCCTATTAGCCCGTGGCCTTTAAAAAATTTCAATTTTTTCTTCTTACCTGCTTTTGTGTCTGCCGCCTTTTACTATTCTGCTCTGTCTCAGGTGAAATATTCTCTGTGTTGCATTTCTTCTTGGAGGCCCTTGTACCCTTTGTTGTTCAGGTCATCTGGCTGCCTTGAGATGTCAGCTCTCAGAGGGATTTATACAGTTGTTCATGTTATGGAATTACCTAGCTTTTCCTGTGGTTAGGGTAGGAATGACACTCTCTTGGAATTTTCTACATTATAAGCGGATCCAAATAGGATGTTAGCCAAAAATTAATACCTATTTTTTGGGAGAATGAGAGGTGAGTAGGGAAATAACTCAGCTAAAATGTTAAATAAATGGCTACAAATAACACTAAAAAACAGATGAGTCAGCGGAGGTAAAAACTGGAAGGATGTTAGGATGTTAAAAAACTGGAAAATGGTTGCCCCTGGGAAGAAGGAGGAGGCAGTGAGTTCCTGGAAGAGGAGCCAATAAGGAGGAGCAACGAGAACTTCCGTTTCGTTTTAAGCTTTTTGTCACTATTTGGCTTTTCAACTCTTTGTAGGTGTTACTTTGATCAGAATTCTATTTTTCATGTATTAATTTTTTTTTTACAGCTGATCAAATTTTACCTTTTTTAGGTAAAAAGTTTTATTGCTTTAGTGGAAAAAATTTGGTCAATATAAAACATTCAAGTACTTTATAGATTTTGGATACTAGCCCTTTATCTGATATGTCATTTGCAAATATCTTCTCCCATTCTGTCGGTTGTCTTTTGGTTTTGTTGACTGTTTCTTTTGTTGTGCAAAAGCTTTTAATCTTGGTAAGTCCTGATAGTTCATTTTTGCCCTTGCTTCCCTTGCCTTTGGCAATGTTTCTAGGAAGAAGTTGCTGTGGTCGAGGTCGAAGAGGTTGCTGCCTGTGTTCTCCTTTAGGATTTTGATGGACTCCTGGTCTCACATTTAGGTCTTTCAACCATTTTGAGTCTATATTTTTGTGTGTGGTATAGGGCATGTACTGAATGGAGCACTGGGTGTTATATGCAAAAAATGAATCATGGATTACTACATCTAAAATTAATGATGTAATGTATGGTGATTAACACAACATAATAAAATAAAAAAAATCTTGGTGAGGACGTGAAGCAATAGGAATTCTTGTATAATTGCTTGCAGAAATACAAAATAGTACAACCACTGGAAAACAAAAAACAAAAAACAAAAAAAAATTCATGTAATTCAAAAACATCCAAAAACAGAAAAAAGAAAAAAAAGCATAAAAGAAAAATATCCCTTACTCAGAAACAAATATGTCAACATCTGATAATAACCCTTCCAGCAATCCATCCGCAGAATTAAAATTAGGTGACTAAATAGATTGAGAAATTATGTATGTGTATATGTTTTATGTTATAATGAGTTTTCCTTTAAAACATATTATGTTTTAAAGGAAATATTATGCATAGTTTTCTCTTTTACAAACTATATATGTTTTTAAAATATATATTTAAGGGTAAAGATATGTTAACATGTTTATACATACCAAAGTTTACTCCATTATTAGAAATTAAAAATGCAACCCAGAGGGTTTAAGTGCTTTCCCCAAAACACAAAGTTCATTTATGACAGAACTGGGACTAGAACTCAGTTCTTACCAGCTTATTAGGTTGTTTATGGTCTGAATTTTAGACAGTTATTATTATTATTATTTTTTTTTTTGCAAGCTGCTATAATGGATTTTCACTAGACTGTTACCTCTATTGATAAATTTTCTTGAACCATATCTGGCTTTGTCATGTAACTAACCTTTAGAAATACTTGAGAATTTCAAATAAGAAAAAAATACTGTTAATGCAGACAGGGATCAAGAATGATGCATCTTTAAAGGTCAGAGCATTGTGAGTCCAGAACTTGTAAATAACTAGATTTTTAAAATAATT
Organism: Zalophus californianus; assembly: GCF_009762305.2. Lineage (NCBI taxonomy): Eukaryota > Metazoa > Chordata > Mammalia > Carnivora > Otariidae > Zalophus > Zalophus californianus. The sequence goes on from NC_045597.1 coordinate 181,835,517, forward strand.
GAGCTAATAATGATCATAAGCAAGCTAGATTCAAATTCATATTTATTTAATATTTTTAGCAGTGACTCTGATAAATGAGAGTATCTACAACTTTTTCTAATTCATGACTATCAGCTGGGAATACATTTTAAAGATATAATAAATTTTTATTTATCATTTAAAAAACCTGTTAAAGGACCTATTATGTGTTCTGACCATGAAAAATTCCAATCATCTAAGTCATAACTAATATAAGCTCAAGTATTTTCCAAAAGAACAGAATTGGAAATGACTTTTTTGTTTTTAAACTTTTTTATCATAATATATTTATAATCAATAATACACCTTACACTTCACCTTCAATTTGAAAGGCTTAACTGTATTAGAAATTGATGTTTGTGGCTTAAGTGTGGGAAAAAATGTAGGTTACCAATTTAGTGCTTATTATTGTGTCAAAGTACTCTTTTTATATGTTCATTAACAAATTGAGGAAAGAACAGTAATTTGAGAAAGAAATGCTCTCTGATTTTTTATTACACATATTGCTATGTTTCATTCTATTGAAATCATCCCCCATTGTTCCAAAGGAAAATTATAACATCATGTATAATTGGAAATGTTCTTGCTGTCCCTCCACATACTGTATCTTGACTGAGCCCAAAGAGCACATCCAGAGTATGGTGGTCCCATCCAGCCATCTCTAAGTCAATTCACATTGTAAATAGTGTACGGAAGTCTAACAAATTCAAAGTTCTAAGATTTTCCATACTGACTTCCTCAGTGCTTTTTTTTTTTAGCCCCCAAATAATTTCTTATAAATTTTTGTATTCTCTGGCTTCCTTCCTTTGCTGGTGCCCTGTTGGGTAATCCAGCTAAAGGATGTCAATACTCTCTCTCCGGGGGTTTGAAGAGCTGATCATTTTACATGGAGGTGGTCAGCTTTAGGAAGGGTGACGGACTTGTTCTGATCTGCCCAAGGCTGTCTTGGTTTTAAAACAGCTTGTCTTGAGTCATGGAAGTCCTGTCCTTGGCAAACAGGGTCATTTTGTCAATCAAGTTTGAAGTGGCATGTGCTCATGTTTCCATGGACTATCCAGAAAACATAGCAAAATGAGAAGAGAATTTTATTAAGGTTGTGCTTTCTGAAGACTCACTTTACTAATATACTCACTTTGTGAATGAATGGATCTTTCCCCAAAACATGACCTTTGCTATCTGTGGGCTAAAGATTATGGATTCTTACATGATTACATAATGGTCCATTCCCTGTGATACATAAGCATTTCAATTCAGGCTATTTATCTGTCATTTATTCATTGACAGGAGTGAAGTTCAGGGTTCCTTAGGTTTGAACATGTGGTGGGAAATACAGGGCACACGAGAATATAGCACCAAAATAAAACTTTATCCCCATTCCCATTTCATAAATTAGTTGCATCCAAATAAACAACTGCTTTAGAAGACTGAAATTTTGCATTTTGATTAAAATGTCTTCCTGTTATGACTTTCTAAAACTTTAATATTAACATCTAGTTTTTTTTTCTGTAAGAACATAGTGCTATTTTTAATTCTTATCCATAATTATCAGAATACATTAAAGTAACATTTATATTCTTGGCAAAACATTCTATTGTGTGATTAATGTTACAGGTATTTTTGCCTACTGTCTTCACTACTTATTTTAGTTTAACCACCACTTTCTAATTTACTTAATGACACATCACATAATCATGGTTTGTTCTTAAATTAAGCTTTCCTTTTAAATGCTAGCATAAATCACTGACACATTGATGAAGACGTGAGAACAAATACAAAGTAGAAAAGGGACAGAGAGTCATACAATGGCACGTTGATGATTGTTGATTGTACTTGTTGCACTGAGCTCGGAAATGGTATTAGTGTCACAGGTCTCTGCAAACTCCTGTCCTTCCAAGTCTGTCCTTGCCTTCCTATTTTTCTTTCTATTTTCATTGAGTAGGCAGTGTGAATCTCAAATCCCTATTTAAGAGGCACCTCCATTTCCTTCTCAATACATAGGAACAGCCTTATGTCTTTTTTAAAAAATTAAGCAAGTAGAGACTCTCAGATAGATATTTCCTTGAGTATCAGCTTCTCCTTCCACAAGCTGGCTCCTGTTGCATCACTGCTTCCTTCTCCTTCTTCTTCTTTTTTTTTTAATCTCGGCATCAGGGAAATCCATATCAAAACCTCAATGAGATACCACCTCACACCAGTCAGGGTGGCTAAAATTAACAAGTCAGGAAACAACAGATGTTGGTGGGGATGTGGAGAAAGGGGAACCCTCCTACACTGTTGGTGGGAATGCAAGCTGGTGCAGCCACTCTGGAAAACAGTATGGAGGTTCCTCAAAAAGTTGAAAATAGAGCTACCTTATGACCCAGCAATTGCATGACTGGATATTGACCCCAAAGACACAAATGTAGTGATCCGAAGGGGTATGTGCACCCCAGTGTTTATAGCAGCAATGTCCACAATAGCCGAACTATGGAAAGAGCCAAGATGTCCATCGACAGATGAATGGATAAAGAAGATGTGGTATATATACACAATGGAATATTATGCAGCCATCAAAAAAACCACAAAAACCCGAAACCTTGCCATTTGCAATGATGTGAATGGACCTAGAAGGTATTATGCTAAGCGAAATAAATCAATCAGAGAAAGACATGTATCATATGATCTCACTGATATGAGGAATTCTTAATCTCAGGAAACAAACTGAGGGTTGCTGGAGTGGAGGTGGGGTAGGGATGGGGTGGCTGGGTGATAGACACTGGGGAGGGTATGTGCTACGGTGAGCGCTGTGAATTGTGTAAGACTGATGAATCACAGACCTGTGCCTCTGAAACAAATAATACATTATATGCTTCCTTCTTATTTCAGGTAAGCAACAACAAAAATGACAGAAAGACCACAACACCAACCCCATCTCTTACATTTGTTGAGCAGGACTTCTCATTCAGTATTGTACCCTTGGGGCCCATAACCTACTCAGAACATGTTAGGTAGTCAAGTCATTTCAGGGAATGAAAGAATGAATAATACTAGACAAGGTTAGCACTGTACATGAAAAATCAATAGTAAAATTGCAGATAGAAATTATCTTGACCTCCAAACAGGTAAATTAAAGCTGTAGCTCTTGAATAGGGTATTGCAAGTGCTTAAATCAAGTGAAAAGGTTATACGAATAAAAGGCACAGCAGAAGGAAGCAGTCAATGACATTGCAGTTAAGTTGTATGGTGACAGATGGTAGCTACACTTGCGGTGAGCATATCATAATGTATAAACTTGTCTAATCACTCTGTTTACACATGAAACTAATGGAACATTATATGTCAACTACACTCAAATAAAAAATAAAGATTATATTTGATATTAAACTTGCAATTCCACAAACAGCTATCTGTTCACACACATCCTGACCTAATAAATGTGATTTTTGTGTTTCAAACCGGTTACAGAGAGATTGAGGGCATAGTTTATAGTTTTTATAGAACCAAGATAAATCTTAATTGTGACTTAAGGAAATGTGGACCAGAGAGATTTCAAATGGACCAGAGAGACTTTCAAATATTTACACTGATATTACTGTGAGATCATGCAGAATAAAAATTGGTCACATTAAATTACTTAACAATTTTATATGCATAATAATTTTTAAAAACTTTTAACATCTTTTCTATGTTGAGAAGGAAAGGAAGTTAGTGAAAATAATTAGTTCTTAAAATATCTTTGATATGTATTTAAATGGTATTAGTGAACTAGAAAATTTTCTGCATTACATCCACTTATTTCAAGATAAAATAGCTTTGCTAAATTATTATTATAAAATAATGTGTTCATATAAAACAATATGCATTTATCAACAAATCAGATAATTCAGAAATGTATGAAAAAGGAAATGAAAATGACCTGCAATATGATGACCAAGAGATGTCCACTATTACTACTTTCATGTATGGTTTTTCTGACATGTTTTACTCACATCATTGGATATATTTTCTTTTCTTTTCTTTTTATTTTATTTTTTAGAGAGAGAGAGAGCCTGTGCACAAGCAGAGGGTGGGGGACAGAAGGAGGGAGAGAGAATCTGAAGCAGACTCCATGTTGAGAGTGGAGCTGGATGAGGGGCTTGATCCCAAGACCCTAAGATCATGACCTGAGCCAAAATCAAAAGTCAGATGCATAAGTGACTGATCTATCCAGGCACCCCACATTGGATATATTTTATAAAAACTGGCTCACACTATGTACCATATTCTATAAATTTCTTTTTTTATTTAACAATATGCTGTGCGCAGATTTCCATACTAATAGGTATAATTCTGTATCATCACTTTTAATGATTCCAAAGTATTCCATTGATAGAAGCACAAAAAATTTATTCAACCAATTTCTTATGATTAGACCACTGAATTTTTAAAATTATACATTAACATACAAATGCCATGTAAAATATAAAAAAGCATTAATCTTTTTATGTGTTTGATACTTGCATTAGGAAAAATATCTGAAAGTAAAATTGTAAATTTGAAGGGAATATACATTACATATTGAGAGATATCTACATCATCTGTGTGTGTGTGTTTGTGTGTGTGAGGACTAAGCATGGTGATTCCATCCAGTTGATTGGTGAGAGAATGCATATTATTCACTTTGGGTCAGTGAGCATAAAAGAAATCTTAAAATTATTTTTTAACTATTAAACCTGTTCATGAAATAAAACTTTTCTTCTGTCTCTGGTCTTTATTGTTGATGTTTGGCACTATGGCAGCTCTAGGACCATGAGGAAACCAGCCAAGGAAGAGAGGCATCCTCTGAGAATGGCACAGTGGTAAAAATGGAAAGAATCTGAGTTCTTGACTATGTCAATGGGCCAGCAAATTAATTCAACGTTCACTCACCTTACCTCCATAGTTCTGTTATTTATTTAATACGTATCATTTAGCCTAAGGCAGCGATTCTCAAGGTGTGAGAAACTGAGGGGTCTCCTAAAGATTTCCTGAATTCAAAACTGTTTTCGTTTGTCTAGCAAGCAATTATTTTAAAGTCATGTAAACTGATTCGTGTATTGAGGTAAAAATCAAACAAAACCCTGGAGGAAATATTAATACTTTGTTGACAATGCACTTTGTGAGTAGAGTACACTTTATGCAACAAGTCACCTTTAACCTTGAAGTGACCTCTATGGTACCATGCTATCAAGACCTTTTTACTTTCTTGGAGAATGTTTACCCCTGAATGATGTCAATATTGGAGATTGTTTAAGCTTAGTTGCTTTCATAATACCCAACTGATTTCTTGGGTGCCTGGGTGGCTCAGTTGGTTAAGCGACTGCCTTCGGCTCAGGTCATGATCCTGGAGTCCCTGGATCTAGTCCTGCGTTGGGCTCCCTGCTCGACAGGGAGCCTACTTCACCCTCTGACCCTCCCCCTTCTCATGCTCTCTCTCTCTCTCTCTCAAATAAATAAATAAAATCTTTAAAAAAAAATACCCAACTGATTTCTTAAGATGTATAAAATGACACAAGTAATCTCTTAGGCTAATGGGTAGAAAAGTGGTAACAAAAATCAGCACTGAAGAGTGGTAGCACTTTTCTTTGTCCTGCTCTAGTTTCCCTAAACCAGTAGGTGTACTGATTGATTTAAATGCATAGTTTTCAGACCTTCGTGTGATTCAACCTGAATGATGACTTTCAAGTGCATTTGCTTCAATAAAATCTGTCACTTTGAACTTACCTTTTAAACATAAGCATTAATAGTTAGAAGCAATCACAGGTCTCCCTTTCCATTCTTTTTTGTCCAAATGATTGTTTGACTTCAGTGTGAAAAATTAAGTGCATTTACTGAGTACCATTGTTCTCTTCTTTAAAAAAAAAGAAAAGCCTTCCTGTTATACTAACACGGAGTAGGAAGATCAGTTGACAGTAAAAGCCTTAGTGTGGTTTGAAAAAGTGAATTTATGACAGCATAAACTTTATATAGTTCATTCTGCTCTCATTTTAATCCTTCACATACAGTAGGGAATGCAGTTACTTAACAATGCCAAAGAAAACAAAACTTTACACAAGGTGATTATAATTACTTTTTAATAATAAAAATAGTGAGTGTTGCACATGGCTCCTTGGGCACAAGAGTCAAGAGTTGGCCCTTTATTGTCGGGGGCAGTCATTAAAGTTAAAGTGAAGCTAAGTTCACATAACATATAGACCTTAAACACAGAGCAAATATGTCTTTCTTTCCCATCTAAGGGTCTTGAGGTGAATGGTCTTGATTGAGAGGGTGGTTCTGCTCCAGGACCAACTTCCACCATTTTGTTGTTTAGGCATCCCCTAGGCACTCTTTTCATCTTCATAGTTGAGGCTGGGTCATGATTGTGTCTATTTCACAGAACAAAGGAGAAAGAGAAGAACTCTCAGGTAAGTGGCTGTATTTTAAATTGAAGAATACCCAGACATTGCAAACATCACTTGTATTCAGTCCCATCGGCTTTAATGTGATTATCTGACCACATCTCTCTTTGAGGAAAGTTGAGAAATGTTATCTCTAAATTGGCAGTCTTAAACTTTATTACTCTGGGTGAAGGAGAGAATGAATTTGAGAGGACAATTAGCAGTCTTTACCATGTTGACATGACAGGGTACTTGGTCTACTTTTCCCCCCACACCTTGGTTTCTCTCCAAAGAAGCACCAAATATCTTCATCAAATTGAGGTGTATCTTTTGAATATTTAACCTACTTTGTGGATTGGATTGTAATTGCTAAAAAATGTAGGAGATGCAAAGAAATAAAATACACGGGTTGGTAAGTTTGGAAGTTTAGTTAGTGATCATAATATCTAATAGTTATCATATATATCCATATTCGTACTACTTGTGGTTTTATACTGTGTGTGCAGAAGCTCTGCAAATGGGATCAACTTGAACAACTCTCTGATGAGCCATTAATGAAAAGAGACTCCATGATTCACAGACTCCAGATGAAGCTCTCTGGAACACAAGTTTTAAATATGCAGCAAAGATTCAATGCCGACTGTTACATACCATGGAGAGATTTTAATCAAACCTTGTATCAAAGTGTCATCCCATATTTAGAAATAAATATGTAACTCCATAAGGAATTTTCTCTTTTTCAAGGTAATGATACGATTTAGAGCCTTGGATTGATAATAGAGTCTGCAATCATAAAATCACACCTCTGGGGGAGAAAAAGAAGAAATGAAACAACTGGTTCATTTTCATGTGCAAGACCTAAAATTTAAACTATCACATTAAGGTATGTAGGAAAGTCATGACCCCATCAATCAACAATTTCACTGACAATCTTTCTAAAAGGAGGTTGCTGGAACTTTCTTTAAAACAAAGTTACTTTCAGGGCGCCTGGGTGGCTCAGTCATTAAGCGTCTGCCTTCAGCTCAGGTCATGATCCCAGGGTCCTGGGATGGAGCCCCTCATCAGGCTCCCTGCTCAACAGGGAGCCTGCTTCTCCCTCTTCCACTCTCCCTGCTTGTGTTCCCTCCCTCCCTGTGTCTCTCTCTGTCAGATAAATAAATAAAATCTTTAAAAAAAATAAAACAAAGTTACTTTCAAAAGAAGACAATCCTGAAAACATAATCTACTATTTGGATTTTTGCAGGGATGTAGTCTAACTTCTATCAGGTCTTGAGGTTTGTACTAGAAGTTCCTTTGGCCTGAGTCAGGAGACTTGGCTCTGGGTAGGTGACCTTGGGCAAGTTATTTAACCTCTCTGGTTGTCTTGCTTTCTGTGGTGGCTGGGGAGGGAAGGAACACAGATGGGGTAGAGAAGAACTCAATGGTAACTCAGGTCCCTCACATTCTCTTCTTTTCTTCTGTTCCCTAGGTTTTTGTGACTATCGATAACATATAATTTTCTTGGTGTGGATTTTGCTACACAGAAGAAAGATGGAGTCTAGGCTTTGTGCCCAGCACCGGGTAAAGTTTTTTGTTGGAGAAGTTTTAGCATGTTGATTAAAAGTAGAAGCATTCCACCTGGCCTGCCTGATTGAATTGTGACCTTATCAGTTGCATGACCTTTGGCAAATTTCCCCCCTAAGTCTCAATGCCCTCGAATGTAAAATGAAGAAAATAGTAATACCACCCGTGTGGATTTTGTGAGCATTAAGTGATGTAATCTATGTAAAGTACTTAGCACAGAGTCTGGCATTTAGTAAGTGTTCAATAAATATTATCATTATTATGTGCAATTCAGATATTCGTAAATATTTTCTAATGCATTTGGTGATGATGAAGCACTGTTTCAAAGCTGGAAAATTTATTACATTTCATACAGCTGTGATATTAAGTAGCTCCTAGAGAATTAAAGCTGCTTAAATGAAGTAGACTCTCATTCTTCTCTGGGATCAATTATAATAGATTAAAATTATTTGTGTGCCTTTGCAACAATGAGGCACTGGCCTCGCTTTCCTGGCATGGGAAGTTGCCAGTCAGCTGGGGGGACCTGGAACATGCAGGGGGCAGGAGAGTCAAAGGACCAAGGATTTCATCCCTCCTCTGCCACCATTGAATGACTCATTGAGGCAAGTTGCTCAGCCACTCACTGTATCAGCAGTCTCATTTCTGAAATGGAAACAATATTCTGCTGGTAGAAGTGATTCAAGAACGAAATGAGATTACCCAAGGTGCCTGGCACAGAGTGGGGGTTCTATGTCATTTGGTTTCCTTCTTGAAAAACAATATTTCAATAACGCCAAATGAGGCTTATTAAACCAATTTAATTGTAGAATTTTAAAAGTTTCTTACTTCAGAAGGAACTCAAGCTATTTGTATAAGTTTCAACTTACTAACACTTTCTATTTCTGAAATGTCCTCAACTTCTGAAATTGGGGGTTTTATTTTTAATGTACAAAATGATGAGTCTCCACCTGATAAAAGAAGACTAGAAGAATTTTGTATTGCTAGAAAATTTCCGAGGTTGTTTTCACATCATGTCTGTGGTCTGTGACACTGAACTTTGGGTTCCAGGTGTTCCTGGTGTCCTTGGCAGCACCTGGGCATCTTATCGCTGTGTCTTCCTGGTGATCCAGTTTTCTCTGGACCCTTCTCCCTGGCCCTAATGGTCATAACCCTATTTCTTTAACCCTTCAGGTTACATTAATGGAAGATCAGCATGAAATTAGCTTTTGATAAGCCTTTACTGAATACCAGAGGGTGGTAAGTGGCAGGGCATTACATTATACAATGGAAACATCATTGGATATAGCACATCATTGTTTCTAAAGTGAAGAAATTGAGCAGCACCACCCAGAGATCTTTAATTTCAGCTGCCTCCATCCCTTAGGCCACGCCTACTTCTGGTTCCCTTGGGGTTCATGCAGAGTTCCCTTCCTTTTTGTCTCATCAGTTCCCCACTGCCGATTCCCATCTCCCCAGCACCCTCATCCCCAAATCTTTTTTTTTTACATGAAATTAACATATTGAGCTCAAAAAGACACTCTTCCCCCTTTCTTTAAAGTGAATTGTGTGGTGCAGTTCAGATCCCTCTGTTCTAACTTCTGCCTTCCAGATTATGCTGCAGGCCCGCCTTCCCTACCTGCAACACCTGTTCAGGTAACCATCCTCTCCCCAGAGACAGAAATGGTAGCGGGCTGGAGGCGCACACGTGCGCACGCGCACATTCTGTTTAGATTCCTGTCACTCTTTACATTGGACTATACACCTCCAGTACACTAGCTACTTTCATGAATTGTTATTTAACCATCCTTTTAAATCTGTTATGTATTAAAAACAGATTAAAAACCTGAGAGGTTTTTAAAATTTTGCAAGTTCAAGTATCTTGCTCAAGGATAAACACTCTTAAAATGTGAGAACCTAGAATTAAACTTTGCTCTGTCCGAAACCAAGCCCTGTCCCCTGCTGCATCTCATGGAGTTTTTCATTAGAAAAACAACAGAGCAATTTCCAATACAGTAGATTGTCATAGATAGCAACTATCCTTAACAAAATCAAATAATTGCCTTCAAATAATTGCTACTTCTCTTTTAAAACGTTCATAAGGAGTTATGGAAATATAAGGTAGGAATTTCCATCCATATAAAAGAACATTTAAATCTCAAAAGCTGTTGAAATCTGATTTCTGTCCCATCTGTAATTCAGAAATCCCTAAGGCCCAAGACTATCTAACAGTGGTACAAATGAAATAGATGTCTCATTGTTTATAAATGCTCAGTATAAATGTTGGCAGTCCAGCTAGATGAGGGAAACTGCATTTCCTGGTGCCTCTCCCAAACTGCCAAAGATATGACAACTGTTAATTCTCAGTGCCCCTGAGAGGCAAGCAATTTACAGCACAGAAATCAAACCCATAAAGGAAATGTGCAGAATCTAGGAGTGGATAAGACTGTATTTCAAGTCTGGTAGGTAAGCCAAATTTAATTTTTGACTGCTGGTGAGATCAGGAAGATTCTGCTTGTGTATTTCCATTGGAACTTTACACTGTACCCTGTCACCATCATGACGGCGTTGTAGTAATTCTGGATTCTTATTTACCACTAATGCCTTGAGCATGTTAAGTATAATTGGTTCATGTCCAGTGAGCTTCAGTAGAAATTGCATTATTTTGGGTAATAAATTTTGTGCCAGGGCACTGTCTAAAATATATAATGCATCATTAGATGAATAGATTAACAACTTTTTCAATCTAATTATTTAATAGTTGTTTTCCAGATAATTTTGTTACAGCTTAAAATTTTTTCTATTTGGTCAACTACAAAGAGGGGATGCTGGGGAAAAAAATTGTTTGGTAGAATGGTGGAAAATTCATTAAAATTCTTTGAATAATTTTCTCATAGAAGGAATTTTTCATAGTGTAATGGTGAAACCAACACTTACTGATGAGATCTCACAGCATCTTGATTAACGTTTCAGTCCAGAATCTCCCTAATCAACATCTGTTAGAAAATGTAAAACAGAAAAAAATTAATAACTGCCTAGATTTCTGACGTATGCTCTTACTTGCACACACATTTCTACCCACATTTTGTGGAAATAAAAATAGGTTGGTATATTGAATCACAAAGCAATAACAAGAATTGCTTTCTCATCTGGTCTGGCATATGAGAAACCCACAAAACAATGCATGCACTGACCCCGCAGGTGTGCAGGCTACACCATAACAAAGAAACATTATTCCCCAGACTCTTTCTAGTGGTATCATCATTTGTGCTGAGACACAAAGAAGTAAACAAATGCCCAGTGCTGGCTTTGCTTTTGTGTTCCCCCTGCTTAGAAGCCTGAACTGGGTCAGAGAGGAGTCAAATGAGAGGGGGTGGTAGGCCAACTTTAGCTGTCAGCTGATATATTGAAAAGGAGGAGAGGAGAATATAACTGGAGACAGTGTTTTCAAAGTTATGAAGATATTGCTAGAAAATTCTGTCATATTGCCTTTTAAATTTATTTTCCTTGTAAATTGGATTGTTTTATGACTAAGAAGCTCGGATAAAGGTTTTTCTTTTTATGAGATGGAAGAATCTTTGTTTTCACTTCTCCAGCCTATGAATAGTTTATATTTCAGACATGGTTGACAACCCCATGGGCTTTATTGCCTCATTTGAAAAGTTGTAAAACGGCAGACATGTAACCCTCAAGATTACCTCTTTTTACAATGGTGAACCCAACAAAATGTCGACTGAAATTGTTAAATTTAATGATTTAATCTGATTTTGTATTGTGACCATTAAGTAAGCCACATCTAGTATTTGATCGCTGAGAGGCCAAGATCTGAGGGCCACTGTCATGTGGTTTGATGACAGTTTAGCAAAAAGATTGAATGTTGCTGTTGATTTTATGGATGTTCATGCTTAGTTTCTGTCTTCCTTTCTCTGCATAGTTATAGAATTCTGAAGATTGTAAGCTGCAGTGATTTATGTAAATCACATTTCATATATCATTTCCCAGTATTCCAATCATGAGAATGGAGGCCACACATGACCTCAGTAAACCTTAGGCCATCTCACAGTGCCAATGAGGATGTCTGTAGGTTTCCCGGGGGTTGCCTCATGTGAATGTAGCCCCACATGACAGTCCCTCTATCAGATTTCCTTGTCCCAGGTTGATCATCTGCCAATTCTTCCCCCTCTCAGCATAACCAACCCAGGGATTACACAGTAGCCAAGGAGTAATTACGGAATTGTCTTGGCCCCACACTTCCCAGTCCAATCTATCATGAATCCCTATGGACTCTTGGACCCCTAATAGAACTATAGCATCTCAGTCATTTCATCATGCTTCAGGTAAATCTTAGCAGGTAGAATATCTGCCTCTCTAAGTCTGAGGGCTCTGCCTGAACATAAAAGGCCACTCTGCCCACACTTGAAGTAGTTGGAGGTCGTGGGGGATCAGTGCTGCCCTCCATCCCTCCTCCCCACCATCCACTCAGCAGTCCTCAACCAATGACTCTCAGAGATTGGTGTATAAATACTCCAGATCCTGACTCCTTGGGTAGAATAACTCTGAAAGGTTTTCCAGAATTTCCCCAGGAGAGCAAGCTCTGGTTGCCTATTGTAGGCGTTGGCTTAGTCACATCCCCTTACTCGCTGTCTTCCTTTCTTGTTTTACTTCCCCACCTCCCTTGTATGCCCTGTACCTCCCAGATAAACTACTTACACTTGAATCTTTGTCTTAGAGTACACCTTGGGGACAAACTATGAAAACCATATTCAAAATATGTCCCAAATTCATGATCTCCTTTCATCTCTTTTGCTATCACTCTAGCACTGCCCCAACGGCAGCAAGAGCCTCCAAAATAATATCAGCTCAAATGTCGTTGCTTATATGCATGTAGGCCTATTAGCAGCTGGTTGAGGAGGTCTTGCTATAGAAATATCCACTCATTCAATTAATTCATTTTTTTTAAGTGCCTACCTATGAGTGCCTAACAAGATGATGAAATGAGAGAGCTTGAAAAGTAAGGAAGGTGATTCTTCCATATGGGTCATGCATGGTTCAGGTCAAATTTATTCTTAGAGCATTAACCTGAATATTAATCTGATGTCATCTGCAGATTATGGAATTTGCCTTTTCCATATCTATATCATCTATATCTGTATATCTGAATATATATCTTGCCTTTTCCATATATATATAAATATAATATATTATATATATATATATATTTATACTGTTTTTCAATGTAGACTTCAGTCTTCTAAATTAATTGATACCAAATACTCTTCTCTGGTTCCTGAACATAATAGGGATGCTTCTACTCTTTCAACATTTAGTCTGAAACTGCCTTTTTTCACTGGTTATGTTTATAATATAGAAAGGGATACAAATCATTGCAAAGATGAATCCAGTTATATATATCCTACTAAGAAATGCTAATTAGAATTTGTTTTTAACCTTTCTAATTTTTTATTCATACATATAGCAAGATATATTAATTCACTTTCTAAGTTAACCATCTTTGCATTCTGGGCTGAGTCCCATTTGGTCATGGGGTAGTTTCCACTTAATTGTCTGTGTAGTTATTTAAATTCTAGGGCAGTGGTTTTCAAATGTACTAAGTGTGGAGCAAGGGTGCCTGAGGAGTGACAGCAGGGAAAAGAAGTGCACAGAGGAGTGAAGCACTGTTCCTTCAACTGATGCTGCTCTGCTTTCATCTGTTTCATGTATCACAATTTTGTATTTGGAGCATCTGTGAGATATTTGAAAACTTGCTCTCTGCTGTGGAAGGTGCAGTTCATTGCCCATGTTGATTGCTGTTTGTCCAACTTCATTACTCTTTGATACCAGAACCTTCCATTTTGCACCGGTATTGCGGGGCAATGTTCACAGACAAAAGAAATGAGTCATGATTGGACTAAATGAATTGGAGTACTTCCACCCTGCTTTGCAAGTAATTTGGGCTGGTGTTGCCAAAAGAACCAGGTATTGTCAAGGAGATACAAAAGGGACAGATGTTTTCTGGGACTCTTCTGTGAGAAATTTTCTCCCCTAGTACAAAGAGGGAATTCTAAGGAAGGAGTTTTGTCCCCTCCTTCCAGCGTTGGGTGTATCTCATGAGGATGGCCTGCCTCCATGGGCAGAGTCATCTTGCTAACATGAGGTGAAGGTGAGGAGAAGCAACTCAGGGCTACGGCATCACTAATTTTTCAATGAACCCTGATACAACTTGTTTCTGACTTTGTCTTTAGATGGGAATTATTAACCTACTCCTATTGTTCGATCTATTTTAATCAGGCAGCCAAAGGTAGTCTAAGTGGTACATCTGCTAAACAAATTTAAAACCCCTGCCTAGGGGCGCCTGGGTGGCTCAGTTGTTAAGCATCTGCCTTCGACTCAGGTCATGATCGCAGGGTCCTGAGATCCAGCCACCGTCAGGCTCCCTGCTCGGTGGGAAGGCTGCTTCTCCCTCTCCCACTCCCCCTGCTTGTGTTCCCTCTCTCGCTGTGTCTCTGTCAAATCAAAAAATAAAATCTTAAAAAATAAATAAATAAAAAAATAAAACCCCTGCCTGGGCTATTGTTTTTCCTTAATCAATATATGAAGTACTCAAGATTAACAATTGCTCTTTAGCAGTAATACTTAGAGAGGAATCTCTGGCCAATGGCACTCCAGTTGTTCCATCAAAAGCTGCCCGAGAATTCTTTTTGTTCTGTATTTGCTACAATTCAACTAAGAAAGAAGGCTCATAATCTGGCTACTTCTTAAAATTATTTTAAGCAGGAAATACTCCCTCAAGTGGATAATAATTAAAAGGAGGAGAAAATTATTAGTTCTGTTTTCTCCACTTAGTATTTAAGGTACATGGAAGGTATTTAAGATGAGTTTTATATTAGAAAGCTTGCATCCATTATGGATGATTCCTTATTCAGAGAGAAGAGAAGTAGTGTGCATACGAATGAGCTGCCTTATCAGATTTAAGGAAACAATAATTTGTGAAATGTAATGTACTTTCTCGAAACCAGTAATACTGGCAGGAGATTATTACAGAATCCAAAGAGAACAGAAGTTCTCTCCTACCTGAAAAAAGTAAAAGAAAGACTTCCTGTAAACTGAAAATAGGAGAGCTAGAATATAAGAGGGGACTGATGTTTTCCTCCCTACACTGGGGGCTTCTAAGCCCTTGACAAGGGTTATTTCCATTTTGTTTCTTGCTTTTTATTTTTATGGGTTTTTTTCTTTTCAAGTTCATTTGGCATTCCCCCAGCTCCAAGTCCTTCTGGATAGAATTAGAAAATTGTCATTGTTAGTAAGTGACATACCATTTCAATTGATAGACCAGGTCACAGTACAAAAACTGGAGAGAATCAGGGTTGCCCGGGTGGCTCAGCCTGTTAAGCGACTGCCTTTGACTGAGGTCATGATCCCAGGGTCCTGGGATCAAGCCCCACATCGGGCTCCCTGCTCAGCGGGGAATCTGCTTCCCCTCTGCCACTCCCCCTGCTTGTGAGTGCTCTCTCTCGCTCTTTCTCCCAGTCAAATGAATAAATAAAATCTTAAGAGAAAAAAATAAAACCAGAGAGAATCAAAAATCACTGGCCTACAGAATACTATACGAATCACATATATAATTAAACTGTGGAAGAAAGAAGACAAAACCCAGAAGAATTGGGGCAGAGTGTAATCATGGTGGATATGGATCCAAGATGTTAAGAGAAAGCATGACACTAGAAGAAACAGCACGAACTTTATGAGGTATATACACGGCACAGCCCAGACCTGCTCCTGGGGGATGGAGTGAGAGCCCCAGGGGCCCTCTGGAATCCCCCACTGTGTTCATGCTGAAGCCCCTCTTCCCGCGGGATGTTCCCCTGCCACTGACCGCCAGAGAAAGCACAGGCCACTTCCTGCCCAACATGGGCCTCCTCTAAGCGGTGGCTTCAGCTCAAGGACTCCCCATTAGCATGGTCCAAATTTTCCTATGATGACACAACAGTCTGAGGCACACAACCTCTCTTTCTTCCTTTCCCTCCCCTTCACGGTGGTTGGGATTGCATGGCTGTCTGGGGACTCTGCCTGCCTTCCCTGGGTCCTCATCCTTCCTGGGCATTCTCCCAACAAATCTCATGTGTGCTGAATCCTGTCTTGGCATCTGCTTCCTGGAGGATCTGAACTGATGCTTATGCATGCATTTCTTTATTACACAGATGTAATAATGTAAAACAACATTTTGAGAAGGAAACCAGAAAACTATTAGCCTTTTTCCTTCCAGTGTTTTTCTTGTTTATATAATGACAATATTTCGCGAATTATTAATTGTTGTTTGTTTAAAAATGTCTTTGAATTGTTTCTTCCCATTTCATCATGATTTATTTTACTCTAGTTATCTAGTTCTTTTTTAAACTTAATTGTAGGCATGTTATAATGCTTCAATTGATATACCATAAACCATTTATAGATTTGTAGTCATTTATATATCACATTCTTATTCCAAATAGTGCTGGAAAAACTTATATATATATATTTTATGTATATATATATATTATGTTCCATAATATATATATATAGTTCCATAATATATATATTATGTATATATACACATATTTTTATATATATACAAAGAAATTATAAATATGATGTATACATATTACATACATTATATGTGTGTGTGTGTATGCATACGTATATATATTTCTCCCCCTCCTTTTTTAAAAGGGACTTGAGATGATAGTGCCTTATGGAAAATCCAGAATGACTCCATGTTGTTTTGAGAACCAACCAGTATGGCTCCTACCTTACCACAGGAAACATTGCTGAAGAGATACAAAGGGTAAAGCATGAGTGTTGCCATTCTAAGGTTCAGTTTTCTTTTCTTTTTTAAACATAATAAGCACACTTTATAAAATATTTGTGAGGATTGTTAAGAATTTAGTTCTAGCATGGACATACCACTTAGTTATTCAATGAGGTTATTATGATTGATATTGATTTATTATAATTCTTTAGAACAGGAAGATTTTAAAATCTCATTCACTCATTTCAAAATTTCCTGCATACTTTGCATGTTGAGAGAATGTAAGGAAAAATTCAGAAGTTGTGCACAACCGATTACTTTAAAAATTTTTCTTCTTAATTTTTCTTCTAAGGGATTTAATTTTTAATTCTGGAAACCAAGACTTCAACTAGTGGTAGTGATTAAAACTGAACTGAAAATTTGAAGATATTATAAGGGACTTGCAGTATGGAAAAGAAAGCTTAACTCAGGGTCAGGTCACTGTTCCCACAATGCCTTTCGCCTCTGGTGTCCTGGGCATCATCATCTACATGGAGGCTTTTCCAACCAACATTAGCCTTTCTACTTCAATGATTCTTTTTCCCTGTTCCAGAAGCTCTAAAGTCCCATCCTCCAGCCAACTAGGAAATACATAAAGTCTCATAAAATAATTCTGTGAGTGTATATGTGTATTCCTGACAGGAAGCCCTCTCCCCCAGTTAAAAAGTCCTTTATATTGTTAAACATATACTTAACATCCCAAGGCTTCCTCGCCAATGTCTGATGAGTGAGTGAGTTCTTGAGTTTTGACTAAGAGAATTCACCAGTGAGCTTTGCCTGAACAGAGAAATTTACCCCTAAACCTCATCATGTCTGCTTCTACCTAGAATTCCACTAAACAAATTTCTGGACATTTTACAATAGATGCTTTGTCCTTTTCACAGAACTTTCTGATATTTTAAATATTCAGATGTAGTCTCAGAGCTTCTGGTCAAATAGGATCCTCAAAATGATGTTGAGCACAGTCTCTCCTTATACAGTGATTTTCATCTATGCTCTGTCCCCGCCATGGTTTTATCTGTGTAAAAATGAGTTTCCCTGAAGTGAGCCGTTAACTAATGGAGACTAACTAGGAACCCGGTTATTACTTTCTAATTTGGAATATCAATCTGTCTAGTATGTAAGGAAGTATATATGATATTTCTACATTTGCAAAGAGTTAATCTATTTCCTATTTGAGAAACAAGATGCTTTGTTTCATGTATATCCAACTGGATTATGATTAATAAAATTATTTGAGACTGCTGGATTTAAAATGAAATATGTATAATAAATTTTTTATTGCCCATTTTCTCACTTGTAGTTCTCCAGTCTGCCAGCAGGCTGCAGCAGAGGGCTAGCTTTAGCTTTTAAATTAGCATGTTAAAGGTGTTAAGATCTTTTCCTTCCTCCCTCCTTCCTCTCTTCCTTTTCTCTATTTCTCTCTCTCCTCCCTCCATCCCTCAGCCCCCTTCTTGCCTTCTTCCTCCCTTTCTTTCTCCTTTTTCTTCTTCAAACTGGTTCTATTTTGTTAAGTGGAAGAATTGGCTCAGTAATGAAATGTCTATGTCAACATTTGATTTTAAATAATGTCAATGATACTTGCTTTCTAATTTTTTAAAGTAAGGGGATGGAGACTAAAATAATGATAATAACAGGAAATTATGAATTTACAGTTTGATTAACACAGATAATAATAGCAAACACCAGATTTGGTTTAAAATACACAAATTATTAAGATTGTATCCACTCCCATAGCATATGCAAATGACCTCCTTTTTGCTACTACATTTGGAAATGTGGAAAAAGGCATTTCAATCATAGCTCTCATCAGTTATTCACTGTATCCAGGCCTCTCGATTGTGTTTCTTTCTTTAATGTAATAGTAATGTGAAATCTCACAGCTGTGCTTTATAGAGTGAACTATATAAGCATCTATATTGAGATTTCGTACACACATAACATAAAAGGGAGAGTAACGCATCGCAAATAGTGCTTGGCCCACTGCAAAACCATACAAAAGAACTAATGAATCTCTCTCAGAACATTTTTGTAGAGTGACCAGCTGTAAGGCTTGATTTGTATTCCATAATGGGATCACCATTCAAAAGTTGTTTATTTCAAGGTATAACACTACTTTCCCTGTGAGGCATTAATATCTTTAATTGCACACTCTTGGTCATTGTGATGAGTTAAATAAAACTCCCAAGCCAGAATTTGTTTTCTTTTCAATGTGCTCATTTACTACATCTCCTTAAAAGCACTTACCCAAAGCCTCCCAAACGCGTTGCTTACATGTAAAACAGCCTAAGTGCTGACTTTTTGCTTTGGTATTTGCAGTTGAGTGTTTATTGTTAAGTGGGGAGTGTTTTGAACTTACATTTAATTCACAAACGTGTTGTTCTTCAGCTGGTCGAAAGTGTTCTGTAATAGAAGTTTTGTAGCATTAGTTTTGGTATATAACACTGACTTTCATTCCACATTCAGTCCACAGATATTTATTGAGCTGTTATCACTGGTACGCATTAAACAGGGCAGGTCCAGGTCTGTGCTCACGAGGGGCTTAGGAAGGGACAGGAGGGAACACATACTTCAGCTGATAATTGCATCGATCTTTAAAATAATTATGATTGTTAAGGGCTATGAAAGAGAAAAACATTGTGTTATGAGAACATACAAGAAAAGCACTAAAACTGGTCTGGGGGTGAGGAAATAGATTAGGGAAGCTTCCCGCTGTGACAGATAGGAAATTCATTAGTCTCAGACAGTGGTTTAGAGTGAGGCTTGATTATTGTCTTTAATTCGTAATTAAATGAGGGAACCTATAATTAAGCATGAATCAAGACCTTAAGTAATATAGCACATTAATTTATTGTATGGAATAATCATTGTGGGAAGTGGTAATATGAGATAGAGCCACTTCATCTGAATGGTAACAGCTTGAATTCTATGAAAAAAGGTTTATCTTTCCTATGGCAAGCCCACAAGTGTGGCCATTATGGCTTGCAAAACCAGAAACCGAATATCTTAAATTATATGGCCATTTATCCATATGTTATGGCTTTGTTTTTTTAAATCTTGTTGGAACATATGGATTTTAAAAGTATACAGCAAAATCACATTTTCATATAAAATAACTTATTTTCATAGAATCTATTTATTTTGTCTCCTTTTCCCCACCTTTCTAGTCTTCTTTTTTCAGTTTTTTAAAACCCATATTTGATATCCATTTTTAGGTTTTATATTGCTATTTTTCATTGGAAAGTATATTTACATGGTCTTCATTCAGCGGTAGAGTGGACTAATATCCTAACTTAAATTGATGCTGACTGAAAACAATGAAGACATGATAATTACTAGGTCGCATAGCACTAGGTGGTATAAATATCTTTTTTTAATAGAAAAAAAAGAGAAAGAATCACATAACATTACCAGAGATTAATGGATTAGGGTAGTATACACATAAAATGGATATAAAAATATATAAGACAGTTGACCAGAATATGAAAGGAGGGATCATGGTGGGGAAGGAGTCTGAAGGAAATGATGAATCCTAAAATCAACCAGACTCATAGTCCCAAAAAGAAATGCTGAAAGCAGAAAAACAAATGAAAATTGATTAAGAGAGCAATTAGGTTAGACTGAAGTAGCATAGCAGGAGACCTCACAACCTCTTGTGGAGGATACTCTGAGAAGTCTGGAAACAGGATGAGAATAACAGGGCCATCTAGGAATGAGCAAAGCAAATGACTAACTCGAGACAAGAATGACAAACACAAAAATACAAATGCTGAAGGTAAAAGGTATTGTGGTTTCTTATGAGAAAATTAACAGGACAGCAAGACATAAAGAAATGTAGTCTAAAAGAAGAAAAAGAAAGAACTGATAGATGTGAGCCATATAAACTGATGACCTAGAATTATTCCAAGGTATACAAACACTTTTTAGAATTTTAAGAAAGAAGTATTTCTTATTTGATTAAGTAATAAAAAGAGTCTGAGCATCATGGGTGGCTCAGGGACTAGAGTGTTTTTAGGGAGTTGTGCTTTCTTTGGGGTCTGTGCATGATTCACGTGAACCTTAGAAGGATAGAACAAATTTGGCCAATGAAATCAGCCCACATCCCCCCCAGCAGTCTCCTACCCCCATCCACTTTGCAGGAACCTTATTAGCAGACACACATTGACAACTGTCACTATTGTCCCTCGTCTGTTTAATTCCCCAAATAGATTGCAATACAGTGTTTTTGTTTCTGTTTTTGTTTTAATTCCCTGTACCAGGTTTGAACCCCTAAGCCCCAGAATTTATGTTCCAGAGAGGAGAAAAGAAACATTCCTTTACTTTGTTGACAACTCTTCTTACTTTACCAAGGGTTTTAATGAGGTCCAATTGTCTTTGTGAAAGGTTGTTTTGTTTAACAGAGATATTCTAACTCAATTATCTGAGAGTCAAAGGAACAAAAGAAAGCCATTATGCAAATGTCAACAAATCTGGAATTTTCAAACCAATACATAATTAATATCAAGCTTCTCCTTGCATGTCATTAATATTTAACCTCTGAAAGCTGAGAACAATTGGAAAAAATATGAAATGTAATAGGGCGTAAAGAAAGTTTAGACCATATGAGATTTAGGTCATGTTCTTGATGATAATATGGCTCCAACTGATCAGGTCAGTTGTGGAAACTAGTCCTAAAATGTCCATAGTGTTTTAAAAAAACCCTTGCTTTATTGAATTGATAGGTAAAAGTAAATATCATTTTATCTGTGGACTGACCTTCCCCCCTTAAAATTTTAGTGATACAACTTCTCCAAAGGATTTGTTTAAGGTTTTACTCCGTAATGTGAAAATGAACGGAATAATCTCTGCAATGTTAGAAATTTCAGAGCCAAAGATGGAAAATTGAAGATACAAGGGTATTTAATTTGGGACAACACAGTGCTCTTCAGTCTTTGTCATCTCTCATTGGTCATCAATCATCAATACCCCCAGAAGCAGAGGACTGCATGCTCAGGTGCATTATATATATATGTCTTAATCTATCTCTCTATCTTTATATTATATACACATATATATGTGCATACATATACATTTCATTATGTATTGTGTTATAAAATATTGGATTATATATAACAGTTAATATTATGTGCCGTACACTCTGTATAACTATACATTACTAATTTAAAAATAATTTATGTTTTCCAAATTTTTAAAAACAAATGGGGTATATAATATTACATATTGTATCATTATAAATGATGTAATAGACATGTATAGTGTAATATATACATGTGGTATGTGTATGCTTTTTTGAGTAATTATGTGCACTGGCAGGGAATTGAGACTCATGAGGTTGTAAATATATATACAGTATATATGCACGCAGTCTAAAAATACAAGTTCTGGGTGGTAGATATGAGAAATTTTATTTTATTTATTGTTTGTACTTAAAATGGATCCATTTTATTGTAGGTAAATTTGACCTCAATAAGACTGATTTTTAAGAACATTATCCGGGAACTAATTATTTAGGGTAAATCAGCTCCATTAACTCTTATTGCAGCTACCTCACTCATTCTCATAAAACACATTTGAAAAATGCAAGGGATGTTCAAATAAGTCCATTTGCCTACTTTTTAGATGCTATGATCATTCATTGGCCTACAAGGATGTTTTAAGAAATCTTGCCTATGGTTCTCAAAAGCTGACATCAGGAAACTGTACTATAATCCTTATTGTCCTGGAATGTAGAAAAAGCAAAGGTAATAAATAAGCACTGGACCCAATCATTGGATAAAGTACAAGTAAATCAAATTCGTTAAAACAGTAGAAAATTTCAGTGTTATATGGAGGAGGAAAATATAAGTGGAATGCTATCTAACTTCTCTTGAAAAGAAACTAGGAAGTTTAAGGTTGGGGTTTTTATTGTTGTTATTTGTTTGTCTTATAAGAACATGTTTTGGACAAAAATGATACCAGCCTGCTGACAAATTTTTCATGGGCTTAGGTGATTGCCATCTGCAGAGCTTCAAAATTGGCTTGATTTTATCTCGGATAAGTGTTTGTGGAATTCTGGAGAGCATATAAACAATCAAAGGAAACTCATTGTCCCAACAGAAAAAGCTAGATTAATTTTCTCTAATAGTTCTTAGTTGCAGACGTATTTCATCTCTGGATATGGTCTGGGAAATTTTATTTGAAAAATAACCCCACTGGGCCTGGGTCTCCACCATGTCTTCTCTCTCATGAATGGGCTCTGTGTCACTGTTCTAGTCCAAACACTTCTAGCTGGACCTTGCTATTCATCATTGGAGTGGATGCCTCTGTTTTCAACTTGCTAATTTCTTCTTTTGTTTACGTGTTTGTGTTTTTATAGTCCATATTTTCTTCATGAATGGCCATTTACTGATTGTTGTTGTTGATATTTTCTCAAGATCCAACTCAAATGTATCTCACGGAGAAGTCTTATTTCTTTAACGAATGATCTTCCCTAGTGTTTTATTTGCCTCTTCCTCACCCCGCTGGTGAGGGAGATATTCCTGCCTTAGGGTTCTGGGGATTGTAGAGCCCGGGACATGTCACACTGGGCAGCTGAGAGGGACAGCGATTTATTAGTCACATATACTCATAGACCAAGGAAGAAGGACACTGAGCACCACACGGGGCCACATGGGGATTGCACTGGGGAACAGAGTGAGCCTGCAGGTTTTGCTGAGCCAAGAATATCAGGTATCTGTGGGAGGTTGTGATTGGCTTGTTTGAGTAAATGTGTGGGCTGGCGGGGAAGGGAGTCTCCTCAGGTTGAGGACAAGGTGAAGTACAGCCTGTCTCGAAGATACAGGTACTCAGGGGGTGGGGAGTCTCCTAATGGGTG
This sequence comes from Zalophus californianus, assembly GCF_009762305.2. Classification (NCBI taxonomy): domain Eukaryota; kingdom Metazoa; phylum Chordata; class Mammalia; order Carnivora; family Otariidae; genus Zalophus; species Zalophus californianus. Next base: position 181,859,125 of record NC_045597.1, read on the forward strand.
TTGGGTGTACCAGGTAAGATCCAGGGAGCTGTTGGTTAGGTCTTTGGGGCCCTGTGAGGTTCAAGCTGTCAAGGGAGCACTTGAAATTTTAGGTCTTGCAATACACTGACCTAATCATTCTTTTTGAAAATTTAATTTCATACTTTATGGTTCTAATTTGTCCCATAAAATCTGACACATGACACTACTTTGCCGTGCTGTTGCTTGCTGGCAATTTTGCTAATTTAACCTAGTCTCTCAGTTAGATGGTAGACAAGAGACAGTTTATTTTTCCTTATGACTTCTCCACGCCTCCCCAGAATTTTACCTTTCACCTACATTTTATTTGTGTGGGTATGTATCATATTCATTTCCTAGGGCTGCTGTAACAAAATACCACACACGGGGTGGCTTACAACAACAGAAGTGAATTCTCTCAAATCTCTGGAGGCCAAAAGTCTGAGATCAAGGTGTTGCAGGGCTAGCCTCCCTCAGAAGACTCTGGAGATGGATCTTTCTT